>NC_048307.1:15453795-15769303 GCF_013100865.1 Trachemys scripta elegans | reverse complement strand
TTTTATTTACCTGCTGACGCAGCAGGTAAATAAAACTGGCCCGGCCCGCCAGGGTGCTTACCCTGGTGAGCCGCGTGCCGAACGTTGCCGGCCCCTGGTCTAGCCAAACAATTAGCATAGAATGGCAGAGAGAGGGAGGGTAGGCAGATAAAATAACAGTCAACAAGAATGGAAAGTAAATGTTTTTGTGTTTCAGGGGCTTAACAATTTAGAATAAGAGAGGGAAAATAGGCTCAGTATCAGGAAAAAATATCCTAAAAGTGAAATGTATTGCAGAACTTGGTGTTAATTTTTCTTATTTTAATGTGTCCGAGTGGTGAGCGAATCCCCATTGCTTTCAGAGATTTAAAATTAGATGGGACAGAACACTGGAAAACAAATGTTAGATATAGCCCCCCTATCCCTCCCACCTCAAATGAACACTCTCTGCATCATCATGGGAATTGATGAAGGGGCTAGATGACCTAACAGAGCAAGGTCTGTCAACTCACCTGCATTTGAGGGAGTGACGCCTTCTAATTGATTTTGTCATTCATTCGTCATCTGCATGTAGAAGGTGAGCAAGATCCCATCCCAAGAGAACCAAATATGGTTTGCACTGGAAGGGAAAGAGGACCAAAAGGGTTAGATGTGAAGGGAAAGATTAGGGCAGCAATGGGAGAGGAGTGAGAGAAAAAATATGCAAAAAGATGCCCCACAGAGAAAACAAGTGTGGTTGTTTTTAGATAAATAAATAAAATCCTCTTACTCTTGCCCCCCTAAAAACCTGTATAAAGCTAATCTTCAAAAACTTTCCATAGATTTACTTTAAAGGTTTATGATTTTTCTCAAATAGTGAGCATCTGCAGTAGATTATATATGGGTGTTTTGGGTGCGTAGCACTTCTGAAAATCAGGCCATTCATTCTTAATGTGAACAACTTGTGTTCTTTTTAATAAATACATTAATAAAATATAAAAGGAGACATGGGAAAGTTCTAATTTAATCCTCAGATAGGAATTTGTTATAGTTTAAGCTCATAGACTCATAGACTCATAGACTTTAAGGTCAGAAGGGACCATTATGATCATCTGGTCTGACCCCCTGCATGCTGCAGGCCGCAATACCCTTCCCTGGACTCTGCCGTTGAAGTCCCCAATCCTGTGTTTTAGTGACTTCAATCGGCTGAGACCCTCCTGCTAGTGATCCCTGCCCCATGCTGCGGAGGAAGGCGAAAAACCTCCAGAGGCTCAGCCAATCTACCCTGGAGGAAAATTCCTTCCCGACCCCAAATATGGCGATCAGTAATACCCCGAGCATATAGGCAAGAGTCTCTAGCCTAACCGTTGTTGGCCATTATGCTATTCACGTACCATTGCTTGGTTTTCCTTGGCTACTATGTTTTACCATTAAACCATTCCCTCCATAAACTTATCCAACTTAATCTTAAAACCAGACAGGTCCGTCGCCCCCACCGTTTCCCTCGGAAGGCTTCTGCTGACATACAGCAATGAAATACAACTAATATATTTTCTTTGGTGCAGAACTTATAAATATCTACCATTAAAACTCCCTGACCCTGTCAGAGATTTTACAGGTCTCTTCTATAACTCAAGCAAATACCTAGGTAATAAACTTCTATAGGAATATATCTGACAGAAACTACAGAAATTAGAACAGCCTCAATAACTTTACTCTCAGTATATACCAATCACTGCTGATAAAATCAACATGACATCTGAAATGAACAATCTTTCAGAAAACACATTTCTCTCTGCTTCCCAAAGATTCACTGTCTAGAAGGCCACTGAACGGTATAAAGTTTGCTGTGACCTTATTTTTCTTGGGTTTTGGCCCTTTGAATTCAAGATATAACAAGAGAATTTTCCGACAGCAGTGTCCTGAAGTTCACTTACTGTAAAGTACCCAGCCTACATAAAAGAAAGCTGCTTTGTGGATTATGCGTGTCTGGCCTGTACAAAGCTAGATCACGGTTTCTATTAAGGGATGGCAGTTGGTGTGTAGGATAGGACACATATCCTGAACATGCCATGGTGTTGCAATCAAAGGACTTAAAAATTGAAGCTTAAAGCATCAACTGAGTCGATATTTCTCTGGAAATAGAGAGCTTTATTGAAAGACTCCAATAAAATTTCCGAAGCACTAGAGCTTGAAGCTCCAGGGCATGTTGATTTTTCTTAATTATGATGAAATGAGATCCAGTTCATTAAAACAGCATGCATTACACATCTGTTACTATTTCTAAATATGAATATATTTTCACAAAGTGTCAGATAATAGATAATTTTTTTAACATCTAGTTCCAGTCAGATTTGCACTTCTTTGTATTACAGTTACTTGTGTCAATTCCCTTCTTAACCTGCTCATTACTCTGTATGGTTCTCCGTTTTTTAAGCAGAAAGCTTGAATTACCTCATAATATTTGCCACAATCTTTTAAAAAAATTATCCTATTCATGTGTGGAGCATTCCAAAATTTGTTTGCCTTTTATTTCCTTGTGATGAATCTTCAAACTATTCTGTGACTAATGATGAGGATTGATGCTGTTTAAAGTAATTAAATGTGGGAAGAAAAGTGCAAGGGGAGTTTCTTCCTTTTGTTAAATGCTTATTGAGTTTGAAATCATTAATCTTGGTGGCTAATTAGTATGGAAGGAGCTCAAATCTGACAGTGATGCAAACCATATACCTGGGAATATAGATAGTGTGTCGTTATATTAGAAAAATAAAAGGCACTATGTACATTCAAAATGCATCTCATTTGAAAATGGAAAGTAAGGGAGGGAAGAGAAAAGAAGAGTTTAATTTTTGTGCATTAAAGCTTTGTTATCACTGCAACTTTTTAGTGCATTTTCAGTATTAAATCTTAATCTTAAAACACTGTATTGCTTTGATTATATGTTAGAGCATAATAGAGATTATGAAATCATGTTTTAAGACTGAAACTCTGATTGTCTTTAAGGTATGCCTCAATCTGTTGTTTTTATTTGCTAATTTCCTATTGTAACAAATATATATATAATTTAAGATATTTAACTGAATTGTTTGTTTTGAGTGTTCAGAAAACAAACAATTATTTCTCAAAAGCAAGGAGGACAAAATAAGCCAAATGTAATTTCACAATAAGCAAATGTGGGTGAAACAACATCTGAAATATTTTAACCAAAAATAAGTTCAATAAAAAGTTTGTTACCATAAAGTGAGGATGATAATCCTGAGTTCTGAATCAGGAAACATCATGGTGAAAAATTCAGGTAGAATCATAAACTAGATCTTAAAAATTCTATATACAAATTATGGAGTGTTTTAATCTCTGGTTTTATCCAAAACCATTCTTTTTGCTGTGGGCCTAACCCTAAAGTATCCTTTGTCATACCTTTTTGCAAAAGCAGCATTCTATGTTTTATTAAAATGAAATTACCATATCATCAGAAAAGTGACTCTGTAAAATGATATTGGGGAATTTTGTATTTATTCCCTCACAGTACAGAAGTGGGACTGAAAAACTTGCCATGTGTATCTAAGTTAACTATGTACAATTACCTCAGTATCTGCAAACAGATTTATTATGGGGAATATCTTGAATACTGATAATATTGAATTTAGCTATGTACAAATCTTCCTAAGTTATCTATGGCAATTGGCAAGTTTAAGTACCACCAATATACCCTACATGTTATTCAGTTTGCAGATCAAACAATTATTTTTTCTATATACCAACACTATAAACTCAACCTGTTATTGGAAAGTTGAGCTATGTTCTTTCTACCTCTTATGTCACTAATAATAAAGATTTTGCTTCTAGAATTTGGTTGATAGTTTTGCTAATGTATGAAAGAATGGAATCCAGGTGTACTGGGTTTGCTTTTTAATAGTGATAGACTTTTCCTTTAAGGTGTATCCATGTTTGATTTTCACCCCTGAATCTCAGTTTCTTACCTCAGGACATAGGGAACTCCCCAAGCTTTTAAAGGGTTTTGGCATGTAGCAGTAGTATCTTTCTTTGCTGGTACTATTCAGGTTACTTAGGGGCTCAACATCTAAAGGTCATTTTTGGTCCAAATTGTTTCTGTGGGCTTCAGGGTGAAACAGTTTTCAGATGGTTTTTATTTTTAAAGTGTTTTAATTAATTCAGACTTTTGTGACATAATGCATGTGTGGATTTCTAATGCCCTAATCTGAAAATATTAAAGTATAATTTTCAATGCTGAATTTATGGATTTGATTCTCTTCTTTAGATTCACATAGCCCTTTTGCTCAACGTTTTCAAACTAAACTTGCTTTAGATTTAAAAGTTAGCAGAGTCTGTGACTAAAACATCAGTGTTCTGTAGAAAAAGGACCTCTTATTAAATTAATTTTTCCAGGTTGTGAATTGGGTCTCTTAATTCTTTTCATTAGCATATGCAGTCAAGAATGAATTACTGGATGTGACACATCCAAAAAGCTGAAATTTTATTGTTGCTAGCACTTTGTATAGACTGTTGCATGTTGAAATCTGGAAACTTGAAATGGAACTACGAGTACTGTGCATTCAGCATCTACCTTTTTCAATACCTTTTTCTACAATAGAAGCAAAACTGGTAATCTGTTACAATAGGATTTCAGTGAAACTGTTTTATTAACTACAAAAGTGACACTGAGTAATAGTGGTAGTAGAAGTTTACCATATATGTCCATTGATATCAGAGCAATTATGATGTTAATGAAAAATTATAGCTTTAAAAGGAAACCACCCAATTTGTTCAGTCCAGCAATCTAAGTTCAAGTGGTAAGAAACACTTTTCACTATGAACACACTGCAAAATAAATTGCATAAGGGATATCAGACATTATGCTCTAGGGTATGAGCTGATTGCTATCGGAAGTGGGAAGCAATATTTACCCCAATATAGAGTAGTGCACAGACTGATTCTGGGTGAAGGGAGAGCATTCTTCTCTGAAGCATCTATTTTAAAACAGTCAAGAGATGGGACCATCCCACTGGTCCTATCATCTGTTCTGTTTATGCAGTTCCTATGTTCTTAATTTTTGTTAGTGCATTTGAAAATGTTATTGATTCAGATTTCCCCTTTCAGAAAATATGCATGTTTGATAATCAGTAGAAGTACTGTATAGCAATAACACATTTAAAGCATCCAAAACTCTGATTTCTTAAAAGAAGTGCTGAAGTACTGTGTTAAGTATATACTTAATATGTATCTATTATCTTTTCAGTGCCTTGTGCTTCTCAGTCATACTTTGCTGAAGAAGTTTGGTTATTACAGGATCATCTTGTTTTCCTTTTACTTAGAAGGAGTAGCTGCAGCTGTCATGTTTGTTCTCGGACCAGAACACTACTACCTGCTAGCTATTTATCTCACGACAAACATGTAAGTAAATATATACCTTCAAGGATACTATTTAAAAAAAAATTAACAGCTTGCTACGCCTTGTGAAAGGAGTCTGTTAGGTCACTTTGTTTTTACACTTTTTGTCATACCCTTTTGGTAGCTTGAAGAATTTCCGACTATGAGTTTTGCTCTTCTCCTTTTGTTCTGTTTTATAGGTCTGAAAAGGAGCTGCAATTAAAATGGCAACTCTTGTTTAACAGTGTTTCAACTTTTAGTTACTGCTTTTATTTTCTTTTAAAAATTAACAATCTAATAAATACAATAATTAGAGTTTGCAACATTGTCTCCAGCCACATCAGTTTTAACTTTGTCAATGGATTCTGCCTTTGACTACAGACTTTCCCGTTTACCCAGACAGCAGTTTCCCACCACTTCTTCAAGTAGCGTCCCTATCTGTGTTCCCACTGTAAGTGTATCTGAGTCCCTGTGCCTCAGATTGGAGATTTTAAGCAGCAGTGTCTGTTTGGCCCACACATGTGCTCTCCCTGTCTCGTGCCTTGCCTCGAGGCTATCTAGCACTGCACGGACGATCTACACTCAAAAAGAACAGGAGTACTTGTGGCACCTTAGAGACTAACAAATTTATTAGAGCATAAGCTTTCATGGACTACAGCCCACTTCTTCGGATGCATATCCGATCTACACTCAGTGCCTTCTCAACTGCCCTTGGCCTGAGACTGAGTACTAGCAGAGTGCAAGAGAACTTCAGTTGTAAACCTTATTTTGGTTTACAGAGTAGCTAGTAGAGTTTCCGTTATTTAGATTCATACTCTTCCCTCTCCCTTTTCCTTTAATATTGAAAAAATAAAAGATTTTAGATCCCTCCACCCCACGAAAATGCTGGCAATTCAAGTGACTGTTGTCTAAACAACATTAAATTTGTTTTCTTTGGTACTGCTAGAGCATGAAGCCTTGAGTTTATTTCACAGATCAGGTAGATCTGTGAGGTGTGGAAAACCCTCAAAAGAAAATGCTTCATTAAACATTGTTAAAAACAGCCTTCTCAATTAGAATAGTATGGTATTAATTTCATGGTCTTCCCTTCCTACCTTGCCTGTCCTCTTTGTATATATTTTCTTTCTCTTTCTTCACCCCTTCCCCCCGCCCCTCAGGATTTCAGTCATGGACTATTGTAACTAAGAACTATGTGACAACTGAGTTACATTATCCAGTAATATATTTTCCTCATTTCAAGTATTCAGGTTTCCTTAGAAAAAAATCTCTCAAGATATGTGAAGGTTATTTAAGTATTAGCTGCTAGCCCAAAAAGGATTTTTGTAATTTTAACCTAATTTTACCAAAACTTAGCAATATATGCAAATCTATCATCCTGTTTATTGTTTCATTTATTGGTCATGTGTTAAATGTATTTTTTTACCTTTATCATTCTAATTATGTCACTTATTTTAAGTTTGTTTCCTATCTTTTCCTTCCAGTCCTCTGCATGTCCTTTTTCAGATTTCTAGAGGAGAATTTTAGTTCTTTCTTCTGCGATGTTCCTTTTCTCCATTCAAGTCAGTTTAAGTTGGTATTAATAATCTCAATAAGTGTCTGTCATCTTTCACTTCAATGCCAAGCTACTATCTTGAAATTCCAGAAAGAGTTGAGAAAGTTTTAGGTTTGTATACAGGTTTCTAATTCTTGAATAAAATAACAGCTCTAATATTTATTTAGAGAACTGATCTTTAAATAGACTTAACAGCCATTTTTAATTTGAAGTAATAATACTGTGTTAATTTACATGATGAGAGAGTGAGTGTGTGTGTGTGTGAGAGAGAGAGAGAGAGAGAAATACACAGACACTAAACTATCCATTACAGTTTTCTTATTGAGAAAAGTATGTTTAATATCTATCAACATTTTGAAATATTTTGTCTTTCTATAGGGTAATTGTTCAAGCGTCATTCAGTTTGTTTAATCTGCCCTTAGCAGATATTGTTGATGCAGACTTAATAAAACACAAACGGAGGTATGTTGATCTTACTACTGCTCACAAAATGTACTGTTGCTAATGTCCTCAAATTCTCTATACCAAAGTTAAATTTTCATACACTAAACACTCTGAACATATTAATCTAAAAGGATTTTTAATTCAGTAAAAAAAGTTTTCTGTTTTATTTTAAATTACAACTATTTTTAAGAAAGTTTCAGAGTAGCAGCTGTGTTAGTCTGTATCCGCAAAAAGAACAGGAGTACTTGTGGCACCTTAGAGACTAACAAATTTATTTGAGCATAAGCTTTCGTGGGCTACTTTATATTCACTTTATATTTACTTCTAATATGAGAAGTGAATGGGAATTCATTATTACTGTACATTGCTTTAAATCTTTTGAAATTTTATCCGTTATTTAATAACTTTTTCTTAGATTATGTCCAAATAAATGCAGAAAATATTGTGATATTCTTTGGCTTCAATCCTGCAAACACTTACATTAAAGGCTTAATTTACACACACAAGTAAAGGTAAGCACATGCATAAATGTCTGCAGGATTAGGCCCTGAGTAACTTTAACAAAGGAATGAATTTAAACAACACACCAGATCACTTCCATTGTGAACTCTATTATATTTATAAGAGCCCAGTCCCACAAACATTCGCATGGTTAGTCCTGTTGACTTCAGTAGAAATACTCCCATGCCCATTATTACTCAGAGGCTTAAGAGTTGGCAGAGTAGGGCCTTTCTAATATAGAGAAGGTTTGAATGTTTGAACTATACCACTTAACAAGCAAAATTCAAAGTCGTTGTAGCTGCCATTCAATTTTTTAAATAAAACTTGCTGAGATATGCTGTACTGTGATTCATGTACCTTTTGGATTTATATCAAAGTGCAACTAACTTCTTGTTGCTCTTACAAATATACTGATTTTTATACCAGTGGAGTTTCTGGTTTCAGTGCTATTTGAGGGGGATAAAGGGAATCAGGCTCCCTCTAAGGCCACAATCCTGCAAAGACTAAAGCACATATATTACTTTATACCTGTGAATAGTTCCATTAGCTTCAGTGGGACTATTCCAACACATAAAATTGAACCTGGGTATAAATCCTTGCAGGATTGAGGTCAGTGTCTATGTAGACCACATCTCATAAGTGTTACTAAAGAAAATTCAGTGTACCTGGAAAGTGCAGTGGTGTAACTTAGAATTTAAAAATATTCTTGATACGACGTTTCCCCAACTGCCCAGTCCATATACAAGACTTGAAATTATTCTGAATAACAATCAGATTGCTTTGTTTGAAGAACACTTAATACAAGAAGAGCAATTGACTAAATTAGTTTCTAGTCCCAAATCACGTCTTTTACAAATGTAAGTTTATCCTATTTTTCTCTTGTTAGTATGTAATTGCAACTCTTGAGTCACCAGACGATGGGCCTGATCCAAAGCCCATTGAAGTCAATGTGAATCCTTCAGTTAGCTTCAGCGGGCTTTGGATTAGGCCCTGTGACACTGTTCTGTTATTTTATTTATGGTCACGTAAGGTAGTTGTGGGGACCTAAGATGGTATAAAAGGTATGTTTATAGATTTAAAAAAAAAAAAACACTGTACATATCTAACTGGAATGTAGTCATTTCAGTATGATATCTGAACCATTCACTGACTAGAATGTTGATGGTAAGTATGCAGTTTGTATCCTGACCGTTAATATTTGAGTCTGAACAGTACTTAAATAATGAGCATAATAAGTGCTGTAAGTGATGTATGTTTATGTACTGTGTAATATGGATTAATACTTGTCTTGAATATTTCAGATCACCACTTTCCTCCATGGTTTTTGGTACCAATGCTTTATTTACTAAGCCTGCCCAGTCTTTGGCTCCTATGCTTGTGGTTACAATACTAAATCAATTTGGATATGAGAACCTGAATAATAAATTTTCTCAGCCTGATCCAAGGTGAGTTCAAAAGTGAAGTTTTAAGTTACAACAAGTGAAATAATGTTACACAGTTGTTAAAAATTACACCTCTACCTTGATATAACGTGGTCATCAGGAGACAAAAAATCTCACCATGTTATAGGTGAGACCGCGTTATATTGAACTTGCTTTGGCCCACCCCGTTCCTTGTTCCTTGACCGCCCCCTCCAGAGACCCCGTTCCTAATCACCCCCAGGACTCCACCCCCTACCCAACCTCCCTGCTGCCTGTCCCCTGCTCTGCTTCCCGACGCCGGTGAGTGCGGGGAGGTTAGGGAACGGACGCCCCCCTCCCTCCCCCCCGTACTCACCTGTGGCGGGAAGCGGAGCAACGCGGCCCCAGCCCACTCCGCTTTCCTTGCCCCGGCCCCAGCCGTGTCGCTGGGGTGGAGGGTTGGGGAAAGGTCCCGCACTCACCGGCGGGAAGGGAGCTGGCAGAGTGGAGTGGGCTGCGTCTGGGAGCTGGCAGAGTGGAGCGGGCTGGTGCCGGACTGCTCCGCTTCTGCCGCTGCCGGTGAGTGCGGGGGAATCCCTTCCCCCAAACCCCAGAGCGACACGGCTGGGTCTGAGTCGAGGGAAGCGGAGCGGGCTGCTCCCGGCTAATTCCCTGGGCCACTCTGGGACTGCGGGGCCCCCAAAAGTGCCCCCCCCCAGCTCCTGCCTCCTAGACCCTGGCGGGGGGAGCCCCTGACCGCTCCCGAGACCCTCTGCCCCTTATCCAACCCCTCGGGCCTGGCTGGGCCCTGCACCCTTAACACGCTGCTCTGCGTGTCAAAGCTTTACCGCCCGGTATGCGAACCCATGTTATATCGAGTCACGTTATATCGGGGTAGAGGTATAATATGCAGTTAGCTTGTATCAGATGTGTTGCAACTTGGCTTCAACAAATTTTCAATTGGTCCTCATCTACACTGACATAGAAATGCTGTCCAAGTAGATATTTATTCTCAAAAACTGTACTTTTAAAAGAGAGGACATGGGAAAACTTGCCACATGGTAGGTGTGTGTGGGTGCATGGGTGTGTGAAAAATTCATTTCAGTGTCTGATTGTTTTTGTCATTCTGTTGTGCAAAATTAAAAAAGAGTCAAACCTGTGATGTTCTAACTTTGACTATAAGTGTTACAAAAACCACAAAAGTGTATTTATTTCATAAATATAGTTACTATACATATTTAGTACAGTAGGACTGTGACTAATGTATTTTGTTTTTGAGAGAAACAATACAATTATAGGAGGAAGAGGGGTTTGGCTCAACTAGGTAAATCACTTTGGTTAGAGTACAGTTTTCTATCCTTATCTTAATGGCCTTATCTCAATTACTTTCTAAAATTTTACTTTAATTAAAGAAAACTCTTTAAAAAACACAGAGAGGACAATCATTTATAAAACCTCCTTGGGGAAGGGTCTTTAAGGAAAAGAGAATGGAGATGTGGCCAATGTGTCTGGAACCCTCTTTCTGACTCCAATGGACTGTAGAAGAAAAGCATAGAGATGGGTTTGGAAGGATGACAAGCTGGGAACATTCAGAAAAGCAGCTTCAGCAAAGTGCGTAGGGTACGGGTGAGCAAACTATGGCCTGCCAGCTGAATTAATCCGGCCCTCAAGGTCTTGCTGGGGAGCAGGGTCTGGGGCTTGCCCTGCTCCCATGCTCCAGCCAGGGAGCCCGGACAGGGACTGCTCCACACGCACATGCCGCGGCTCCCAGAAGCAGCGGCATGTCCCCCCTCTGGTTCCTCCTCCATGTAGGGGCAGCCAGGGGGCTCCGCATGCTGCTCCTGCCCTAAGCGCCGCCCCCGCAGTGCATAGAGCCACCTGGCTGCGCCTCCACTTAGGGGCCGGAGGGGGACATGCCGCTGTTTCTGGGAGCTGCTTGAGGTAAGTGCTGCCTGGAGCCTGCACCCCTGAACTCCATCCATGCCCCAACCCCCTGCCCCAGCCCTGATCCCCCTCCTGCCCTCCAAACCCCTCAATCCCAGCCCAGAGCACCCTCCTGCACCCCAAGCCCCTCATCCCCAGCCCCACCCCAGAGTCTGCACACCCAGCCGGAGCCCTCCCCCTCTCCCCCCCCCCCCCCGGTGCTCCAACCCCCTGCCCAGACCTGATCCCCCTCCTGGCCTCTGAACCCCTTAGTCCCAGCCTGGAGCACCCTCCTACACCCCAAACCCCTCATCCTCAGCTCCAGCCCACACCTCCAGCCGGAGCCCTCAACTCTCCCCATACCCCAACCCCGTGCCCCATCCCTGATCCCCTTCCCACCTTCCAAACCCCTCGCTCCCAGCCTGGAGCATCCTCCTACACCCCAAATCCCTCATCCCTGGCCCCACCCAAGAGCCCGCACCCCCAGCCAGAGCCCACACCCCAACCCCAATTTCGTGAGCATTTATGGCCCACCATACAATTTCCATACCCAGATGTGGCACTCGGGCCAAAAAGTTTGCCCACCCCTGACTTAGGGGTAGAGGAACAAAAAGGGCGGGGGGGGGGAGATTTGAAAAAAAAAGTTGTTAGAACAGGGAGCTTAATTTTGATACAGTAGACCGATAGGGAGCCAGTGAAAGGATTTGAAGAGGGAATGCTGATAGCATCAAAAAATGTGGATGATTTTGGAGTGGAGGATTGGATAGGTTGTGCTGAGCATTGTACGTACCAAAGAGGATAAATATATTTGTTATCTTGGTTCAAGGAAATTCCTGTCTGAAGTACAACTCTACCTTGATATAACGCTGTCCTTGGGAGACAAAAAATCTTACTGCGTTATAGGTGAAACCGCATTATATTGAACTTGCTTTGATCCACCAGAGTGCGCAGCCCCCACCCCCCCGGAGCACTGCTTTACCACGTTATATCCGAATTCGTGTTATATTGGGTTGCGTTATATTGAGGTAGAGGTATACTATAGCAAGAAAACTGAATCGTAATCTCTTCCAAGCTGTCAGAAAAGTGAAAAGGGATGGAGTTCAAGTCATTGGAGTAGTTCTAAGAACTTCATATTCCAGAAACTTATAGGCCTTCTGCATAAATGTCTTAAAATTTCCAACACTGTTTATTTAAAAACCCCATAAAATATTTGCTGAAGTGCAAATTATTAGTTTAGAATAAAAAGCTAAACCATGCTAATGAAATGTTGTTACTTAATGATAGTATAGAAGCATTAGTATGTTATCATTCTGACCAGTAGAACAGGAATGATTAACATTTGCTTCTTAGGCCTGCTCTACACTAGCGGGGTGGGAGGGGATTGATCTAAGTTACGCAATTTCAGCTACGTGAATAACGTAGCTGAAGTTGACGTACTTAGATCTACTCACCGTGGTGTCTTCACTGCGGTGAGTGGTCTGCTGCCGCTCCCGCATCGACTCCACCTGCGCCTCTCGCGCCAGTGGAGTACAGGAGTCGACGGGAGAGCGCTCGGGGGTCGATTTATCGCGTCTAGACGTGATAAATCGACCCCCGCTGGATCGATCACTGCCTGCCGATCCGTCAGATAGTATAGACATACCCTTATATATTGAAACTGCCTGTTGTACTAGTTTTCTTACAATGGTTATTTTGTTCCTATTTCAAATCAACAAAACCTTAACATTGACTTGTCTAACTTAGACCAATGGTTTTCAAAAATTTTGAGTAGAGGTGCGGATCCCTTTGGATATATAAGACATAGTCTGTGGACCCAAGGTTGAAAACCACTGACTTAGACAATTCCTGTTTCTTATATGCTAAGGTGGCATGGAATGAATGAAGGAAATTATTAGCAAACCAACCCATTCTACTGTGTCTTTACCCTCTCTTGCTTTATGTTCCTCATTAAAACACGTCTTCCTATAAATCCTAGCCCATCGCTCAGGGAAGTGAACAAATGTTGCAAACAAAATAAACAAATTGTGGAACTAAACATCTCTGCTCATTCATGCTGATATTTCATGTGGCTTTTTGACACCTAATTTTCCTGTCCTTGTGTTTGTATGTTGCCTACCCAGGCCCCAATCTTGTGCACACTTAAGCATTTGTGTAGTTTTACTTACGTGAGTTGTAGCATTGATTCTAGTGGGACTACTCACATCAGTAAAATTATGCCCATGCTTAAGTATACATAGGGTAAGAGCCTTAGAATGTAAATTATTTTGGGCAGAGAGCGTCTCTTTTTACATGTCTGTAAAGCACTTAGTACGCTGGTGCTATAACATTAGTAGTAATTACACACACCAGCTACATTAAATGAACACTATTAAGATTGCAGAGTCAAGTCATTCAGTAGTTTAGAAATGCCAGAATTAAGGTTTCCTGTGCCAAAAAAAAAATTATTATTATTTTTGATTCAGGCAGACCTCTGGCATGCACAATTTCAGCTTGAACAGTTAAAGTTTAATAAAGTGATAAGCAACCAAAAGTAATTGGAAGTGTCAAGCAAACTTAATAGTAGGCAGTGCTACCAGTCCAATCTCTAATAATAGAAATATCTCAGTTTAACGCTTATTGTTCACAGTTCAGAGTCAGAATGTATACCATGTAGCAGAATAGGAACATTTTTATCAGGGAATAAACATAACTGATATCCTGTTGTTTTTAAAACACTGATAGGCACACAATCAAGCTAAAACACTCACTACTTTCTGATATATTTTACTTACTATTGTTACAAGTAACATCTACAATGACTACTACTAAAAGGTTAGCAAAAAATATTTTTCTTGTTTGTTTGTTTTTTTCCAGTTTGTTTATGCATTTGACAGAACTTGGGAAATAGTCACTTTCACTGTTGCCCCGGTACACATAATCAAATTTGTTTATCTGTGTAAATCTTTCAAACAGCAAGAGGGGAAAGGAAAATTTTAACAAGAAAATGTGAATTTAAAACCATAAGCCATTAGCAGATGTAATACCTGAAACCACTTATTACTTTTTTTTCTAAATAACTCGATTTCAAATCACCTGTCCCTTTAAAGAAATAAAATATCCCATATGTAACTTTGTTTTGCATAATTTATGTCTGAAGGCATAATCCTATGAATTTTAACTTTTAGGATGAGTTTTAAAGTAATATCTGCCATATTGTGATACAGTAAACATATTGACTTAGTGCTAAGGGAGGTTTCCATACAGGAAATCAGTATTAGGGTCTGATCTTTCAAACCTTTATTCATACAAAGAATTATACCGAACCCACTGAATTACATGCATGAACAAGGATTGCTCACATCAGCAAGGATTTGTAAAATTGGGTCCAAATTATTATTTATTGAATATTATTAGAGCATACAGGAAAACACAGTCCCTGCCCCAAAGAGCTTCCAGTTGAATACACAGAGAGAACATTCCAAGCACACACTATACTGTATTTGAAGATCAGTGACTGTCAATATTCCTTTTTTTATGTGGATTCATACTGCTGACTACAGTGTATTGTTCTCATTGACAGGCTTGGTGGATGTGTGTTTTAGGGAGGGATTTGAATTACAAGTATAGTCATTTTGTACACGAGGATAAGAAGGGAGTTGCAAGAAGGAGTGGCATGGAAGAGGCATAGAAATGGAAGGGAAGGTACATACAGGCTATTTAAGGTGGGTGGCTTGGGAGGAGCATAGCAGTTCAAGAAAATGAAGGCTGAAATATAGGCAGTGAAGGTGTACAGAGTCTCGATAGTGCGAGGGAGAAATTTTATTTTATGTAAAAGATGATGATGAAAGACCAGCACAGAGATTTGAGGAGGATAGCTATATAGTGACAAGAATGGGAGGGGAAGATGATTTTGGCAGTAACATTTTGTCTGCTATCAAATGGTGTTTAGCGTTAATGTATCTAATTAAAATCAATTTAAGAGCTAGTCATTCAGACAGGAGACAAATGACTTTTACACATGGCACACTGGAGGAATTCTCTCCCGTTTAAGTCTTTATTGTTACTAATGAAAATGTGGCTGGTAACACTGGTCTACAATTTTTGAGAAGTTGTCTGCTTCAGAGATAAAATGTGGTATTTATTATGTATTTTGATGTGCTGAATTCAAATATGACAATTAAAACAATTGATTGGCTACTGTTTCTAAGATATTTAAGTTTTTACATTTTATGTCTATGTATATTGTGTAGATAGTAGAGTTTTAATCATAAATTGTAAAGCTAGGTCTTTTCATGTGTTTATGGTTGCTTTACATGATAATATTTCACCTGTCCTGTTTATGTAACACTTTAAAAATCAGCAAAAGGGTTATATAAATAAAATTTATTATGAAACAAAAGGCAAAAAACTATTATGTACATAGTTTAGTCCTATTCAGTGTCTACTCGGCGCTTCTTGGCTTGTCACTTGTATTCATTAAATGGAGCATCTCTTGTCACTGTCCAGCAATAGTCTGCAAGCATTGATGGGCTCCATTTGCCCTGATAGCGTTTCTCCATTGTTGCAATGTCCTGGTGAAATCGCTCGCCATGCTCGTCGCTCACTGTTCCGCAGTTCAGTGGAAAAAAATCTAGATGAGAGTGGAAAAAATGTATCTTTAGTGACATGTTGCAACCAAGGCTTTTGTATGCCTTGAGGAGGTTTTCCACCAACAACCTGTAGTTGTCTGCCTTGTTGTTTCCGAGAAAATTTATTGACACTAACTGGAAGACTTTCCACGCCGTCTTTTCCTTGCCACGCAGTGCATGGTCAAATGCATCATCTCGAAGAAGTTCACGAATCTGAGGACCAACAAAGACACCTTCCTTTATCTTAGCTTCACTTAACCTTGGAAATTTTCCACAGAGGTACTTGAAAGCTGCTTATGTTTTGTCAATGGCCTTAACAAAGTTCTTCATCAGACCCAGCTTGATGTGACCTTTTGACGATCACGGAACATGGAAACCCTAACATCACCTGCCAGGAGATTCCACTGCTGTAGTCTGGAGCCCAACAGCTCTGCCTTACTCTTGGCTAGTTCCAAATCCCTGACAAGGTCATTCAGTTCACCTTGTGTTCTGAGGTGTGGTTCAGAGGAGGAGGATGGGAGAAAATGTGGGTCCTGTGACATTGATGGTTCAGGACCAGAAGTTTAATCCTCTTCCTCTTCCTCGTCTGACTCAAGTGAGAGTGATTCTGGTGCATCAAGAACCAGCAGTCCTTCTCCGTGGGGTACTGAGCGTATAGCTGATGGAATGTTTGGATAATGCACAGTCCACTTTTTCTTCTTTGACACACCTTTCCCAATTGGAGGCACCATGCAGAAGTAACAATTGCTGGTATGATTTGTTGGCTCTCTCCAAATCATTGGCACTGCAAAAGGCATAGATTTCCTTTTCCTGTTCAACCACTGGCGAAGATTTGTTGCACAAGTGTTGCAGCATATGTGTGGGGCCCACCTCTTGTCCTGATCTCCAATTTTGCAGCCAAAATAAAGGTGATAGGCTTTCTTAACCATAGTGGTTATACTGCGCTTTTGTGATGCAAAAGTCACTTCACCAGAAACATAGCAGAAGTTATCTGCACTGTTCACACAAGTACGAGGCATCTCTGCTCACTTTGGCTAAACAGAAATGTGTCCCTTTGCAAAATCAAACACTGACAAAGAAGAGAGCACGACACTGTATGATTTCTAGAGCTGATCTAGGGCAATTTGTTCAGCAGAGTGATGTAAGCTTCGTTATGATTGCATCATCCATGACTTCTAGGAATAACATGATGCAATTCATATCATGTATGACGCAATACCAGCTTCAGATTGCATCATTCATTGTTTTGCCTAAAAAGCAAGTACTGTCCAAACCCAATCATAGATTTATTCATAGATCCAGTCAAAGATGTATTTTAGTCATTTCTGGTTTAAATTGAGATCCCTTCCCTTTATAACTCACTTATCCTCCGCCATTCCCAAGTCAAGGGTCGAATATACTGACCCAATAGCATATCTTGAAAACTAGAGCCAATCAACAATTTTAAGGATCATTTTCGTTCTCAGTGACCCAGAATTAGTAACGTTTGACTACATTTATTTCAGAAGCATTTTGGCTGTAGAGCAGTGTAATTTACAGGATTGGAAGGTCACTTTTTGTTCCTTTTGGTTTATCCTAAACAGTTTTCCCTATAACATTAGATCCCTTTTTCTGATCTATAAGAAATATATAGTTTTAAACCTCCCTCTCCTGGAGATCTGCTGAAACTACAGTCAGTCATACTGTGAAAACACACTGGCAGTAGTTTTTTGCCCTCTTTATTATGTTATTTCCTTGTATTTCGAAACAAATTACCAGATTATAAATAGATGCACAATATATAGATGGTGCACAATAAATAAGATGTCAGTGCATCTGACAGTTGGAAACATCACATGGTCTAGTAGCAGGGTTAATAATATTCTGGATATAGTGAGGAACTATATTTTAGCAAGAGTGTGTCTTTGAATATATGCATCTTTGTACTACATGCACAAAATAATAATTATGAAAATAAAGATTTTGAAGGCTTCTTCTCCACCATTGTGATGTAATTTGAGCATTGCTCTTGATTTATCCCAATGCCTCAATAGAATTATATTTAATATTTGTTCATTTTTCTGTATAATACAGTTATTTTACTTTTCATAATTCCTGTAAATGTAGAGTTTTAGAATAAAATATTAATCCATATTCTTTTGTTAAATGAATGCAACTGTATTTAAACCAAACCAGGATTTCACCAGTATAAAGGCAAGGTAGGACTTGGCACAATCTTTTTCTTTTTTTTTAGAAAAAGGTAAAATGCTTGTTAAAGGTTGACATTCTTAATACTGAAAATTGCAGTCCTCTGTTAATATACAGAAAGGTAAAATGCCGACAAAAGCAGTGTAGCTTCACTAGAGCACCCTGCCAAATTTGCCTCAGCCCCTTCCTGAAGGAACTTTATATAGGTAAATTGTTTACCAATTCAGTTCTTGGATTCCGTGCTGGAACTGCCAACAAGAAGACTAATTAATGCCAACCAGGTGGTAGTTTTTGTGATGCATATACTTGCTTACTTGGAAATGGAAAGCACCATTGAACCCAGGCCAGTAAACAACTATCAGATGCTAACTTGTGGTCACTAAACAGTAAATACTGAATATAAACCACTGATCTACCCGTGAAAAGTCCCATCTCCTGTAACCAATTGCCTAAGCACTTAAGTAATTCCCTTAGTACTACTTTAATTTTTATTATGTGTCTTTTCTTTCTCACTTGGTATTAACATGTGCACAGTTTATTTAAAACAATTGTTTAACTTGGAATAAACGGTGATTGTATTGTGTTATACATTTAGGACCAAATGGTTCCATTGAAGTCAACGAGACCTAGATTTGGCCTTTTTTGATTGACTCATAGGGGTTTGATCTAAAACCCAGTGAAGTCAATAGGAGTTTTTCCATTGACTTCAATCAGCTATGGGTGAGGCCCATAGTATTCAGCTTTCACAACCATTCTGTTAGTCTCCCATCTTATCTCACAGTGCTAAGGAAAAATAGAAAATAACGTACTCATCTTCTTGGAGACTGAAGAATTTTTTCAGACTGTCTCACCTTGAGTTCAGTTTCTTGATATTTCTTAATTAGAATCCAATAATTAACTGAATGCCAGTGAATAATTATCACAGCTGCTAGACAAATGCCTAGATGTGTTTCAAGCTGTCAGAAACCAGCCTGTTCATAAAGCAGTTATTTTAATTATATATTATAATTTGTAATACATAGTTGTTGATCTGCTTCTTTACATATTACTCCTTAATGGAGATTTAGATTAGAAAATACCCTTATACATGCAAGGGTAAGCCAGATAAGCCAGAATCTCAATGTAACTTTAACATGTAATATATGTATGGTTTAAGTCTTTATTTTGCCCTAAAAATAATAAAACAGAATTAATCTTAATATGTTGGTAAATGCATTGAGTTCCATGCATTAATCATGACCTGTTCTTAGCATTTACCAGCCATAAGTACATTATACATAATTAATGTCTCAGATTTTTAACTTTTAAAAATACCAATATGTCCATATTGTTGTATTTTCCACTTTCTCCCATTCTTTTATTCACTCCCTTTAAAAAATGTTTAATCATACAAAACTTTATAGGATTGCCTGCTCTGTAAGGTGATATTGTTTTATACTAATTTTATATAACCTACCATAGCTGTGTAATAGACTACTTAACTGGTCTGTTAGCTTGTCTACAGCATATTACCATGCACTCTATTTATCTTACTCAGCTCATTTCTTAATAGCTTATTTTTTACAAACTACCTTGTTTTGGGGGAGCAGGGGGCATGAATAAGTTTAAGGGAATGATGGAGCAGTACATGGAATCAGAAAATATAGTTGAATGTATTTGGCAATAGCTTTTATGTTTCTGAATAGTGAGAAACCATATTCCCACTGTGATGCTGGGGATACAAAAACATTGGGTTAATTTCATCCACAGTCTGTATTTATATGCTACTTTTAATAAAGGTTGTTTAATCAGAATCAAACAAGCTGAATATCTATACATTGAGCTTTTGGTAAAATACAGAAAAAACATGGGGATTTTTATTCCTTACTCACAAGAATCTATATGGTTATTTTCAGGTTTTTCCCTCCAAAGTAAACCTACTATTTACTTCCTTTTAAAATTGACTGTGCTGAATTGTCAGAACTATTTTTTTAATCTATTAAGAGTTGACTATAGGGGGTGAAAACTGCATCTTGGGAAAACTGACATTTTTACCTTCTTTTCCAGTTTGTTCTTAGGTCTTCATGATGCTATGTTCTACTTGATCTGTCTGGTTCCACTTTGCATTGCAGTTATACAGATTCTGACATGGACTCCCTTCTCCATCCAGAACAGTCATATGACAGCCACACATTGAATCTTTAACACTTAGTTTGTACAGGAAGGATCTAGATTTTGTGTATAAACGTATTAATTTTACTATGTACAATTCAAATGTGAAAAAGCAGAATTGTACTTAATGGACTATTAGACCAAATGCAATCTGAGCCATTAAATTAAAGCAGTCATCTATGGTGGTATAAAACATATCATAAAGCACTCCCAGCCTTAACACAAAATCTATATGTAGCCTTTTCTAGTTCAGTTACCATACATATGGCAATTGTAGGAATGCTGGCAATATCCAGGGGACTCTACCGAGCATACTGAGGAAGTGTCTTTACTCACTCCATTGCTAAAGAGATAAAGGCATGTCTGTGGTGTACAGATATTATTGGATTTTGAGGGGAGTTAGCATGATGTAATGGATATGGCACCAGACTGGAAACCTAGTTCCCAGCACTGCCACTGACATGCTGTGTGACCTTGAAGGAAGTCACAGCAATGCTCTGTGCCTCTGTTCCCATTTTACAAGTGGGGAAACTGATACCCATCTTTGTAAAGTAATTTGAGATCTACAGATGAAAAGCACAGTATAAGAGCTAAATATTATTTAGTGAACATGTGTAGTTGAGGAATCTGAGGACTTAAGTTAAAGTTCAAGAAAACAGATATATAATGAAGTCTTAAATTATGGTTACATTTTTTGAGTCATGCCAGAGAAACAGTTCTATTTACTTGTATTGTACATGCTAATATCAACATGTTTCCAATGTCTTCTTTATTTATATGTCAAAAGAATCCTAACAAAAAATGTTAGTGGGAATTTCATGGGCCTGGATTCTTAAATTGTCTTTTATAATACACCATTGTTTATATGCATGGATTTCTGTCTATTGATCATAGTCTGTTTTAAAAAACAAATTGTATAACTTGCCTTCCAATTTAGAAGGATTAGGGTTCCTGCTGTTTTGTGGACATAGTTTTTGAGGAGAAAACCTGAAAAAATCTAAATGACTTTTAGCCTGTGATTCACTGTATACAACTAAGTTTTCTTCTTGGTTACTCCTTCCAATTTGGTAATAAAGAAGTTATATTACAAATATACTTTCCTTATACTCTCTTTGGTAGTATTTTGTCTTTTTCTCATGTATTTTCTTTTCTTTTCTTTTCTTTTCTTTTCTTTTTTCTTAAAGGGGATGCTCTTCCTTTCTGTTAGGGGACAATTCCCACTACAGCTCCTAAATACCTACAGTATGCCATAGATAATTAGCTTTCATTAATTTGTTGTTTCATAATACACCTCTACCCCGATATAACGCAAACTGATATAACACGAATTCGGATATAACGCAGCAAAGCAGTGCTCCGGGGGGGCGGGGCTGCGCACTCCGGCGAATCAAAGCAAGTTTGATATAACGCGGTTTCACCTATAACTGGTAAGATTTTTTGGCTCCCGAGGACAGCATTATATCGAGGTAGAGGTGTATAAAATTGTTAGAACACATTTAGACCATAGGGTTCAAGGGTGGTATGCCATGTGGTACAACAGAAAGGACATCAAGATGTTAAGACCTAAAAAGGGTAGCAAGAATTCATTTAAATGGGCAAAGAAAGATGGACAGTCTTTTGTGGAAGGTGTTTGGCAAATATAGCATTTTACTTACTGAAGTAAAGAAGGATAGAAGGGGATATGACTAAAATCTTAGACTGCTATAAGAATAGTAAAGCTAAACTTACATAGCACCTTTTCACTGTTACAACTTCAGCATGAGGATAGACAAACCAAAAATGACAGTATACAAAAGAATTGTAAGCCAACATTCATTCACACACAAGGGGATTAACTGTGAAATAATACAGAAAATGTGTAGCCATAGCCTATAACACTCATACTAAAATACCAAATACATATTTAACAGGAAAAGTTAAAAGGGTGGATAGGGGTCCTTGTTTTCTTTTCAGTCATACCATTCTTCTCATCATAAAGACAGGGCTGGCTCCAACATTTCTGCTGCCCCGAGCAAAAAAAAAAAAAAAAGCCGCGATCAGCGGTGGCAGTTCAGCAGCAGGTCCTTCTCTCCTACAGGGAGTGAGGGACCTGCCGCTCCCGAATTGCCTGCTTGTTAAGCTGGTGCCTGGAGCCGGCCCTGCATAAAGACAGCAAAAGTATCTACTGCCAGGTGGAGTCAGAATAAAAGACCTTGAAAACTGATTACATTCAAGCAGCAATCTCATCACAAGAATTAGCAATAGAAGATTGACCACACTTATGATGGAAATGGGGAATAAAAATGTCACTGCCATGCACCCAACTTTATTATGCTGTACCAAATTTACATGATTGCTTTGGTTAAGAACCAAGGAAGGGATGACCACATACAAAAGTTTAGTTTCCTACAACAGCTGGTTGATCTGTTCTGACTCTGTTAGCTTAGTGGTGCCTGAGTCTGAAGGTCCCACTGCTGGAAAAAAATGCCACAGTTCAATCTTATATAAAATAGCCTCACATGCATGCACACAAACACAGAAACAGACATTATTTGGAAGCATTACAACAGTTGAACAAAATGACAAGTCTAAATTATATTATTGCACAACTTTCATGACAGCCACATGTTCCTGATCTTGATATAAATTCTTGCAATTCAACTTGTTAGAACAGTAAACTAATTTTATTTATCTAAAACCGATACACAAAACCCCAAGCTAGATTTAAATGGATGATTAAGTGTTAACATCTTTGCTCACCTAATCAGAGAGGTGGTGTACTATGGTGTGGTTAATAGTATAGTCAAAATCAGACTGATCAAATGGCAATAAAAATTATATTGAGATTTTCCTGGGACAAACTCAATTTAAGTATTTTGTGGGGACTACAAGTCTGCTTCAGTTCTCTTATATGATGTAAGCTTCCCCAGGTGCCTGCTGTAATTTATGAATACTGTATGTTGAGCTGGTTAGTGGGATGTTTATTGTCTGAATATATTGGTGTATTTTAATAGGGGACTGTTGGGAAATACAAGCTGGAAGGAAAAGACTTGAGGGTTGTAAAACTACATGTAACTAACCTGGAGCAATTTATTTGGCAGTGTATACCTTGCAAGCTGATGTCTGTTTCAAAAGAAGCAAAGTAAACTTTATTGTCATTTGGAGTTTTGATTGTGAAGCTGTTTTATTCCTCGAAGGAAGACTAGGCTGATGTCTTTGTAAATAGCAAAGGGAGAAAAAAATTATCTGGTAAAAAAAACAAAAAACTGCCACTGGCAAATGTCTAAACCTCTAACATCAAAAACTTTCCTTAGAGGCTAAACATAAATGATAGTGAACTTAACAAAAAGATTGTTTAGCAATGCTTTTGTTATTATGGTCTTGTTAGAATTTTACAGTGCTAAGCAGGGTTGGACTTGATTGGTACTTGGCTAGGAAACCCTCAGGAAGATCCTAGGATGCAGTGTGAAATGCTAGTGTTGATTTCAGTGAGTGTTATTCTTAACAATGAGTCAGGCTTGAACCCAAATATGGTGTTAGGGGGCACTGGAGAACTCTTAAAATGAGATCTAAAGTCAAGGTATAAACTACTGGGGTCATTAAAGTTATGGCACGTTCTGCAAGATGAAAGGTGTTAGCCCTGGTGCCACAGTCAGATTCTAGTTTAAGCAATTAGGTGGGCTCTATCTAAATTCTCTTGCTGTTTCAATTAGATAGCAAATTCTTCACTTTCATTCCTAAAATGCTGTCATCAGTAACATTGTATATAGCACCATAGCGGTATGTGATGGTACTAGGCACGTAAAACAGTCCCTGTCCCAAAGAGTTTACAGTCTAAGGCTCTGGTTCTGCAAAGATTTATGCTCATACATGTAAGCCATGAAGACTCTTGTGCCACCACTCCACATGGAGCAGCTTATGGCCCCATTCCCACAATATTGCCCCACCATTACTTGGAGAGGCAGTGACTGGAGCCTGGCCACCAATACATGAGGCATCTAGTTGACTGGCAGGGGATCTGCTACCACTTCTCTTTGGATAGGTTGGGGCTTTCTCTATCATCAGACCACTATTCTCTGTCTTCAGGCAGGCTGGGACCCCTACCAGAAGAGGGAGGAATCAGCCTCCACCCTCTTAAGCAGAGGACTATTGGTGTGTGCCCTTGCCAACATCACCCCAGAGAGTTATGAGAGGGTGGCAGCAGCAAGGTCCCATGCCACTGGGATAATAACAACTTGCTGTCCTTAGTAAGATGAAAGGGGCAGCTCTTGCCTTGTAGAGCTCTTATTTCAGGCTGTCTGCAAACCTAGTCATACATCACTGCATTGGTTAGGTACAGGCCACATTCCATGGGTTTTGTCACAGTTATGAAGGCTAGAAACTATTTTTGCATTAAATCTTAGACTCTGTCACCATATGACTCCAGGAGCCAGGGCCCCAGGTACACATTTATAGTGCTTATGCCTTAATCCAGTCCCTGATCAGTATCATTAGCCCCATTTTGCAGATGAGGAAACAAGGACCGATGGGGAAAGGACTTGCCCAAGGTGACACAGCAAGACAGAGTATAAGCTAGGAACAGAAACTAGGAATTCCAGCTCCTAGTCCTTGCTCTAACCTAATAGGGTCCCACTGTATTCCTAGACCCAGGAATAGAACCCAGGAGTCCTGACTCCCAGATTCCTGTACTTTAACACACAAGACCCATCCCATAGTTGCAAGTAGAACCCAAGAGTCCTCCCTCCACATCCTCCCCACTCTAATCACAAAATCATACTCCCATCCTAAGAGCCCTTATTAAAACAAAATCCTACAGAATTCCAAAGTAACAACCCACTATAAAGGTATATTTTGAGCCGTTACCAAAGGGAGATGATGATGATGATGCAAATTTGAGGGCCTTAAGCCTAATCTCATATTTAGCAGAGGTGGAATCTTTAATCTGAAGGCCTGTCTTTGTAACAAGCAAATGCCCTTTTTGAAGAGGCCTGTGATGACCAATCAATTTTAAATATGCCTTTTTCATGGGAATATTCACTGTACCTGTTTACTTTAGACTTCTGTATGCAAGAAGAACTTGCATTCAGATAGGGAAAAGTATCACTTCCCACTTTCATTTTTATCACTGCAACAGCAGCTAGGAATTGCTGCAGATGAGGATCAAGCCCCAAAATTCTGAACCTTAACCGGAGCCACAAGAGGCAGTAAGTACAGGGAGTTCCTCTGGATTGAAGTTAATCTATTCTGAACCAGTGATTCACTGCATGGTCTTGGGTAAGTCTTGAGTGACATCTCTGTGCCATAGTCAACACAGAACAGATGCCTCATCAAAAAGCAAACACAATATGTCAGTTGAGTTGCCCCGGGGAAACCAGTCAGAAGAACTTTGGTCACAATTGCACAACTGATGTTAAAATTCTCTGTTCCATAAGCAATTTGCCAAATCCTGAGAGGTCAGGACTCCTGGATGAGGTTCCTAGTGAATTAAAATATGTGAATGTGTTTTGTGGGTGGGGAAGGGAGGCTGGATGTTAGTGTAACCTCACCCAAATCATGGTGATTGTGTTACTGGTATGTATTTGTATGTTCTTCTGTGAGATGCCATGTATTTAAAATAAAATGGAGCCCCAGTAGTTTCAAGAGAAACTTAGCCAGTTGGCTTCCCTTGCCCTAAACTGGTGGTGAGGCTGAAAGTGAAGCAGTTTAGTAGCTTCAGGCCTAGAAGCTGAGGTGGAACTCAGTGTATTTTGGTGTGGGTGAGCTGCAGTGGTGGATGGCTGTGATGAGGGCATGTTGGATATTAAATGGTAGGGTGAAGCATAGAGGAATTTCTCCTCTTTTGGAAATTTTCCCTATGTTTCCACAAGCCATACACAGCTTGTTTGGTACAGGACTGTCATCTTTTCAGGATGCAGAGGCCTAGACCCCCGTACCCAAAGCTCTCAAGAGCCTCTGTGATAGGCCCTTGTGGACCCTATTGTGTGGAGTAACGAGAAAGGGTTTTGCCCTGTCTGAGCCCCTCTGGGATGTGATTCACCCAGTGTAGGTGGGGGAGATTTGTAGATGGGGAGATAAAGAAGGTGGGGGCATGGGCACCAGGTTTGTATAATTTTTGGTGGTGCCCAGAACGGGTCGCAGAACCGTCCCGTCCATAGGATGGAATGGGGCAACTGCCCCGAGCCCCATGCTTTGGGGGGCCCTGCGTTTCAGGGGGATACGGGGTCTAGGGTGGCCCAGGAGATTAGGAGAGGGCCTGGGGCCGGCAGCAGAGAGCAACTCAGCCCCAGTACGCCCCTGCTTCACCCTCTCTCTGCCCCCATTCCACCCCTTCTCCCAAGCTCCCGCCCCGCCTTTTTCCGTCTTTCACCCCTTCCCCGAGCGACGCCAGGAGCCGGTGGAGCAGGGCGGCGGGGTGGGCTGGGGGCATCCTGGTCCCTGCGTCCCCCTGAAGCGCAGGGCCCCCCGAAGCACGGTAAGCCCAAACATTGGTGGAGCCAGGCCCATGTTTCTATGTACTGGTGGAGCACAGGGCCCATATAATTCGCCGCCTATGGGTGGGGGTGCTAAAGTGAAATGATGGAAAGGGCTTTTGGGGTGAGGTCTTCCTCAGAATCTGGGCTCAAACTATGTTCATCTATGTGGTGCCCTAAATAACATAACTTCTTATTTCCAAGGACACAATTTTTCTTGTTTAGCATTAGTCCTGTAGACTATATATTACTCAGGACACTTTAAAACCTTTTCTTATGCTCCTGAGCTTTGTACTGGCCTACATCAAAATATCTTCCACATGTACAATCACCTCCTGCAATCCTTACATCTTTGCACTGGAAGATTTCAGAACTGCTAATGACAAAAGATAAATGCTGGAAACAGTATCAGCTAAATTAAGTAATGAATATAGCAGACTAGATTCTGAATTTACTTACACAGGTTTTACATAAATTTCACTACATTGATTTCAGTGGAATTACTCCAGATTTAAATTGGTGCAACTGAGAGCAAAATCAGGTTCCATGAGTTTAGCACTATCTGGATGCAGCAGGATCTGCCAAAATCCACTTGCAGAATTAAGCAGTGAGGAAAATATGTGCACATGTTAATTTGGCAATTATATCCCCTAGTGTGGGAAGAACGTATCTTTTTCTTTTAGCTGATTAAATACAAATCAAATCAACACATATTCTCACACTCTACTCCTTTTTATGACAGGAACTGTAGGTGTGCTCCATTCTCTAGGTTCTGTTATAGCTGCAATTATTATTTGCAGGTTTACCATTCTGCCTAGTTCCTCCTTCATTATAGGAAATAATGTGACTGGAATTCTGTGAGCTGTGTTAATGCTATAAGGTATTGCCCCTTCTTTCAGGTTTGTCTGCACTGGTTCACACTTCAGAAGGCCCATGCCCCCACATCTAGATAAAATAAAGGTTAATTGCGTGATTGAAAGCTGTCTAATTACATTACTTATATACTGTCACTCTTGGTATAGTCCTGCGTTGTCCCCTGATGCTCTGATTGCCTGGGTAGAATATTGAAGCACAAGGTGCATGAGGTAATATCTTTTATTGGACAAACTTCAATTTGTATTCAATTGAATACAAAAAAATTATTATTTTCTAATAGCCTGAAGTAACATCCCAACAAATGATGGCCTTCTACCAAATCAGAAATGGACAACTATGCAAGATCGACTAAATAAGACCTCATCATTAATGTAAACCTCTTTGTAGATAGATACCTGTTGGCAACACTTGTATCGAGTACCTTGTCAAGCCGATAAAGATACTGAAATTGTTATAATCTGAAGAACCTCCTGAGGAACCTACTATGACTTCATAAGGGCCTTTCCATCCCCCACTAAATGGGTGTTGCTAAGAGAGGCAGGGGGATGGGAACTGAACAAAGCGTTCTTTTGGTGGGATGGACCTGATGGTTGCAGGCTCTAGGTGAGGCAGGCACTGCTGTGTAAAGGCTCTGGCTGAGTTAAAATGTGTGGGTTTTTGGCAATGTGGTCTGGTGGCATTCCCTTGGATCCCCCTGAAACAACAGTAGTGTTAGCTGTGGGATGGTGATTAAATAAACCCATGCTATCAAATAGAAGCAGGATATACATAGCGGCCACAGCTATGACCAGAAAGAGCCAAGAAGGAACAAGCTAAGTTACAGGCATGGGAGAAAGGAACAAAGAGGGCTTGAAGGGAGACAAAACTGGTAGAGATGGCATGGATAAATAGGAGACGGGTCATGTGGAAGGGAATGCAGAACCAGTGAAGGGAGCCATGAGATCAGCGTGGTTAGTGAGGAAAATGAGTTTGATAGCAAAATTGGGACAGATTGGAGCAAGGTGGTGTCAAGAAAGCCAAAGACCAATTGGTTACAACAGTCCCTTATCTGTTATGCAGCATTGCTGCATGCTCTTAAATATCTGCTGCATTCCACCCTAGTGGTCCTGATAGGTAAAGTTATTCTCTGTGTATAGTTCGGTTTATAAAGCTCTTTGGGATCCATCAGTAAGAAATTATATACAGTACAACTTTCTACCAAGTGTAGCACATTTCATATACACATTGTCCCAAAATTATTTTCAGAAATAAAATTCACAATTACACAGATTGTATATGTTAAACTATAGAAAAATTGTTGTAAAGATATTATATGGTTAAATTATGGTGTTCAGTTACAAAACTAATAACTGAGAGAAATAAGAAGCATAGGCAAAAGATTAAAGATATCTTAAGATCAGATTGTAAAATAGCTGATGAGGCAGAGCAGAACAGGAAGGCTGTTCTAGATGGTGGGAGATGCAGAGAAAGCGCTGTCACCAATAGTGGACACGTTAGGGAAACCAAGAGAGAAGTTGTACAGTTGTAAGTATATTTTGTTAAAAATAATTTTAGAACTATAAAGCTGGAAGGTCTAAGGATTAAGTCTTGAACTCACTGGCATCATAGGTTCAAAAACTTGGCAGGGCTGACTTACAGTTTTGTCATTCTGAGATAAAGGTCAGTTCCATATTATCTGTCTTTTTGATGCTACTTTAAGAATTGAGAGTCTGTCTGCTCTGTGTAGGCATTAAAGATGTTAATGGCAACAGGGATATGTATGAAAAGATGGAAGGGGATGATGTCTTGTTTCCCTGGTCAAAGGAGGGGGCAGGGCCCTAACTGTGTATGTGGAAAGCTCTATACAATACTCATAGGTTACCTAGGGAGGTGGTGGAATCGCCATCCTTAGAAATTTTTAAGCTTGACAAAGCCTTGGCTGGGATGATTTAGTTGGGGTTGGTCCAGCTTTGAGCAGGGGGTTGGACTAGATGACCTCCTGAGGTCTCTTCCAACCCTATTCTTCTATGATTCTCATCTCATTTGGGGAAGGGGGCAATGTGTTGCTTGGGTTAGGGAAGCACCCCTGTGCCTGTGGGATAGGAGGGAAGGATGGGTCTCTGTGAAGCAAGTAGAGTGGGTTTGAGTGTACAAACACATACACACCACACCTATCCACCATGCTCCATAACAAGTGGCCATGGGGGATATGGCCCCATCTGTCTGTGTAAGGGTTACCAGATGTCCCGATTTTATAGGTCCTGATATTTGGGGCTTTGTCTTATATAGGTGCTAATTACTCCCCACCTCCTGTCCCGATTTTTCATCCTTGCTATCTGGTCACCCTAGTCTGTGTGGGGGAGAGAGATGTCTCTTGATTGGGGGTTGGGGGGAGAAAGGAAGGTCTGTCTGAGCCTGTGGGTGAGTGACTTATGCCCTTTAGCTGTGGGGCAGAATGGCAGTGAGTCTGCCTGTGAGTGGCACATGCTCCCACCTGTTCAGGGGAAATGGCCTTTGAGTGGGGAAAAGGAGTGGACAGTGAGGCGGATCTGTCTGCGGACGAGTGCTCCATGCCCCCTTTCTGAGTGGGGTGGAGACACATGCCTTCTGTCTGCTGGGTAGGGGAAGTCGGTCTGTCTGTCTGTCTGCCTGGCGTGGCACATGCCCCGAAGGAGGGGCGGTAGGTAAGTGCCATGTGCCCTCTGGGGGAGGGGTGGGTCTCTGAAGCGGGAGTTCGCAGCCCTTCCCACCGGAAAGAAAGGGGGGGAGTCGCCGCCTCATTGTGCTCCGCTCTGGTTTGAAAGCAGCGCCCCGCCGGGCGCCCACGCCGCGCTGTGATTGGTCCAGAGGCACGGAGGGGGCTGGTTCGTGCCAGGCCCCGGCGTGTCCCGGCAATGCGGTCCGGCCGGTTCCGCTGCCCCCGCTTTCTGAGTTCCATTCAGTGTGTGTGCGGGCCCTGAAGGGGAGCTGGCTGGGCTGGGCGAGATCTGTGCTGCCGCCGTCGCTGCTGCTACCGCCGCCGCCATGGAGAGAGGAGGCGGTGGCTGCGGGAGGGGGTGACTCCGCGCACCTTCCCCCGATGAGACTGTGCCTGGCCTGGCTGGGCTGCTACACCCTGTCCCTGTGGGTGCTGAGGAGGAGGATGTGGTCTGGCCCTGCCAGGTACCTGAGGAGCCCTTTATCCAGGTCCCTCTACATGAATATGATGGGCAGCCACAGCCAGCCAGCCCCGGGCACCAAGGAGAACCACCAGGTACAGCCCCGAGAGGCAGCAGCTTCCCCCCTCCCCCAGGGGCAGGGGCTCCCCGCCCCCATCCGGCCCCCGAGAGGCAACACCCCTCCCCCAAGGAACAGGGTGGGGGGACTCTGCTGAGAGCACCATGCACGGGGACTCTTTCCCCATCCAGCTCCTTAGAGGCTGCCCCCCACCCCAGGGAACGGGAGTTGAAGGGTGTGAGAGCACTGGTGAGGGAGGGAGAGGTGGGAGCCTATGGGGGGGGGGGCACAGAGTATAACGGAGACGGGGGCACTGAGCACAGGGAAGTGCACGAGGGTATGATCTGTGGGGCACAGAGTACAAGGAGTAAGACGCTTGTGGAGTGGAGTGAGAAGGACCCAGACCAGAGAGTCCAGGCAAATGTCTGCTGGCGTGAAACAAAGGGAGTGGATAGCTGATTTTTATTGATTAGAAAGTTTGTGTTTGTTCTCTGTGTAAAAGATATTTAGGAAATTTTAGTACTGTACATAAGTTGAGAAAAGCAGCACAGAGAGGAAAATTTTTAGTGCAATATAGGTGGATTTTACAAAATTGTACAGTGCACTTGAGTACAGTTGTAAATGTTAATTAAAATGATCCAGGATAGCAACGTATGGATTGAAGATTAGCTCAGAGGTTGAAAATAAATAGTAACAATAAATAAAGTCTCAAATTGCAGAAAGGTGCCTCAAAAAGGATTCATGAGGTTCTACCTCCATGCTAGGCACGGGACTTGATGACTTCTCGAGGTCCCTTCCAGTCCTGCTGTTCTGTGATTCATGGTTGTGATTCATGTTAGGATCTTTATTTCACTTCTTGATGATCTAGATAAGGGAGTAAACAGAACCTTAATGACAGTTGCAGATGGTGTTACATTTGGTGGGGTTGCAAGCACGAAGACAGAGAAATGCCAACTAATATAACTGGGGGAAAATAATCTGAAATATAGTGAAAGTGAGAAACTAGGCAGCAACGAAGTTTAGAGAGACTTGGATTGATGGTGGACAACAAGCTAGGTATGAGTTTGCAATATGATATGACTACAATGAAAGCTTAATTCAATGTTTGGGTTGCATATGCATGTGTATTGGTCATTTCATGGAGGAAGAAGGGACTATGCCTTTTCAGTCCAGCTCTTCTGTGATATGACTGCACCTGGAATATACTGAAAGCCTGGAGGGAGTTCAAGAAAGAGAAATACAAATTATCATGACACTGAAGGAATTGACTTATTGAGGAAAAACTGAGTAAAATATACATATCTTGAATTATTGGGGGAAATATAGTCTATAAGTACCTGAAGGGTACAAACACACAAGAGGGAGATTAATTGCATAGGCATTGATCCTGCAAGTCCATTCCATTGAGGTGGACACAGAGGTTTTGCAGGATCAGGGTCTTTATGTGACTCATCAGTGTATAACCAGTCTTAGTGATTGGATGAGACTGAGGGATAAAATATAGGCTTAATATCAGAGGAAACTTCCTCACAGTGGAACAAAGGAGACTTTGGAAGCTCCGTAATTTGAAATGTTTAGAACTAATCTGGAAACAACAATAGATCAAGAACATGTACAATACGGAACCATTTGTCATTTTCAGGTAGATGGATTGAATGAACTAATGGGTCTTTTCCATCTCTAATTTTTGGTCTGGGTTTTAGGATTTAGCATGGATTTATTGAGTGTTTAGTGAACCTCCTAAAGAAATTATAATGAATAAAAGCTGACTAATTTCCATAGGGCTACTTGTATTAATAAGTATGATGGGATCCTAAGTACAATGTAAGGCCATGTCTACACTTAAAAACTTACAGCTGTACTGATACAGTTGCGTTGCTGTACGAGCACTAGTGTAGCGGTGTTATGCTGATGGGAGAGAGCTCTCCCACTGACATAATAAAACCATCTCAATGAGTGGTGATAGCTATGTCGGTGGGAGAGTGTCTCCTGCCGACATAGCGCTGTGCGCATGAGTGGTTATGTTGGCAAAACTTACGTTGCTTAGTGGTGTACCTCTGAACCACAAAAGTTTTGCCGACATAGCCTTACTTTTACTGTTTGGCTTTTCATCCTTATGTAAAGTAGTTAACTCACCAGTCAGGTGTGTTTTGGGTTTTTGTTTGTTGTTGACAAGTTTTGGCAATAATAGTAGTAGAGAGTTTTGAAAGTTTCTTTTGGTAATTATAGTTACTGCTTTTATTATTGTTCCATTACAAACCCTTATTTTTCAGTTGTTTATAAAACATTTGCAAAAACTTGATCCAGGCTGGAACTCAGCTGACATTTCTGTTCATGTGCAAGCAGTTAAAAAAAACAACTTTCAGTTTTGGTTTTTTTTGAGCTTTGTTAGAAACTTGCATAATGATGTACAGTGTCTTCTACTTGTATTGAAATATCTTCTTAGTTGGATGGAGTAAGGAACTTGGACTTTTTTTTTTTTTCATATAAAATAGCCAATTTGTTGGTTTCTGATGCTTTATTGCTCTCCTACAGATCAAAGGTGATTTGAGCTGCAGTGGTTCTGTATTATAAGTTGATGATATTAGGCTTTGGTCTTACCTCTGAATTTTTGGGGTCAGATGTTAGATAATTTTTCAAGGTAGCAGCTCTGCTAAGACCTTTACATTAATAGATATTAAAGTTTACTGTCAGCTGCATTCATATCCTGTGAAGCTGTCCATGGTTGATCCCTTTAAGGAGTTGGTTGAAATGGAAAGTTATGGATTTTATTGCACCATACTTCGCATGGTGTCTTCTTTTACCCTTTTTCTTTAGAATAATGCTGGAAGGCTTTAAGCTTACAAGAAGGACCTATCATGTTGTATTCTATGACAGGGATCGGCAACCTTTGGCACGCGGCTCGCCAGGGTAAGCACCCTGGCGGGCTGGGCCGGTTTGTTTACCTGCCGCATCCGCAGGTTCAGCCGATCGCGGCTCCCACTGGCTGCGGTTCGCCGCTCCAGGCCAACTGGGGCTGCGGGAAGCCACGGCCAGCACATCCCTCGGCCCACGCCGCTTCCCGCAGCCCCCATTGGCCTGTAGTGGTGAACTGCGGCCAGTGGGAGCCGCAATCGGCCGAACCTGCGGGCGCAGCAGGTAAAGAAGCCGTCCCGCCAGGATGCTTACCCTGGCGAGCCGCGTGCCAAAGGTTGCCGATCCCTGTTCTATGATGTGCAGTAATATGTCTGTTGTGATATACTAGATCTCTCCATCTCCTAACTTGATGGCCCAAACTAACATTTCTACAGACAGGAGAGAGGCAAAAATAATACAAGCAGATAATTTTACAAAAAAAAAAATTGTAGCCTGAAGCTTTCCTTCTTTACTGTTGCTTACAATTTTCCATGTTGTTACCACCAAAGTGCCCGGGTAGATCAGCCAGTGACTGTTTTAACCACTGTCCTCTAATTTGTTTAGGGGGGTAGGAGTTAAAAAGCTGTTGACTGCCAGCAATTTGTCTGCAATAGAGCTCTCACTGTTTCTACCACTGGTGGAGCTATGCTGGTGGTATCAACAGCAGAAAACTTTAAGAAAAAAAAAGCCTAGTGTAGATAAGAAGTGGCGCTTCAAACCATGCTACCTGCAACCATATTTGAAAGAGCTATTTGAAATATGATTTTACTAGAACTGTACCTAGCTTATGAACCGTTCTGAAACTACTGTAGAATTTGCTTCTGTATGGAAAGACTCTAAAACACCTCTTTGCTCTGGGTCTTTGTTTTGACGGAGTCAGTACTTGAGAAGCTGGACTATTTGCCTTGTTGCAGCTGTCTGCTCCCCTCTGCTTGCTGGCACTGTTATTGTGAGCCAGCAGGATATTGAAACATAAATCCTGTATCATTATTTGTATTACAGTAGTACCTAGAAGTCTCATTGTGTTAAACACTGTGCAAATATACATTAAGAGACAGTTCCTCTCCCAGCAAGTGAATGTAACAAACAAATGGAGAGGTGGAACAGAATATGTATATGTTTTTGCATAGCATTGCTACCTGCACAATTTTAGGTATTAGGACAGGTGTTTTTTGTTTTTAAATAAACGTATAAGTGTCAGCTTTCCCAGCTGACCACTTGCCTAATCCTCATCAATTTGTGCTCCTATGCAGGTTTTTTGTAAGGCCCCATTTACAGTCCCATTTCAGCTTTTAAAAAAGAGCCTTGTAAGGCCCCATCTACACTACAAATAGAATCACATTATGGAATTATGTTGCAACATGGTTGCCCTGACACAGTTCAGTTGCAGTTTGGATAATTCAAGACTTTAGCAGATTTTGGGGCATGGTTTGTGAGATCTTTGTGGCAGGAACTGTCTCTTTGTTCTGTTTGTACAGTGCCTGATACAGTGGGGTCCTGGTCCATGACTAGAGCTCTTAGGCACCACAATAACGTAAATAATAAAGTCCCTTCTACACTGTAATTTGTAATTCCCCTCTAATTGTGTTGTTATATCTCCCAACATGGTTATATTTTTAGTGTAGACAGGGCCTGCATATCAGTATCCTATAATTCCACCACAGCAGAGCTAGTAAGCAAAACATAAATATGTGAAGTGATATTAGTGTGTTTTTGCTCCTAAAAATGGTATCATGTTTGTTTCTCAGTGGCTTCCATATTAAATTTGCTCAGTTTACAAATCAAAAGATGCTTTTTCTAATTGCGTTCCTGCAGATTCAGTCTGAACTCTGAATTCAACCTAGGTTCTTTCCTTCTGATGCATTAGCAACAGTAGTAAAGATTCTGCATGCCAAATGACCTTTCTACATCTCTGCAACTACACTGTCTTCAAATGAGGCCCTCAGTGACACCGGAGCAATGCCCTTTTTTTCAGTGGGGCAGCACTGATGTAAATGATTGGAACTTAGTAAACAATCTTCTTGATAATGCACAAGATAGGAAAAATATCCTCAACTTTGATGATTAAATTAAAACAACAGAAATTATTCTGCGTGCACACAAAATATCTGAGTCATTGTCACTGTCCCTTTTGAAAGACATACCCCTGTACTTTGAATAAAAAGTGGTAGGACTAATTACAGGCCATCTGCTGCTAGTAAGTTTGCCTTCGTTTTACCTTCATGACCCAGGTTATTGTGAGGCATCTTCTCCATCATGCCATATTTCCATCAATCTCCCCCACTAAGGAATTTAATAAAGAAGCCAACCAACAATATAACATCAGAGCGATAACAGGGAATCTCAATTGGTGTAATTTACTCCCATGTCTCTTATGCTAACATAAACATTCTGGCTTGCTTGCTTAGGCGCCACTAGATATGTAACCAGATATGCACAGAGCCATGTTGACTTCTGCAGGGGACCACATTGGCACAAGTCTGCACTCATGTCAATTTTATTTCAGGATTGGGACCTTATGTTTGTATCACCTTACCATGGAACTTGTATTCCCCTTCCACATTACTTTTGGACTTGGGCAATTGAATCTAAAAGCTTATCTACATTGGGAGGTTTTCAGGATTTGCTATTTCTGATTAGGTATTCCTGATTAATGAAATGTGTGGATTCTCTTATTCCAGAATTAGGGCCTTATTCCAAATTAGTTTAATCCACTTTGGAAGTGAGTTAAACTAATTTGGAAAAAGACACTCTTACTCTGGCGTAAGAGCATTCACACATTTCGTTAATGAAGAATAATTAATTAACTTTTAATTCATACCCTCCCTTATTCCAGATTAATTTTCATGTGTAAAAAGGCTGCACCTTCCATGCTGAAAGGCCAAAAGAGAAGAGTGAAGTAAGAAAATCACTAATAAGAGGGAGTGAATTACACTTTATTCCAGCTCCTCAGATTGCAAATTACATCAGTTTAGACATGTTGGTAAATTAGTAGATGTAGGCGTAAGAACGACTTACATCATTCTCAAATTTAGCTCATAATGGATAAGAACAGCAGAACTAATTCTGGACATTCTTGGGGTTATACTGTGCTCTTTTTTTTTTTTTTTTTTTTTTTTTTTTTTGTCCCCTGCCCAAAATAGAATATTAAAGCAACCCCTGACCATGAAAAGGCTGAACAATTAGATTTTCTAGCTTTGTGATGGAAACTCTCTGATATGTGCCTACAAATTCTGATTGATGCCTCAGGAGGTTCTGAAAAGTTCCCTCATAACAGTTTGGTGTATCAGTAGTTCTGAGGTCTTAACAAAAATTTTCATACCAGTAATTGGCTTTGCTGAGGGTTTGCAGTAATTTTTAACAGGAAGATGGCTCTTTATCCCCAGAGACTTGAACTTCTTTAAAAGGGAGACCAAAGCAAAATTCCATCTGAAAACTGCTTATTCTTGGATCTTTTCAAAGGCACATCCCAAATGAAAAGTTTAGCGGAAGAGTGCTTTGGTCACAGGGAACAATACTTTGCCCTGGTCTACACTGGGGGGGGATCGATCTAAATTACGCAACTTCAGCTACGTGAATAACGTAGCTGAAGTCGACGTACTTGGATCTACTTACCGCAGTGTTTTCGCTACGGTGAGTCAACTGCTGCCGCTCCCCTGTTGACTCTGTCTGTGCCTCTTGCTGAGCTGGAGCACAGGAGTCGACGGGACAGCGCCCGGGGATCAATTTATTGCTTCTAAACTAGATGCGATAAATCAATCCCTGCTGGATCGATCGCTGCCCGCCGATCCGGCCAGTAGTGAAGACAAACCCTAGTCACCGATTCCACAGGTTTTAGAGTTCCTAGATGAATGGCAATCACCAGGCCTTCATGTTAATACAGTAGGGTGCTGGAAGGTAAAGGTGGTCACCCTGATCAAAGTAAACAAGACCAAAAAGGATCAATGTGTAGAGCAATGTGTCCTAGTGGCCGTGTATTGTAAAGGTTCTGAGTTTGGCAAAATTGTTACAACATCCACATATTAAGAGGTGTGGGATTTAAGTGTTGTGCTGCAAGTTACAGAAGAGCAACCTCTTGAGCTTTTAGAATGCATTCCTGATTGTTGTCATCTCAGGGACAAGAGTTTCGAGCTTGGGTCTGTATCCATAGAAGAGTAGAGTTTTATGTTTGCCAGGGGAAAATGGATTGGAGACTTCTGCTGTAGTTGCAGCCAATGTCCATTTTGTTTCTTATAAATTTCAGGATTTCTATATAACTCTCCCAATTTTGGGAAGTTTTGGTTGTGGGGTTGAGTCTCTATATCTGGCCATTCCATTAGTAGATTGTGTGAACTATAAATGTGTGCCATCTTGTGCTCTCCCAGTGGTATAATTACCCTCCCAGCCCACTGAGTCCTCTTTCTTGTAGGATGGAGTTCTGTGCAGTCAGGGTTGAGTCATGAAATCGGGGCCCAAGAAAGAACTGGGACAAAGCTGTGTTTTTCAGTCTCTTCTGCCCACCTCCTTTATTTAATCTCTCCCTGATGCTGCCCTCTTCCTCTGTCACTCCCATCTCCCCATTTTCCCTGGGCTTGTGCAACTGGAATCATGATCAGGCTGAACTGTGCTCTCTTCAGACATAATGCTGATCCTAATCGGCTGGAAGGCGGTGATGGTGATCAGTAAATGAGGTTCACCTTCACATCTGAGAGCACTGTCTTGCAGCGCTGCCTGCTCCTGTTGGCACAAGAAGCTGGACTTAGTTCAGCATTCAAACCCAGGGTTCCCTGGGTTTGGTGGTGCACTACCTCTAAACAACTGCTGTCTTGAGGTCTTTTATTAATGGTTCTACTTTGCTTATAGACTGTGCAACTGACCTGTTTAGCAGGCCTTTATTTTTTTGGCTACATTCATCTTAATAATTAACAGGGAAGTATGAGAAATCAGATTTAGGGCAAAGACAGCATTGGAGGAGTCAAATAGGAATGGAGGACAAAAATAATAATACAAAACAGTTAGTGATGAGCAAGGATGGAATTGCATGGTTAGGTGTAAAGAGCCAATGGATGTGTAGGTGATAAATATTCAATGGCATGGAAGAATGAGCAGAAGTAGTGGGGAAATAAATCAGTGATTGTTAATTTAATAGTGGAAGGCAAAAATCGAGAATACAGTCAGAGGTGCCATTGGAGCCTTCCTGAAACAGACAGAGAAGCAATGTCCTGGTTGCAAATAGAAATGTCTTATGCAGTTTGTGTGGAAATGATTGTTAAATAGCACATGATGAAAGGAGCTCTCCTATCCAGATTTCATTTGTCCACCAGGCTGAAAGGATGGTGCTGCCATTTAGCTGATGCTAAGGTTTGCTTTGCATGGCAAAACTTACCTATCTAGTTTGTGTTTTTAATAGTGATGTCAGGAAGAAGTTGTATAGCATAGCAATAGTCATTTAGCAAGATTTGTGGACCAACTTGTTGGTACCTGAATAGCAGGAAACATTGTCTGTCAGTTTTTCAAGGAGTGTTCAAAGGTAATGTACAGAGTCAGTGGAGAAAGGAAGGGTGTTGGCTTGCAATATAGATTAGATACTTTATTTTCTTTCCAGGGAAGGTATTGCAGGTGTATTCCTGAATTCCGTTTGGTAGGAGGCCCCATGAAGAGCTGAGTGATTGAGTTAGAAAATGGAAGTTAACTAGTGGAGTCTAACCATTCAGCTGTTTTTATAGAAGATACTTTGTGAAACAACTGTCCACGGTACTATGTAAAACACAGTTTTTAAAACATTATTTCTTCAAGATTAGTCTGCCTGCATTTGATTACAATCCAAACCTAAATTCACCTTGAATTTATTAGACTATAGAGTTCCTAAATTTATTTGTAGAACAGCTTGATATATTGGTCTTATATGATTTTCATTATTTCTTGAACTACTGTTTTTTATTGCTTAAGTTTTAAAATGTTGTTCCTTTCTTTCTCTGTAGTGGTACATGTGCAACACAGAGCAGTTGTGTGAATCCCTTCAGCCTATCTTTGTCCAGAGTTACCTTGACCAGGGAACACAGATCTTCTTAAACAACAGCATTGAGAAATCAGGCTGGCTCTTTATCCAGCTCTATCACTCTTTCGTGTCCTCAGTTTTTAGCCTGTTTATGTCTAGGACATCTATCAATGGGTAAGTGAAAAGGTGGTACTAGTACAGTTTTTTGTAAACCGAGATAGGATAAGAAAACTCTGGATTTGGATTTCCAGGTGCTCCGTCCTGCCACTTGATGCCCCACCATGCAGAGAGTAATCAGGTCTTTTCCAAGATACACTTAGCTTCGTTTTCTTCATTCTGTCAAATGCATCTAAACTACCTTTATGTAAATCATTTGATCTATATATTCAGTGATATTTTTCCAATTTCAGTTAAGCTGTGATAAAAGAAAAATGTAAATATCTAGAAGGCCAGAAAAGCTCTGTTGTATCTTTTTAAATTATAAAGAATCCTACCTCCTATTAAAAAAAAAAAAAAAAAAATTGGCAAAAGAAGTTCACGGGACTCTAAATTAGAACATAAAAGCTACTTTTTCTCCCTGTTCCCTCCCAAATTTACCATGGAGTGGGGGTCCCCTCCTTGTGATTCAACAATTATTTTCCTCCCCCCCCACACACAATTTTTTTCACTCTTTGCTTTACTTGCCTTCCCATCTCTAGAGAGCACATTGGTGGTGATTGTCCTAGTTGAAGATGGTTGTATGAGCACTGCCCATCAGAATAGCTCCTGCATTTATTGGAGGGATTGCTGCAGAGCATTTGAAAATTCTTCTCCCACTTTCCTTTCAAGGTTGTGTGCATTGCCTCCCTAGTTCTACTAGGGCGACCAGATGTCCCGATTTTATAGGGACAGTCCCGATTTTTGGGTCTTTTTCTTATACAGGCTCCTATTACCCCCAACACACTGTCCCGATTTTTCACACTTGCTGTCTGGTCACCCTAAGTTCTACTGGGAATGGAGCAAGAGACAAGATACAGAAATCTAGCCTAGATTTCCTGCATAATACAATGTGGAACTGTTACCACAGGGCCATGCGCTTAGACTCAACCCCCTCCCCCCCTCTGGAAATAGTCTTTATGGGTGTCAGCTAGGGCTCAATGGGAAAACATTTTTTCTTCTGTGAGAATTTTTGAGATTTAAAATAATTTTCCTCTCCTGAATTGGGACAAAAGTCAAAATCTAAAACTTTTGTGAATTGATAGTGTAAAAAAACAACACCCAAAAGCCTTCAGATCTAGTCAATTGAAACATTTTGTTTAAATTAATTTTGATTTCCACTTTATTATTTAACATTTTTTATTAACTAACTTTATTATGAAACAAATTCAAACAGAAAAAGGGATGTTTTGATAATTTAATTTTATACACCACATAGGATGCTTGGAGGCCTAAAGCTATGTTAAAGCTTTTGTGGTACGCTTAGGCTTGTAAAATTGGTCCGCACAATATTCAAAGCTGTCTTCTAACCCTTAAAACAGTGATTTTCAAACTTTTGTACTGGTGACCCCTTTCACATAGCGAGCCTCTGAGTGCGACCCCCCCCTTTATAAATTAAAAATACTTTGTTATATATTTAACACCATTATAAATTATGTAGGCAAAGCAGGGTTTGGGGTGGAGGCTGGCAGCTCGCAACCCCTCATATAATAACCTCGTGACCCCCTCAGGGGTCCCAACCCCCAGTTTGAGAACCTGCTTTAAAATACAAAAATAGATTTTATATCATTTTGTTTCTGGGCAGTCAGGGAACCCATCCCAAACAAGATATCAAGCTTGACTGGTGGGTATCTTGGCGGGAGGGTTGGGGTGGGAAAGAGAGTGAGTGAGGAGAAGGCTGTTCATTTGGTATCCTCATTTCTGCAGACTGTGCAAAAATTCCCTTACTATTACAATCTCTTCCCCGCCCCACTCCACCACAATCAGGCATATGACCAACTTCACCTCCGGTCTGATGCTTTGTGGAGAATGCATCTTATTATAGCTACATGCTTGACTTTTTTTTTTTTTTTTTAATTTTAAACTTCCCTTGCACGGCTACACAGTATGATCTGAGAATAGTATCTGGCTACTATGGCTAGCAAAATTATCTTTCACCTTATTTCACAACCAGATGTTCATGTGAGCTTTCCTGTGGAGTGCTTAGTTCCTTGTAGCTTTATATATAGGTCTCTTTGGTCTCCCCTTTTTCCTTCCTCTCCCATCTTTCTTTTTCTCAAACGCTTTCTAGTGCTTTGAACGACACCTCACAGTGCCTTTTAGGAACAATAGCTATGAGCCAATTATACATTGTAGACTGATATAAATGTACTGCAAGGGGGCTCTGCTTAAATGGGCTATACTCTATATTTAAAATCCCCTCCCCCCTCCCCCCTAGCCTCTGTACTAGAAATTTAACTGATGGTTTCTTCTATATCACTTAATTCAGTGTGCATCCGTTACTAATAAATTCTGCCTTTCCTGGGTGACTTCTTTCTCACCCCTCATCCTGTTTCATCATTTTTGCTGCTTATTCTCTTCAATTTCCCTGTCCTTGCTCTTGATCATAAATCTCTTTGCTGCTATGGCCTATTTGTACTAGTCATTGTCTTTCCTAAGTTTGACTTCATACCTCAAGGTAGACTGAAATAATATTCTTTATTCCCCTTGCATCTGTTACTGACCAATTCTTTCTTCCCCTACCTGCTGTCCTAACTCTTTCATCCTCTGAACTTCTGTCACAACAGCTGTAATCTTACACTATATACTCTTCAAACAATCACAGGTGGAGATGTCATTGACCTGATCTGTAGAGAATCCAATTGTCACCTGTAGCCAATTCCTTAATGAATTGCTCATTTTCTATTCCACATCCTTTTCTGTCACATATAGGAACTTCATATAGCAGTCACGACCACTGAAGTTGAGTCACTACATCATACAGTTCTAAAAAATAATCCTTTTTCTCTCCCACTATTCCAAACATGTTACCCTGTCTGCTCTTCACGTTTCTTCACTGGCTTCCTTTCCATTTCCACATCAAATTCCTCATGCTTTGTGCCTACTTACATCTCTGTTTTCACCTCCTATTTCCTCTTACCTCGTCCTTTAGGGCCAAATCCCACTTGCTGTGCTCACATGAGGTCAGTTGCCTGTTGAAGCCAGAGAGTCATCTCATGCAAGTACAAAGAGCAGGATTTGGGCTTTATCTCTTCTTCCCACTCTTGGCTTTGTCCCTTTTTTGAATGACCCCGTTCTCTTAGACCTGCATCCCTCTTTCCAGGAACCAAATGACTTCCCTCTGCCCATCAGATTTCTTTGTAAAGCCCACACCAATGCTATCTGCATGCATTTGTTATCTGATCTTTCAACCTGCGTATTGCATTTGTCTAAATTAGATTGTAAATTCCTCTGAGCAGTGACCTTATCTGTTACTTGTTTAAAATAATTTACAGAGTGCAATAGGAACATTTAAAGTCTTCCCTGTTTAAGTTTGCACAAAATCAGACACTGCCATCTTTACATTTCAGGTTGCTGGGAAGAGGCTCAATGTTTGTATTTTCATCAGAACAATTTCAGAGACTACTCAAAATAAACCCAGAGTGGAAATCCCACAGACTTCTTGATTTAGGGGCTGGAGATGGAGAGGTCACTAAAGTCATGAGTCCTCACTTTGAAGAAATCTATGCCACTGAGTTGTCTGAAACTATGATATGGCAGCTTCAGAAAAAGAAATACAGGTATTGTACTACATAGGTTGGCTTGATGTAATTCTTGATGTGAAGGGCGTAGCAACTGCCTGTAATATTTTATGAATATTATGTGTTCCATTTATTTTATTATTGTGTTGCTTGCTATATGATTTCAGGGGATGATAGTTGAGGCATGAGCTGACCTGCACATAGACAGGAAGGCAGACAAACACCATTTATCAATACAGTGCAGAGAACAATGGCTTTGAAGTCTATCCTGCCCCCCATGATGGGGTGCATAAGAGATACAGAGTGACAAAAAGAAACAGGTTCAGGAGAGAGAGACTGGCAAAGAGCTTTGGAACTGATAAATGGACAGCTCTGAGACATGAGAGAGACAGGGATTTAAGGGAAACAGACTGAACCCCAATTCTGAGAAGTGGAAGTGTCTGGATAAGTGAGGCACATCTACGCTTTAGGCGAGACAGTTATGCACGTAGACTTTTTGTTGTTTTAAAGACTGTTGTGCTGTGTTTGCTTTTGTTGTTCTTTGTTTGTAGTGTTGAGATTAAACACTATTTTGTTTTGAAAATATTGATTTGTCGCATTGTATTCAAGCACTGATAACAGCTCTTGAAAGGAAGTCTTGCAGGTGTCTAAATCCAATCAGGCCTACTGTAATCAGTTAGTGCACAAGGGACTGTATGCCAAGACCCCATCTAAAGAATGGGGGAAGTGAGAGGTTCCATTCCAGAACAGGTGAATGCAAGAGGCCTAACACCTGAGGGGTTGTACTCTCAGAGACTGAGAGGAGTCAAAGATGTGGATAGTCTTGAACTTGACACTTGAGCTTTGCTATTTCTCCAAATTGTATCAAATTTAATACTAGGATATGGCATTTCTGTAAATATTTTTATGTAGTAATTCCAAACAAGGTCCAAACTCAGTTGTTTGTCTAATGGGATATATAAAGCTGTCTAGTGGCTGGCTGGGAGAATGTTAACTCTGTCTTGCCTAGAGGAGTGGAGAGACCATATCTATAGGCATGTCTACACTCGGGTTTTAGTTTGTACTAACTCGAGTTAGTATGGATTGAAAAAGCTTGCATACACATGATGCAAATGCTTAAAGCGCACTAACTCCCTATGTGGTGTGAATTCTGCAGTCCTCTTTCAAAGTGTACAAAGTTTGTTGTGAATTGAGTTAGTGTGGACTGTTTGTGTGGACGCCATGCTGCTGAGGACTACTTTGGCAGTCCTCCAACTGCTATCCCACTGCTTTGTGGGCATCTGTGACCAGCCAGCCTGTTTATCTGTGTACCCTTCACTGCTCTGAGGTCAAATTGACCAGATGTCCCCTTCCCTATTTAAAAAACTTGACCAGGGCCAGAATTTGCTCATTTGCTGCTGGATTCAAATATACCAGTATTAATGCGATATTACCCAGAAGCTATACAACATTCCTCAAGCAGCTGCATGTAGCCATGGTGTGGTCCTTGATCTCCTCGCCATTTGAGGAGAATCAACAGTGCAAGTAGCTCTTGTGACAAGCCACAGCAATAAGAAACTCTTCAAGGAAATCTCCAAACAGGTGGCCAAAAAGGGTCACAACTGGACTGCCTTTCAGTGCTATATAAAAACCAAACAGCTAAAGCAAATGTTACAAAGACAGAACAGACAATCCAGTGCTGTCTCTTCAGTCTGCCTATTTTTTGAGGAACAGGACAAGATTTTTAGTTGTTATGCCACTACAGAGCCCAACGCCTGCCCCCGGTATAGCAGCCTCTAAGTGACCACAGTGCTCTGTCAGCCTCTGGCAAACCTGCAAGTGATGCAGGAAAGACGTCTATGTAGAGGAGTACTAAATCTCCTCAGAAAAAACACAGCTCTAAGAGATCTGCTGTACTGGAGATCCCAAGCCAAGAGCACTAAATTGAAGTCCTCGAGTTCATCTAAATCACCAGGTACCCATTGATCAGTACCAAAGAAGCATGACTGAGGTCCTATGGGCTCTGCACCAACGAAGTCAGTACTGCCTGCAGCATCTTTAATACCTCAACTGACAGACCAGAAAATGTCAGCACCACATGCGCTGCCCTCAGTGCTGCAGGCCTCTACATTATCAGTTCACCAGGTTCCTGTGCAACCTCACCTGATGCTGCAGGAGTTCAGATTTTCCAGGGATTTGTTAATCTCCAGTGAATCTAAATGTCCTTTTATTGAACTCAGGTAGGCAAGGTACCAGAGATAGCAGAAGTCTATCACCCGTACTGCCTAATACCCTTTTAACCATGCGTACGGAGAGACAAACCATCACTCCTTCATCTGCTCATCTACAAAGTCTAAAAGAGGAGAACTATCTGTTCGGGGCTCTTATGATATCTGCCTAGACTAGACTCTCCTGAGCTTGCTCCACCAAGGGATACTTCAAGGCTCATGAGGCCCCAACTTCCTCAGCATCCTCCTTGGTATGGTGAATCCTGGATGCCTTCCCTGTTCCCATATTGCTTCTCAAATGAGCACATTGGGATCTTGGGGCTGCATACTATAATAAAGAACAAAATTGTCAGACACATAGATGAACATAATTTGTTGGGGAGGAGTCAACATGTGCAGCATCTCATAGCTCAGTGGTTTCAGCATTGGCCTGCTAAAACCAGGGGGCCATTTAGGGATCTGGGGCAAAAATCTGTCTGGGGATTGGTCCTGCTTTGAGCAGGAGGTTGGACTAGATGACCTCCTGAGGTCCCTTCCAACACTGATATTCTGTGAACATGGTTTTTGTAAAATGCCTCACCAATCTATTAGATTTCTTTGAGGGGGTCAACAAGCATGTGGACAAGGGGGATATAGTGTACTTAAATTTTCAGAGAGCCTTTGACAAGATCCCTCACCAAAGGTTCTTAAGCAAAGTAAGCTGCCACGGGATAAGAGGGAAGGTGCTCTCGTGGATTGGTAACTGGTTAAAAGATAGTAAACAAAGGGTAGGAGTAAATGGTCAGTTTTCAGAATGGCGAGAGGTAAATAATGGTGTCCCCCAGGGGTTTGTACTGGGACCAGTCCTATTCAACATATTCATAAACCATCTGGAAAAAGGGGGTAAACAGTGATGTGGCAAAATTTGCAGATGATACAAAACTACTCAAGATAGTTAAATCCCAAGCAGACTGTGAAGAGCTACAAAAGGATCTCATAAATTTGGGTGACTGGGCAACAAAATTGCAAATGAAATTCAATGTTGATAAATGCTAAGTAATGCACATTAGAAAACATGATCCCAACTATACATATAAAACAATGGGGTCTAAATTAGCTGCTATCACTCAAGAAAGAGATCTTGGAGTCATTGTGGATAGTTCCCTGAAAACATCCACTCAATGTGCAGCAGCAGTCAAAAAAGCAATCAATGTTGGGAATCATTGAGAAAGGGATAGATAATAAGACAGGACAATATCATATTGTCTCTATATAAATCCATGGTACATACACATCTTGAATACTGAGTGCAGATGTGATTACCCCATTTGAAAAAAGATATATTGGAATTGGAAAAGGTTCAGAAAAGGGCAACAAAAATGATTGGGGTATGGAATGGCTTCTGTATGAGGAGCGATTAATAAAACTGACTTTTCAGCTTGGAAAAGAGATGACTAAGGGGGTATGATCGAGGTCTATAAAATCATGACTGGTTGTGGAGATAGTAAGCAAGGAAGTGTTGTTTACTCCTTCTCATAACACAAGAAAACATTCTGCAATACATTAGAAGCAAGAGGAAGACCAAGGACAGGGTAGGCTCATTACTCAATGGGGGGGGGGGGGAGAAACAATAACAGAAAATGTGGAAATGGCAGAGGTGCATAATGACTTCTTTGTTTCAGTTTTCACCAAGAAGATTGGTGGTGATTGGATGTTTAACCTAATGAATGCCAGTGAAAATGAGGTAGGAGCAGAGGCTAAAATAGGGAAAGAACAAGTTAAAAATTACTTAGACAAGTTAGATGTCTTCCAGTCACCAGGGCCTGATGAAATGCATCCTAGAATACTCAAGGAGCTGGCTGAGGAGATATCTGAGCCATTAGCAATTATCTTTGAAAAGTCATGGAAGACTGGAGGGATTCCAGAGGACTGGAAAAGGGCAAATACATTGCTAATCTATAAAAAGGGAAATAAGGACAACCTGGGGAATTACAGACCAGTCAACTTAATTTCTGTACCTGGAAGGATAGTGAAGCAAATAATTAAGCAATCAATTTGCAAACATCTAGAAGATAGTAATAATTAACAGTCAGCTTGGATTTGTCAAGAATAAATCGTGTCAAACAATCCTGATAGCTTTCTTTGACCAGGTAATAAGCCTTGTGGATGTGGGGGAAGCAGTAGACATGGTATATCTAGACTTTAGTAAAGTTTTGATACTGTCTCACATGACCTTCTCATAAACGGACTAGGGAAATGCAACCTAGATGGAGCTACTATAAGGTGGGTGCATAACTGGTTGGAAAACCATTCCCAGAGAGTAGTTATCAGTGGGTCACAGTCATGCTGGAAGGGCATAATGAGTGGGGTCCCGCAGGGATCAGTTCTGGGTCCAGTTCTGTTCAATATCTTCATTAATGATTTAGATAATGGCATAGAGAGTATACTTACAAAGTTTGCAGACGATACCAAGCTGAGAGGGGTTCCAAGTGCTTTGGAGGATAGGATTAAAATTCAAAATGATTTGCACAAACTGGAGAAATGGTCTGAAGTAAATAGGATGAAATTCAATAAGGACAAATGCAAAGTATTCCACTTAAGAAGAAACAATCAGTTGCACGCATACCAAATGGGAAATGACTGCCTAGGAAGGAGTACTGCAGAAAGAGATCTGGGGGTCATAGTAGATCACAAGCTAAATATGAGTCAACAGTGTAATGCTGTTGCCAAAAAAGCAAACATCATTCTGGGATGTGTTAGCAGGAGTATTGTAAGCAAGACACGAGAAGTAATTCTTCCGCTCTACTCCACCCTGATTAGGCCTCAACTAGATATTGTCCAGTTCTGGGCTCCGCATTTCAGGAAAGATGTGGACAAATTGGAGAAGGTCCAAAGAAGAGCAGCAAAAATTATTAAAGGTCTAGAAAACATGACCTATGAGGGAAGATTGAAAAAATTGGGTTTGTTTAGTCTGGAGAAGAGAAGACTGAGAGGAGACATAACAGTTTTTAAGTACATAAAAGGTTGTTACAAGGAGGAGGGAGAAAAATTGTTCTTCTTAACCTCTGAGGATAGGATAAGAAGCAATGGGCTTAAATTGCAGCAAGGGCGGTTTAAGTTGGACATTAGGAAAAACTTCATAACTGTCAGAGTGGTTAAGCCTTGGGATAAATTGCCTAGGGAGGTTGTGGAATCTCCATCATTGGGGATTTTTAAGAGCAGGTTGGACAAACCTGTCAGGGATGGTCTAGATAATACTTAGTCCTGCCTTGAGTGCAGGGGACTGGACTAGATGACCTCTTGAGGTCCCTTCCAGTTCTATGATTCTAGGATTCTATGAAAAGGAAGTATTTTTTTTTTTCACACAATGCAGTCAGTCTGTGGAATTTCTTGCCAGAGGATGTTGTGAAGATCAAGACTATAACAGGGTTCAAAAAAGAACTAATTAAGTTCATGGAGGATAGGTTCGTCAATGGCTATTAGCCAGGATGGGCAGATATGGTGTCCCTAGCTTCTGTTCATTCCCTGTGGGACACCTAGCATTGGCCACTGTCGGAAGACAGGATACTGGGCTGGATGGACCTTTGGTCTAACCCAGTATGGCTGTTCTTATACTGCCAGCAATTCTCCGAGATACCCAGTGCTGATAGGAATGCCAAGGTCAGTACTCCGCAATTCCCTCTTTCCCCATTTCAAGAGGAGAAGTTTGAAGAGCAAGAGAGGAGGGCTGGTGAGGTTGCTACTGCTTAGACAAATGTTTCTTTATCCTCCCTGGATGAAGCTGTTATGCCCCCTCCATCTACTGTGGATGACTTCAAACTGTCTCAAGACTTGATGAAGAAAGTGGCAGACACTCTTCAAATACTGCTGGAAGAAGTCAGAGACACAACATAAATTGTTGGACATTCTTTCTACACCATCTTTGGCCATGTGGTTCTCCACATAAACAAGGCGTTGTTCGAATCTGCCAAGACAATTTGGCAGACTTCTGCTGCTGCTGTGCCCCATCTTCCCCCCCTCCCACTCCCCTCGACCAGAGGGCAGACAAAAGTAATATGTTCAGACGAGGGGTTCTGAATTATTTTCCTACCCTACCCCTAACTCCTTGGTTGTGGAGGCAGCACTATTCAAAGGCTACCCCTCATGATAAGGATCACAAGTGCTTAGATCATAAGAGCTATTCCTCTGTCATCCTGCAGTGTAGAATTGGTAATTATCAGGTGTTCTTGGAAAAATACAACTATCTTAATTTATATGAAATTTATTTCCTTTATTGAACACCTTTCACAAGAGCTATTTCTGGCCATTATTGTGGAATGACAGCTCTTAACCAGAACAGCTTTATGGGTCTCACTCTGTCAACACTGACACTGATGCACCTCTACAGCTGTAGTTATGCGTTGAGTCTCATGACTGCAGTCATCAGGATTTCTGCATGAAGTCCAAAACACTGTAGAGGATCTCCCCTTTGATGGTCTTCAATTATTTAATGAATCCACAGGTGAGTCTGTGCATTTTCTGAAGGATTCCAGGGTGACCCTTCGTTCACTGGGCATATTACATCCTGCAAACAAGAGGAGATTTAGTCTCAGACAGTTGAGATCCCATGCAGCTCAGTTTTCCTTAAGGCCTAGGAGCTGCCTAAAAAGAAATCCAGAAGGCAGAGGGGAAAATTGTCAACAGCTGAACTTGAATCGATTCAACAGCCACCATCTACATAGTGCTTGTTTGATGTCTCAGTCAAGGGCCTCAAACACCTCCGTGATCTGGATTTGATGCTGAACTATCTTGCTCTTTCCTTCCTTCGCCCTTTTGGGGATCATCACTCTCTTTTTTGCACTTCATGGGAGCAGATTACCTCCAACAGATGAGTTTTGGAGGTTATAACATCGGGCTACTCCATACCCCCTTGAACCCCTCTTCTCCATCCCTTTTTCAGGGACCCATCTCACAAACCTCTCCTGAGATAAGAGGTTCTCTCCCTCCTGCATAGGGGCCATGGAACCAGTTCCCACTCAGTACAGAGGAAGGGGATTCTATTCAAAGTACTTTCTAATTCCCAAAAAGAAGGGAGGGCATTTCTAGATCTCACTATACCAAATACCTTTGTCAAGATACAGAGGTTAAAGATGGTAACACTCACAGATATCACTCCATCCCTGAATCTGGGGGACTATTTTGCAACCCTTTACCTTCAGGACACATGCTTTCATGTCACAATACATCTCTAAGAAGAGATTCCTACCACTAGTGTCAGGACCACTATCAGTACTGAGTCTTGTCTTTCAGACTCTCTACTACTCCCAGAGTACTTACAAAAATTATGGTGGTAGTCACCACACAGCTTTACCAATGGGAAGTAATTATCTCAACAAACATCTCAAGGGGCATTCCTACATCAAATTTTGAACCACTGTAAAGAAAGCTGTCTCTCTTCTACATGCTCATCCTTCAACTCAGCACTGCAAAGTCTTCCCTCTTACCTCTAAAGTGAATAGAGTTCATAGGGACCACTCTAAATGCCATGACTTCCAGAGCCTAACACAAAGAGGACAGATTTCTCACTCTTACATACTAAATAGCATGAGTCCAAATGAGCCCACAGGTTACTGGCAGATTGTGCCTGCAGCTCCTCTGGCACATGGCAGCATGTACCTTTGTCACATTGCACACAGACTTATATCTATGCTGCTTCCAAGTCTGGCTCAGGACAACTTATATTCCCAACAGAGACAGTCTAAACAAGTTGTTCTCTATTCCCAGCTGTGTGCTAGTCTCTCTCAACTAGTTGAAAAATCTGGACTACATGTGCTCAGGGGTTCCCTTCAGTCATCCTCCCATTGTCACAATGGTTTTGGATGCATCCCTCCTGGGATGGGGAGCTTTTCCATGGGACCACATGATCCAGGGCAGATGGTCTGCCCAGGAGTCTACCCTATATATCAACATTCTGAAGCTCAGAACAATATGATATACTTGCTAGCACCACTTCTCCATGATAAGTCAATCGCTCCATATAATGACAGACAAGTCCAGTATGCACTACATAAATTAACAAAGGGGCACTAGATTTTCCCCTTCCTCCCCCTCTGCTCAAAGGCAATCAAGTTATGGAACTAATGAATAGCTCAACATATCTTGACAGTTTTTGCCTGGACTCCAAAACACAATTGCCAACTACCTCAGCAGACCAAGATCATGAGTGGGAACTCAATAGATCCATACTCTGACAGATTTTTGTTACTAGGGGTCTTCCGAATATAAAGCTTTCAGCCACTGCTGACAACAGCAAATGTGCAAAGCTCTGCAAAGGGGAGGTCTTGGTTGCTATTCCCTGGGGGATGCCTTTCTCCTCTCTTAGTCAGTCTCCTTATATGCCTTCTCTCCAACACTGATCCTCAGAGTTCTAAACAGAACAAAGCCACAGTAATTTTGATTGCACCAACCTGGTCAAAACTGGTATGGTTTCCTTACCTCATTCACTTCTCATCCCAGCCAGCCATCAATCTCCTGCTAACATTCATTGTTCTCCCTCAGGATTTGGAAAATGTTCATTATCCCAACCTGGATGTTCTCCAGTTCAAGGCTTGGTACCTAGATAGGTCTTGGGATTAGAACTCCCTTGCTTCAGAGAGATTCAAGAAGTCTTCAAGATTCAAGAAAGGAATCTACCAGGAAAATTTACCTTCGGAAATGGAAGAGATTTTACCACTGTTACACCTATCTTTGCCCTATCTCTTGTTGACTCACCCATCTTGGAGGTCCTGGAAATCCTGTTCACTCTGAAGAAAGGAGGTCTTTTGTTAAAGCTCCAATAAAGTCCACCTAGTGGTCATCACAACTTTTCATTTTCCTGTGGAAGGTTTTTTGGTATTTGCTCATTCTGCAACTTCCAGATTCATCAAAGTTATCGAAACTCTTCCTAAATGTCAGAGAGCTCACCCCGACCTGAGATTTGAACTTAGTTCTTAATTCTCTGATGAAAGCTCCCTTTGAGCCACTAGCTACTTGTACATTTCTAAACCTTTCCATGAAAACAGCCGTTCTAGTGGCAATTACCTCCACTCAAAGAGTTGGTGAATTAGGGACTTTGATAGCTGATCTGCCTTATATGGTCTTCAAGGAGAACGTATCCCTCCAACCACCCATGGTTCCTACCCAGAATAGTCTCCAATTTACATATCAGACTGTTCATCCACAGTTTTCCATCCTAAATCCCATCAGACTAGGGAAGATGCTGCCCTTCATACTTTAGACATTAGAGGGTGCTAGTTTACTATTTGGAGAGGACCGAGCCTTTTAGAATTTTTCCAAGACTATTCTCTATCACAGATAGAGCTAAAGGAACACCAGTGTCCACCTAGAGACTTTCTAAATTTGGTTTCTGGCTGTATCCTCTTCTGCTGTGCAGCTACTAAGGTGCCATGCCCACCTAGGGTAGTAGCCACTCTGCCACATCTCAGTGTATGTCTTTTTGCCTTGCTGAAAGATGTTCCTATTATGGAAATCTGCAAAGTGGCTACATGGACATCAGTTCACACCTTCTTAAAACTTTATGCCTTCATGCACACCTCTAGAGCAGATGCAGTGTTTGGTTCTTCAGTTCTACAAATAGTTCTAGGTAGGGTTTCAAAGCTCCCACTTCTTTCAGAGGATAGTGCTAGTCACCTGAAATGGAGCACCCATAGGGACATGTGGAGAGGTTACTTACCTTTTATGGTAACTGGAGTTCCTTGAGATGAGCAGCCATAGGGACACACCACTACCTGGTCTCCTTCCCCTCTGCTTTGGAGTTCATGTTCATGGGACTATTGTGATAGAGAAGAAACTGAGAGCAGGTTGTCTCTTGCCGACCTATATATCCTCCGTATGGGCATGAGGATGGCTAGGGCACGTGTGGACTAAACAAGCTGCCGAAAAAACCTGATCAAAGCCACATGAATACCTCAAGTGGAGCATCCATGGGGGGACACATCTCGAAGAACTCATTTACTGTACCAGGTAAGTAACCTCTTCTTCCTCAGTGTCATCATTATCATCATCGTCCTTCTCCACCTGCTGGTGCTACTGCAGGTGCCACTGCTGGCTTCCAAAACTGAAGCCACCTGGCTCTGAGAATTTAGATGGAGTCTCTGTGTGTTTGCAAATTGCAGCTACGAGCACAGCAATTCACAGCATTCTTGCATTCCTGCTGGCTGACAGCGATTCAAAAATGGTGCTAGCCCACCCAGAAAGAGGGGAAGTATGGAATGGAAGAAGCAAAAGCATGGGATTTTTTGGAGTTTGACCCCCCCCCAAGTCCCAGAATTCCCCTGGCTTCTGCTATGCATCTCACAATGCTCAGCAAGAAAAATCCCAGAATGCACACAGCTCAGCATCGAAGCAAAGGATTTTGGGATACCCACCCAGTATACTGCATGCTTAGTGCACATCCAGCTCCTGCTGTGTACACATGATGCAAATTAAAAGAGGGCACAGCAACCCCATCTGCATGCTCTTAGTGTGGCTTATGTATTGCACACCAATCCGTGTGTATTCCCTCAGTGCGAACTAAGTTCCCTGTGTAGACAAGCCCTATGTGCTCTCAGTATAAAGGGAGTGTCTGATAAAGGTAAGGTCAGCCTCAGCTGTAGGGAATTCTCTCCTTCTCCTAATTGCTATAGGCAGGCTGTGTACTGAGAACTCTGCACTCAGCCTGCAGTTGTTTACCTGTAACACTTTGCATCTCTCTCTCTCTCTCTCTTTTTTTTAGAGTGCTGGGTATAAATGAATGGCAGAACACAGGATTCCAGTATGATGTTATCAGCTGCTTGAATTTGCTTGATCGCTGTGATCAGCCACTGACTGTATTAAAAGATATTAGAAGTGTATTGGAGCCAACTAGAGGCAGAGTCATTCTTGCACTAGTTTTGCCCTTTCATCCATATGTGGAAAATGGTAAGTAGACACAGATTAAAAGATGCTTGGGGAGATAGCGGAAAGGTGTTTTAGGTTATAGTGTTGTGAATTAATACTGTCCAATATAATTTTATATTTATCAGACTTTTAAAATGTGCTGATCAATATCTCTTAATTGCATGTTCAAAATTCCTAGAATTGTACATAAAACGTATACTGTAAGTAGATGGCCCCACTTGGACTGAAACTGTTCACTGCCCCTCCCCCCTCCATTCACTACCACCAGTGAAAGACTGAAGAAGTGTATGGGTCTTTTACCATATCCTGAAGGCTGCCATGCTTGGGCTCTGTTGGAGCAATGGGGGAAGCAAATTCTAGACAAGGAACCTCCACTGAATTCATGGTACAAGCAATCCCAGATATCCAGATCTAGATACTGTGAACAAGAGCACTTTAACTGATCTTGCTGTGCAGTAGTGCATAGGGTGAGATGTCTCTTGGGCAGCTAGGATCAAACTGTTTACAGTGCTATACTTCAGTGACTTCAGTTGCATCTAGAAATTCATAGGAGTGAGTAGTAATTAAAATAGAATTACTGATATGTATAAATACCTGATTGTGTTTGTTTTACTCTATATATTAAATGATCCAGCACATCTCTTTTGGAGTTAACGTTCGATCATTAACTTTTATCCTCTTGTCTGAGTTTTGGAGAAGAATCTGAGAGCACTTTTCAAATATATCTGATTTCTCCCTCAATGAGTATGAGCATCATGGCCTAAATCTTTAAAAGTTACTAGTGGTTTTACATGCCTTAGTTCTGGGACCTGATTTTTCAGAGAGTGGGTGTTCAGCACTTCTAAAAACCCAACCCCTGTTAGGAGTCCCAATCTGGACACTCAAATTACTCGTCACTTTTAAAAATGACGCTCATTTATTAGAGAAACTGGTGATAAAATACTATGGAAGTAGAAGTTTAACTATACCTGGGACATCCTGAAGACCATTAGTGCATCAAAATTGACTCTTTTTACCCTTGTAGAATCCTGTCCTAATTTGGATGATTGACTCTCTTGGTATGTCTGAAGCATTCAGAGTGCAAAAAATCACATCAGAAAAAGTATTTACTTCATTATGTTAATACAAAAATGTAGTAGTAATGCTACAGTCTTGACAGTGAATTTCCTTTGCTCTATTTTCAAAACTTCTTTAACAGAGTTTCACATGTATCTTACAAAGCAGTATTTAAGCCTGTAAAGTTTTTTAAAATGTGGTGGTGTTTTTTTAAATTAGAGAAAAAAAAAATGTGTTGGGTTTTTATTTATTTATTTTATTTTATTTTATTTTTATTTTGGGTAGAGAGGCAACTTTTTGGGGGTGTTTTGTTTTTTTTTATGAACCTATACAATGTTTCAAACATATCTGGATACAATTTTTTATTCTCTTTAATATGGAAAAGATTTTATTCCTGTCCTAAATGTTCTAAAAGATTCCAGGTAATAGTAAAATACAATTCTGCCTGTATAATAGTGCCTTTATATTCTACATTGAAACAATGTAAGCAAAGTCTGTGATATACAGTGATTGTATATTATCTTGTTTCTTGTGTACCTTCTAATTATACACTTAAATTCAATTTCTCATTTTGCAATCACTAATCCATCCAGGACCTGCTTTCCTGCATTTTCCTCTCTGAGTCCTGCATCATGTTTAGGCAACAATATGAAAAAAAAAATTAATGCAACTTTCTAGCATAGCAGATGATGGAGGAACTGAGAGAGAGAGAGAGAGAGAGAGAGAGAGAGAGACACAAATTTGAGGAATCCACTTTTACTTTCTCATGGTTCAATTCTCTAGTATCTAGTGAAAAGAGAATTGGCTATTGGACTAATAAGCCACTAGGACTTGAAAACATGTTCGCTGCATATGGAACTTCAAGACATTTCTTGTTAGGGGTAGGAATCTTCTGTATGGCATCTTGTAAACCAGAAAGAAGCTTTGCTTGTGCTGGTGACCCGTGGCAAACCAGACATTTTTAATTTCAGACAGCTCCATCTCCCTTGCTTTGTTGTTGCTTCTTTTCTCTAATCTCAGATCAGATCACAATGCTTTCCCTGATGATCTTGTGCGGCCTGCAGGGTGGTGTGTCATGATAGCTTTGGCAAGCCCTTATCAGTGAAGGCTGCTCCAGTTATGCAGTGTCTATCTCAGGGGTTCTCAAACTTGGTTCGTGGCTTGTTCAGGGTAAACGCCTGGCGGGCTGCCCACTGCTTCCCACAGCTCCCATTGGCCAGGAACGGCGAACCACACGGCCACTGGGAGCTGCGAGCAGCCGTACCTGCGGACGCTCAGGTAAACAAAGCGTCTTGCGGCCTGCCTGGGGCTTACCCTGAACAAGCTGCAATCCAAGTTTGGGAACCCTGGTTTATCTCGAAACAGAACCAGCATGTTTATTACCCATTGCTACAGACAGGCTATCAGCAGCACTTTTATATTCCAGTTTTGTCTATCTGAAAGTGGATATCTCCACTGGTGTATATGTACATCTGGATATTTTTAAAGAAGTAATTATCTGTCTCTAAGTTTTGAGCGTGCCTGGTTCTCAATGTATTTTAATTGTATTTAAAAGCAATTTTTGATGAGACATTGACCAATAGCAAATAAGTGAAGAGCACTTTTTTTGCTTGAGGGAATGGAGATGCTAATAGTGAAGCAACCATTGCATTTGGTTAATTTTGACCTTTATGTTCTAAAAGTTGAATTTGGTACCTTCAAATTATGCAAACTGCTGGGACAAAACCTATTCCAAGTTGTTACAAACTTCTAACAAGAAATGCCTTCTATCTTTTCAGCAATTAAATAACCACAAACCTCTTACTAAATCCAGATGAAAGAAGAACCTCTTATGTATGTGGTTTCAGATAATCAAATCAGGCAAGCACCAAGCAGGACCACTAGATTCTTAGGCCTTTTGCAGAGTAGACAAAGAACAATGGCTTTAATGTAAAGCTGATCTTTAAAATAGAATTAGTCTTAAATTTCAATTTAACTGTCTATTTTAAGAGGCAAACTAACCATAAACTATATAATCACTTAAATGTCAACCCAATCCCCTGTCCCATCCTGGCCAGGCCAATATTTTGAATCATGTCATTGTACATATTTAGTTGAGTTAAAATGTCAAACACAGAAAAAGAATCTGACTTCCTTAATTGATCTGATTAACTTCATTTCAAATAACATTATTGTTCTGTTTGATTCACTCAGATGTCTGTGGCTCTGTTTAAAGAGAGATGCCATTATGACAGTCTGGGGTCACCACTATATGTAGCGGTGGTTCCCCACATTCCAAAGATTTTTTTTTTTTTTATTCAATTTTGTAAATCTGGCTGTCCAGAACTCCAGACCCATACACAACTTTTTATAGAATAATTTAAATCAATATCAACAGAAGATACTCCACTAAAACTCTCCCCGTTGAACCGTCTAACCTACTCTCCTGGAAAAACAGACATTTGTATCCCATGCAAAAAGCTCTGTGTCAGACCAAGTAGTGTTCTAAATTTTGTAGTTAAAATATCAAAACTTTTTATTATTTTACAAGATGATATGTAAAAAGAAGCAAAGAGTGAATTCACTATATGTACACTGTAAGCAAGAACAAATACTTGGAACATGTGGAAGATCCTAGAAAGCATGTATTTCAATTACTGTACTAAAGAGTTTTAAACCCCCTTTAGAAAAGTCTTTTATTATTTTACAGATGTGAGGTCTGATTCAGAGGAGCAATATGTAAGCACGGGGGTCAGCCTATGTGTGGATCCAACTGCAGGATTGGAGCCTGAAAATAGAATAATTTATACTGTTAATGAGAATTATACTTTGCTATTCTTGACACAGCCTCTGTTTCCTTGTTCTTAATTTTTTTAAAATGACCTATACAAATGTTCTTGTAAAACTATGAGAAACAAAACAAATGTTACTTGAATTACAATGACATTTAGAGTCCAAAGCAGCTTATTCATAAGTTATTACCAAAGAGTTTGAGAGAAATACACCTTTGTTTTTATTTTCCAACGTACAGTAAAACCTCACTAATTCACCCTAACACAATGTTATTGTGGAGTTCCAAATTTTATGAATTGACAAGCAGAAATCTTACTAATAAGTTAATCAAACTGCATTACAAAACATACTCTGTCCATTTGTACTTTATATTTATACTTCACTAGTAGGTATTCTGTATTGAGTGTTTAATATAAAGAAATGCTTTCTCATCTAATTATTCTGTGAAACTCACTATGTGATATCATTGAGGCAAAAAGCTTAGGGTCTAAAAAAGGATTTGATATTTATACAAATAAGAATAACTGTAGTTACTAGAATAAAAATGTATAAGATAACATGCTTGAAGAGAGAAGCAGCTAGCCATTAATTGCTTGGGATTAGGAAGAAAGTTTATTAGACATGTTGTTCTATATTTGTCCATTATGTAATGTGGATTTTTGTGCATTTTTATACCTTTCTCTGAAATATTTAGTACTTGCCTATGTAGGCAACACTGGACTAGATAGATCTCTGTTTTGCTCCAGTCTGGCAGTTCTTAAATTGCAAAATGTTAGATGAGGCCTCACTACTAAATACAATTAACTCTTTGCTGAGAGGATGGGTGAGACCAGCTGGTATCTTATAAGACTCTTGAGGTGCGCAGATTAACTAAGTGAGAACTGGTGAAGTTTAACTGTAGTCCAGCAGTCTCAGTTGTCCCCAGCTCCATGCACAAAGGGAAGGAGGAGAGGGTTCATGGAATCCCCTCCATGCCCATGTGGAGACTGGGTGTCGTTCTAGTGGGGAACAAGGCACTGCTTCCGGCTAGCACTTGGGGATATTATTGTCTGCATAACACACAAATATAAACATTGAAAGAAGAGTAGTCCTTGGATTGACATGTAGACTAAGCTACCTTCCTAACCCACGATATGGTCCCTCTGGATCAGCTTTGACATTACATTAGTGTGTATGCTTTTATTTTGCCTATTTTTTGTACCTGTTCTGTGTACAGCCAGCCAGATTCTGCTCTTACTCTGATGTAAATCCTGAATTACTATTGACATTAGTGGTAGTTATAGCTGATTTACACCAATGTAAGTAACTGAGAGCAGAATTTGACCTCAAGGCTTCATTTTCTTTATCTGCCTATCACAAACCTTTCAGAAGCATTAAATTCACAAAAGAAATTTAAAAAAAAATACTGTATATGTAGAACTAATCCTAAATATGAAAATGTCCATGAAGTATTAATAGCTCTTCAATGGAAAATATAGTCCTTTTCCAATATTTTTATTTTTCAGAGGGAGAGGGTTTGGTAATGTTAATATTCACACTTTAACTGGAATTCTGTCAATTGTGTTTGATAATCTATTTGCAAAACACTTTTTTAAAAAAAAGCACTACTCAGTGAGGATTCATCTTTTTTAGCAAGGTAAGACTCTTTCAGAAAATTAATGTTTGAAGTCTCAGACATGTTCAGTTATATTTCACATAAAGGATCTTGAGTATGTGGTGTACTTTGAATTTTATCATCTGTTTTGATAGATGGTGTCATCTGGTTCCAAACACTCCTGCAAAAAAAAAAAAAAAAATGTAAAAGGCTACAATGTTTGTGTAATAATTTGCTTTGTAAAAAGATTTCCTCGGTGGGGCAAACTTCCTTTCCTTTGCTACTGCTGAAGAATACTTCCCCCTTCCTTCTGTCCGTTATCCAGATGCCTTCACACCTGTGGCATCTGCAGGATTCTTAACTTCTTTCATTCACTGTTGACTATACTGAATAGGGGAGCACAGAGAACCAGCAGGACAGTCATGTTTATATTATGTCTATGTCCACATCTGCCAGGTCCTGGATTACATCAGTAGGGGTTTGATGGCTTTATGGAGGGCAGTTATAGAGGGAAAACTGTTAGGGATATGAACATTAAAATACAAGTTTTGTGGGAGGGCAGGCACCTGTCAGTGCTGAATGTCTATTTCATTTTTGTATTTCATCTGGGAAGTATATGTTCTGCTCCCTGATTAGAATAAGAAAGGAGCTGTATTGCTTGTGCGGTGTGGATTCAAGAATAGTTTTCTTAACTTAAAAGTGTGTGTGTGTGTTTCTACAATGGTTCTCCTGTAACTTACATGGCATATGTAAAATATACTATGGTTTGGTTAAAAATAATGGTTATAAGTTTGGGAGGATGAAATAACTTTCATTCTTTTATACAATACCATGAAGTATTCTGTATGTGCTGCGTATATTACAATAATTGTTTTAGGAATGTTTGAATTTTTAAAAAACTTTATTGGAACTATTTTTGTAACTCTCTCCACTTGTAAAGCCATGTGCCTTCATTACCATGGGTCCAACTATCCACTGCTCAGAGGGGGAGAGAAATTAAAATGAATGATATGCCTCCAAAAGTGAACTGCAATGCTTTTCTATACCTAAAATATGTCACGGCTTTAAAGCAGAGGTGGGCAAACTACGGCCCGTGGGCCACAGCCATCCTGCCCGGCCCCCGAGCTCATGGCCCAGGAGGCTCACCCCCAGCCCCTCCCCTGCTGTTCCCCCTCCTCCTCAGCTCTCTCTCTCCACTGCCGGCGCTGTGAGCTCCTGGGGCAGCGCAGCTGCAGAGCCTGGCTTTACCCAGTCTCTGTGCTCCGTGGTGGCGGCGGCGGTGGTGTGGCCCGGCTCCAGCCGGGTGGCGCGGCTGTAGCGCCGCCAGCCAGCAGTGCTCCAGGCAGTGCGGTAAGGGGGCAGGGAGCGGGATGGTGGTGGTGTTGGATAGAGGGCAGTGGAATTTGGGGTGGTGGTCGGGGCGGGGGTGTGGATAGGGGTCGGGGGGAACGGGGTTGAATGAGGGCAGGGGTGCTGGGGGGCAGTCAGGAAGGAGGGGGGGTTGGATGGGGCAGCAGGGGGCAGTCTGGGGCAGGGGTTCTGGGGGCAGTCAGGAATGAGAGGAGAGGTTGGATGGGGCGGCGGGGGTCCAGGGGCGGTCAGGGGACAGGGAGCAGGAGGGTGTGGATGGGGCAGGGAGGGTGTGGATGGGGGGGCCGTCAGGGAACGGGGGTTGGATGGGGCAGGAGTCCCGGGGGGGGCAGTTAGGCGGTGGGGGCCGGGCCACAACCCCCTCCCCTAACCATCCCACAACCCCCTCCCCTAACCGTCCCTCCGTACAATTTACGAAACTCAATGCGGCCCTCAGCCCAAAAAGTTTGCCTGCCCCTGTTTTAAAGTCTGGCATTTCAGGCCTTCTCAGACATAAAATGAGTTCAAAATCCCTTTGGAAAGAGGGGTATCTCCACTCCCCAACAGTATGTAGATCCAAGTTTAAGCCTGCTGGGATGCACAGTATTGGTCTTCTGAAACTTGAAAGTATAGAAAAGCTATTGCTGGTTCAGGACTGAATCTTGCCAATCCTGGCGCTCAGACAGTGAAGAAGTCCAGTTCTGTAGAAAATGTAATACAGTTTTTAAATTTTCTTCTCCCTTTTTCCACATACAATGAACTACAATAAATAGCCACAAGATTTTGGAACCCCACTTTTCATGTTACTCATTACTCACAGGCTGATGATGGTCTTCAGCATATCTCTTCTTGTACAGTTCTTGTACAATTGCTCGACAAACTGTTCGCCCACTCGTGTTTTTCTGCAGATTAAAATGTGGTTAACAACAATTTTATATTCGAGACAGATTTGGAAAAATGCATTTGCCTCCACTTTATATCTTTGATTTTTTTTTTTTTTAACTTTTTAAAATGTAATCAAGATGTCACCACAACTTCAAAACAGTAAGTTTCGCAGCCAAAAGGGGCCCTGGCTGTAGAACAGTAATGATTTCTTACTGTCAAAGTTAAATTCCTCCTTTAACTTGTGGAATTTTTTTTTCAAGAGGGTGTTGCAGTACGTATTCTAAACAGGATTTAAGTATGGTGGAACCCATCTAAAGCCAAAGCCACCATCCAAGGGACCAGGAATAATCAGTTGCATGACAGAAGTTGGCTTTTTAACTATAGTTCAAACATGGTTTACTTGTAATCTCGGTGTTACTGAAAAGCCATTACTTAAGACAGGAAGTTTCCTGTTGGAGGTGGCCCTTAGCATAGCTCTCACTGTCCAATTAGCCAAAAAGGACTGATGAACAGAAACTTTGGGGCACAGATCACTTGCTAGATCATCTGGGCATATCTCGCTTAATCAATTCCTGCCATTATTGGGGGCTTGGACATTGGTGCACCTTGGTCTCTCCTGTTTTCTGCCTGTGGCACACAACAGTCTAGTCTCCTGAAGTATGTAATACTTTGATATAATTCTAGTTGTTGGGGTTGATGTGGGAGTGGCGTGGTGGTGGTGGTGTGTGATGTATCCCTTCTCGGCTTTAATTTCTGATTCTAAATTCAGCAAATAGTTTTCTATAAATCTTCGGCACTGGAGCCCTTAATCACTTACATCTACAGTTTGAGCTCTGTATACTTCCAGTCCCCATAACCTCTTTGTCTGAGACTTCAGTTAGCCAATTTAATGTCCCCAGATGTGTTCAAGGTTATATTTAAAAAACAAAACAAAAAAAATCTATGAATCAAAGACACCCAAGACAAGTTAAGTGAAAATTAACATACATGGTTCTCTCCTTTCACGTCTCCTTTCCTGGTTTTCTTTACCAGTTTGGATTTTGACTGCAAAACAAAAGTCAACTTTATATACATAACTCTCCATGCTAAATAACTGAAGAGGTACTGTAGCAAAATGTATTGCCTGCTCATAACATTTAGAGATATCTCATTATTTATCGTGTTCATTTAAGGGTTCCAAATATTGATGATTGTTCTAAAAACAAAAACACACAAACAACCACCACACTTCTTTAATAAAGACCAATGTCAGTGTCTTCAGTAACTGGGCGCATTTTAAACATGCACACCTCCTCTCTCTGGTTCTGGGGGAGCTTTTCCAAGTTTAAGATGCCCTGTAACCCTCCTCCAACTCCCTTTTCCATGCATCCTACAATATTTTGAATAGGATTTCACTATGTAAGTAAGAGTATTGCTTGAAATAATTTCATTGCCCTTGCATTTAGTGTTATATAAATTTCATTATTAGTTTACCAATGGAAATTAATCCATGGAGCTTGCAATCTGTGTATTTGGTAGTAATGCTCTTTATTCGATAACTATTTTTCTTTCAAAATATTTTAATCTTCTCATCCTTTTTTTGTATTTTTGATAGTCTGAGTCTCGTTTGCAAAGTGACTTCTGGCAATATATACCAAAGTTGCTGTAAATTGTTCCAAGGATAGTTTGGTTTCTGCTGCTTTTCCCTTGAAACTCTCCTTTTAAAAAAAAAAAAAAAATCAGTAAGTGATGTGTGTGAGATGTAATGAGTATCTAATCTGAATCTGTGTGTGAGAGTTTGCAGATGCATATGAGATGTAATCATCAACCACATCCTCTGTAAAACTCGTTTGCCATCTGTGATGCAAAAGTAATTAAAATCCATGATGACCCTTGGATCCTGTTGAAAACATTAAAGCTATTGAGATGTCAGGATGAAAACAACCAAATAAGAAAAGTCAAAATTAAACCCACCTTGTAGAATATAAAGATTGCCAATAGGGTAGTGCTGTATAGAAACAGAAAAGATGAGAGGACTATCATGGGGATGTATTCTTCAGTGCTGTACTTCTCAGACCCTTTAGTCATAATAAAAAAAATGTTAGAATAGTAGGAACCTGTTCTATTTTGATCATATTCTTAGTAAGAATAATATTTGTATTATAACCACTCTCATCTGAGGAACTCAGAGCTTCTCTCTCTTTTATTAGTCATTCCTGGTGTTAATTTCCATCTTGATTCTTGACTGTAGGAGACCTCTTTTCTCCCCGTGAGCTGGAATAGTTGTTTAAGGAGGGATAGCTTAGTGGTTTGAGCACTGGCCTGCTAAACCCAGGGTTGTGAATTCAATCCTTGAGGGGGCCATTTAGGGAACTGGGGTAAAAATCTGTCTGGGGGTTGGACTAGATGACCTCCTGAGGTCCCATCCAACCCTGATATTCTATTCTATAATAAGGGTCACTAGATTCAAACAGCTAGGGATTGGAGAGCCTTTGATTTGGGATTTTGTTTTCTTCCCAACATAGCCCTCTACTGGTCTAAAATCTAACTTTTAAGGAACAAGTCTGAAGAAGGCTCATGTGTTTGTTCAGACTTTAGCAGGGTGGGTGGTGGGATGAATGTAGGGAGAATGTGGAACTTGGTTGGGGGAGAAAAGAGTCCATTAGTTAGGGTTTTTTTTAACTTTTGTACATATGTCTAGAGCTTGTTATTGAAGCACATGTAACCAAAAATGTAGTTAATTAAGCCTCCTCATCCCTGTGAATATCTTAATCCCTGTTACATATGTGGAGATACTAAGACAGCAAAGTGAAATGATTTGCTCAAGTTCACACAATGAATCAGTGGCAGAGAATCCGCCCAGGATCCTGCTCTGACTGCTAGACACAGTCCCCCCTGAATATGGCAGTTTCTCAACAGAAGCCATTTACTTGTTTTACTCCATGAAGCTTGACATGGAGTTATTTGTATGTTCAGTTTTGACAGTTAACAAAAAGGAAAATACAGCATCCAGTCTCCTGGATTACTATAGAACATCTCTGAAGGGTCACTTACATCATATGATAGTACAGCATCTGGTTAGTAAACCATACAAAGATGCTGATTTTTAGCTTTGTTAACAGAGTATCTCCCTAGTTGATCTTCATTCTGCACCTGGAACTCCTGTTGATGTCAGTTTGACTTTCACACACATATCCAGAGTATGACATGGTTCTTATTTGCTTTTCAAATTGATACAAATCAACAAGGTTTCAAGTCAACTCTTAATGTACCATATTTTGCAAGTGTAAATAATTAGAGATATTTAGAAAAGAACATAATGTATTTTTTTATGATTGTTCATAGGAAGTAGTGACTGACCTCTTTTCACCAATATCGTTCCTCCCCCGGTTTGCTTAGATGTGTGTGAATCTGAATTTGAATATGCTATTCCACAGATATAAATGGCACTGTCGTTTACAGTCAGTTTGTTGATTTGAAGTAAAACTTTCTTATCGGACAGTGATCCAATCACTTCGAATTTCTCTATGCATCCAGGTGTACACAAAGCCTCATGTGTAAAATCACGATAGCGAAACCATAGCATTTGAGGGGAGCCTTTACATCCGGAAGCAGAGAAACTGCATGTTATGTTCACAGTGTCGACACTGTAGTCTACTTCCTTAAATGGGTGTTGTCTTATGGTAACTTTGCAGGTGTCTACAGCATGACCTGTTGAGAAAAAACACATACTTGAATGAGAGAGGACTTAAGAGTAAGGGATGTTGCAAATTAAATGTTACCTTGAATTTACAAAGGGGGGGGGGGAGGGAAGCAGTGATATTTCAACCATGGGACCTCTTTTGGTTGTTTTCATCACGTTTCTTCTTAGATGGTCCCAAGATTGCCTCATGGTCCAAATACCTTTCTGAACTTTATTTAATATTTTTCATATACATAGGAAAATATGAATGTGATTGCTTACTGATCATGGGTTTCACAGGTCAGCAGTGCTACTTGCTGATACTGACATTTAAAAATTAAGCAATATACAGAAAAAGGAAGGCAAGGGAAGGTTAAACAGGAAAGAGAACTTAAATTAAGGAACTGAATCACCAGCAACTCACAAGCTTTGTTTACTATAACTGTTATGACAAATGCATTTTTTTATCAAGACCTTACAGAAATAAATAACTTTAATAAAGTTAAATATGCCAAAATAATTATATCAAAATAATGGTTAAATACACCTCTACCCTGATATAACGCAACCCGATATAACACGAATTCAGCTATAACGCGGTAAAGCAGTGCTCCAGAGGGGTGGGGCTGCGCACTCCGGCAGATCAAAGCAAGTTTGATATAACGCGGTTTCACCTGTAACGCGGTAAGATTTTTTTTTTTTAGCTCCCGAGGACAGCGTTCTATTGAGGTAGAGGTGTACCTAAAATGTAGATAATTGGAATGGAGACTCTAGAAATGAGATTGCTAAACCAACATTTTTTTTTAAACTTTCTAGAAAGTATTTAGCAAACAAATTACCAAAAAAAAAAAAAAAAAAAAATTGAAGTGGACTCCTATCTCTTTGATCAAACCTGGGATTATTACAAATTATGTATTGTATGTAATCAATGCAGTAAAAATGTAAAGTTAGGATAGCATAGAATGTTACTACTTAATATTGTCTGGAGGGATACTTATGTGACTCTTCATCTCTGTACTGTCTGAGCTCCTGGTGGACCAAATGCAGGCAGGTTGAGTGCATGGGGGTGCCACAGGAACAGAGAGAAGGCATTCGCTTTTTTTCTGTGCCACAAAGCAGCAGCAGAGCCATCCCATGGTCATTACTGCTTCCTTGAGGCTGCAGGAGCCCCAGCAGCTGCTGCACTCCCACTCTGTGAAAGGTATTGATTAGCCACTTTGTGGATGTACTGTACCAGCCAATCTCTCTGTCCCTGCCCTGAGCCCACTGTTCACTGGGTTGGAGGGTGCCCCTATGGAGCAGAACTCTGTGACATGCAGTTGATGCAGGCACCATGCACTGGATTCCCAAAAACCTCCTCCTACCAACCCGTAGAGCAGAGCTGGAGCCATTTTGCTGCATCTGGGGTCTGCTATGCAAGAGGGAGAGGATTTGGTCTGATCGTCATAGGTTATGAGGGCATTTTGTATAATCCTTTGGAAGAACAATCTTTCATTAATATTCATTTGATTAAGAAACTTTATGAAGACAGCAGAAATTAGCTAACTCCAAAGCAGAATTTTTTTCCTGCCCCTCTTATCATTTTACAGACTTGTTCCAAATGAGAGCACTGCATTTTAAATCTTATTTGTAAGAAATACATATGAATCTTTTAAAGTAGGTGAAGAAGACAGTAAGTTGGAGAAAAAAAAAGTCTTACCAACATAGTATAGAATCCAGTTGAATTCCAACACTAGCACGACTTTGCATTTATTGAAAGGTGCCATTTCTTTGTGTGTTTATCCAGAAATGTTTCTGCTCAAAAAAAGAGGAAGTTAATTAGGAAACTTTAGGAGTTACACAATGCCCTAAATATCATGCTGAGACCCTTCCTATTTGCATATATTTACAGGAATTAAACATTGTGTTCAGTAAATTTCTTAAAGATACAATATGTATTTAAAATATAATAAATTACATTTTTCAGTTGGGATTGGTGAAAATCTATTCTTTTGACGAGTGATTTTTTATTTATTTATTTATTTTTGTTTTAAAACTACTACATTGCTCAAATGCTGCTTCTGATTTCATTGGCTATAACAAATGATAATATATTTTCCATTATATAAAGTTATACAGAACTCCATTTCCTCTTTGGGAGGACCCTAAACAAATAATCCTTCTCTTCTCACTTACCAAAATGGCCCTTGAATGAACAGAAGTTCTGTAGACGCTGTTCCACAGGACCCACTTAGGATTTCTTTCCCAGTTTGGCATGGAGTCTCTTGAGGTGGATTTTTTTGGGGAGGGGCTAGAGGATTGATTTTGGTTTTTATCTAGTAGTATGACCACAGTATTCCTGAAGAATTCATAACAAATTATGGTTGTTAGCGTCTGTCTTTATTTATTATAACTAATTTAAGCCAGTTCCAGCAAGGAAGTATGACAGAGAAGTATGAGAAGGCATTTTAATATTGGCCAAGATTTTAGTTTCTCAAGCTACATCTGCCAAATCTTAGTTTCGCTAGATGATCTTACTATTCTGAGTCAAATAGTTATTTGGTCGAGTGGGCCTGCACGTAGAACTATTAGTAGAGCATTTAACAAAATCTGAGCTTTGGGGAGGAGGCAACCCCCTCTGTACTCAAACAAGACCCCTGAACATTGTGGTCTTCAGATAAAGCTGTACAAATGCTTTACCCACCATGTGTGTTGGTGTGGATCATAAATTCTGGAATGGAATGTAAGCAGCATAGCATGCTTTCTTTAAGAGACTGCCATACATTGAAAAGGATCCTTTTTAAATTTAAATACAATTGTTTTGTTTTCTCAGTAGGTGGCAAGTGGGAAAAACCCTCAGAAGTTTTGGAAATCAAGGGGCAGACTTGGGAAGAACAGGTGAATAGCCTGCCAGAAGTTTTCAGAAAAGCTGGTTTTGCCATAGAGGCTTTCACCAGACTGCCATACTTATGTGAAGGTGATATGTATAATGACTACTATGTATTAGATGATGCTGTCTTCGTCCTCAAGCCGGTGTAAGCGTATACGAAGTAGAAGTCTCCAGAGTCAAACCCAAGAAGCAGCCTCTGATAGAGGTGTCTGATTTATGATTACTTAATGGGAGGGAATTTTGGGATTGCCATTCTAAATAAATATCATGTAAGAATTTTAAAGGCCAAAATACTAATGTATTTCTTTGTAGTATCTTTAAAAAGGACAGTTTTTTTAAAACAGACTCTTCAGTTGAGAATTTTTACCAACTCTTAGCCCAACAATGCAGTCTGCATTCCAACATTAATGGAAGATATTTTTTATACTTAACTGCAGTAGGGATCATAACCAGACAAAAAAATAGTTATGATGATACATGAACCGATACACAGTATGGATTGTTCTTTAATAAATCAAGTGAAAACTGGCAATAAAGCTGTCCATTCAGTTCAGAACATTGTTGAATATAAAGAGTTGGAATGGATATTCTTCCATGTTAAGAAGTTATTTTATCTCTGACTGTCATTCTTCAGCACATCTTTTTAATCATGCTAATAAACTTTTTTTGAGATGACCTTTGCATTAATTTTTGTGTTCATTTATGTTAACGTAGCCACGCTTGCCTGCACAAACTGTTACGTATATAGATAAAAGAACCTTGTAGCAGTACAACTGAGTTCGTTTAACAGGATTTAACTATTGTGTAGAAGATTAATGTAATAAATTTTTAAAAATCATTTTTGGAGGGGTTCTTCCATGTTCCTCTCAATCTCATAAATTCTCCTTGCTTTTGCACACATCAATTTCCAGCTAAGGAGGGTTAGTCAGGACTTATGGAAGCTGTTCCTTAAACTGATGGATAGGGTCAAGTTGATACATGAGACTTCCACAGGTTGAGCAAATTTTCTCAAAAGGATTCCAACTCAAGAACTAAGGTAGGAATTTTCACTTGAGATCCTCCATAACCACACTCCCTCCCCCTCCCCCCCCCACACTTGTGCTAGGATAATTACCTTCCCTGCAACATTGTTGTGGTGTCTGTTTAGAGTCTTCCACATGCCTGATCAAACCATTTAGTTTAACTTAAACAGTTTAATCTTCCCCTTTCAGGGAGTTTCACTGAAGTTTTAATTTAATCTGCCCAAGAAGGGCTCAGCTCCAGTTTTTTGTTGTTGTTGGTGTTGGGTTTTTTGTGTGTGTGTGTGTGTGTGTGTGTGTGTGTGTGTGTGTGTTAGAAGCTCTTCCCAGTAGCTTTGCAATGCTGGCTACATACATTGGAAGAGTCTCTGAACTGGATTGTGGCATGTAGACATAGCTTCTTGATGAGGGAGGTGCAGATATCCAGCCATCCTGGCAAGAGCTCTGGAAAGCACTGTACCTTCAGTAGCCACAATGCTTCCCTGAGGGGCATAACTACTGTGGCACCCCAGATGAAGGTGTAGTACCCACTGTCCCTGGCTGCCTCTGCTGACCAGTATGGGACCATGGCTCTTCACCCTATCCCCAATGGAGAAGATAGTGACACCAGCCCTATAAAGTCTTTCCACTTCAAAGCTGAGATGTTCAACATTACCTAGGTTTTTCATTAATAGAAATTGGGTGTCTAAAATTTCCAGGTAGCTCACAAAATCTCAGTTTAAGGATATAAGGACTAACACTGACCCCATCACCGCTACTGCAGACACTAGAGGTGGCTCCTTGCAGCCAGACAGTGTCTGGGTAGTTTTGTCCTATGTCACTACTGGATCTAATGCAGGCTACAGTTTGAAGATGCCTATTCTGCCAGCTTCCTCTTTGTTCTGAAGCATTGTGTGTTTTGTATTTCAACAGTTCAGATTGATTTTACATTAAACTTGTTTATAAATAAAGAGTTAGTTACTTTAGCAGTAAAAGGATTTTGTAGTTCCAAGCCATTAGAACTGACTCACTGGACATCTGCCATCTCAGGTTTCACACCCTAACTGGGGAAAGCTGAAATAAAAACAAAGCTTTTTTTAATTGATTTAGGACCAAATTTTTTTAAGGAAGTTAGGTGCCTAAAGATGCAGAATTTTGGCAGATAACTCCCACAGGTACCATCTGCATCTTTAGGTGGCTAAACACCTTTTAAAATCTGGCCCTAGAGACTGGTTCCTGATGGCCACAGATCATCTTAACTGCACAAGGGAACATCTCGCCTACAGTAGAACCTCATTTATCCAAACCTCTGATTTGAAAGCCCCCATTTGCTGAAACTGGGTTATGTTGCCCTGATATTTGTGGGAAAGAACAGTTTGGATAATGGACTATATAGATTGTACTCGTTCTTTAATATTCCTAATTATCTGGAATCTGATTGATTGACATATAGGAAGTTTATATATTGAGTTGTGTGCCTGTGTAATGTTAGCTAAATGCTAATTGTAATAAATGTGATACAATACCCCTAAAATGTGTAATTGTATCAGAAGGAAACTTCTGTTCCTAAAGTACATGGGACTTCTGGCTCTGACTGGTAGCTGCACTGGAATATAGTAATCCAGATCTGTCTGTTTTCATTGCTGGTAGAGACCAGAACTGCCACATCAGAATGCCTCAGAGGAGGATTATCTGAGCTTTGTTTTAAATGCTAGATGTTAAGTAGAGAGTGTTTTTTTTTTTTTTTTATTAGAAAAATTGTTTAAAGTATATTGTGTGCTATGAAAAGAGCTAGTGGAGGATTATATAGTTCAGAGACTTGATAATGAGGCAGCAGCCTTTCACTTCCTAGGTCACGGATTTATGTGTTATAGAACTATAGTGATCTTAATTCTTGAACATCTGATTTTGAGAGCAGCATTGGTGAAAAATGTGACCTCTCAAATAAGGCAATTAAACATCCCACCTCACTAACTTGGCACAATTCTTGGCTATAATAAAAGGTGAACAAAAAGGCTAGCCACCTACTAAGCCAAGTTCAGGCATTTAGGATTTTGTATTTCATTGCAGCAATTAGCAGCTTCCCCAACACCAAATACAGAGACAGCAGCTGCATGTCTTCTGCCTGCAAATGGTGTGTCTAACTCTTGTGAGAGAACACAAAGCTCAAAATTCCGGTATTAGCAAGTAAGTAAAAGAACTGGTAGAACCTCAGAGTTATGAACACCTGGAGAATGGAGGTTGTTCCTAACTCTGAATGAAACGTTATGGTGGTTCTTTCAAAAGTTTACAAATGAACATTGACTTAATACAGCTTTGAAACTTTATTATGCAGAAGAAAAATGCTGCTGTTAACCATCTTAATTTAAATTAAGCAAGCACAGAAATAGTTTCCTTACCTTGTCAAATATTTTTTTAGTGTGTCCCTTTTTTAGTAGTTTACCTTTAATACAGTACTATACTGTATTTGCTCCCCCCCCCCTTTTCTTTTTTTCTTTTCTCTGCTGCTGTCTGATTTGTACTTCCATTCCGAATGAGATGGGTGGTTAACAGATCAGTTCCTAACTCTGGTTCTCATTATGCTGAGGTTCTACTGTACTGACTTATCTAGTGGTTTTGTTGTTGTTTAAGTCTAAACAAACTCAATTAGTGATTGGGAATCTTAAGCAGTTTCTGGACATTTCAGCCCACCTTTGTAATCTTTATGTAATTGTTCATTGCCTTCACTTTTCTACCTTCTGCCTTGGAAAGGTTTCATTATACACCCTTAATGGCTATGAATTTTTTCCATGGAACAGCAAGTGTTTTGTAACAGTAATGAAGTCTTTTATGAGGCTATGTCTACACCACACAGCTTTTAGCAAAGCAGCTGCTGTTTAAATGTTGGCAGAAAAGTAGTTAACCCCCTTTTCTCCCCCAAAGCTGGTCTATGTACATTTTGGGGTGCAAATATTAAAGTTAAAACTAACAAAGTTTCTTTTATGTGTATTAATGTTGTGAGCATGTAGCCCTTAATGTGTAATAAACAGGTGTGCTGTTTATTACACATTACTTCTAAATTGTCTTGGGATCCTTTGGGATAACAGGCACTGTATAATAGATTATCATTCTCTCTACCTCTTTATTTTTGGTTCGTGTTCAAATAAGGATTTTTATTGAAGGGTTTTTGAGGGCAAATGAAAACGTGTTAGGACAAGAAAAAGCTGTGAATGGGAAAAGTTTGTAACGCGCGCAGGGGCTATGTTCTCACGCAGTTCTCGGCACTTGGGCCCCAATCCTGCACAGATTTAGACGCCATGTTACAGACGGTCTCCCCCGGACACTGACGAAGCTCCGGCCCCGCTTTCATCCCAGGAACGGGCGCTGCTGCTGGTACCAGGCAGCCCAGCCGCCGGTGCGTAGCCCGAGGTCCCCCGCTCCAGCGGACGGCCCTGGCACAGGTCGCGGACACCGTGAGCAGCCGGGCGGGAGACCCGGCGCCAGCCCCCGGCCCGCCAGGCTGCAGCAGAGCGCCCTGACTCCCTCCATCTCCGGCAGGCCGCCTCCTCCCTGCCCTCCTGGGGCGAGCCCCGCGTCCGGGCCGCCTGGGCCATGCCCTCCCCGGGGGAGCCGCCCGCGGCAGAAGCCGGCTGCCGGAGGATCCCCTGTGAGAGACCCAGCAGCGCCAACCCCCCTTTCCCCGCCCCTCCGTTCCCCTTTCCCCTCCCCCTCAGCCGCCGTCCCGCCCTCTCCCCACGCTCCTTTCCTAGCCGCCCCCCGCCAGAGGAGCCGGTCAGCCGGGGCTGGCAGGAGGGAAGCCAGGACGTTGGAAGTTCCTCGACGAGCCTGACACCGCAACCGGTCGTTCCTCGGCTGGCGAAGGCTGCCCGGTGCTCCGGGGTCCTGCGCTGGGGGAGGTGGGGACAGTTCGGGGTGGGGTGACGCGTTGAGGGGTGGGGGAGAGTCTTCATATGGAAACCTGCCCAGATTGGGGGCACCTGTCTCCGGGCTGGGTGTGTTCAGCTGGTATTCTGGTTGGGTAACTGTATTCTGCCCTCCTTAATAATACTTAATAATCGTCCCCTGTCAGATAAGCAAGGTGTTTCTTCAATTTCATCCTTACCCTGCTGGGTGGTGCCGCCATGCACTGTTTAAATCATGCCACCGTGTTCCCGGCTGGGTCCTGTAGTGATCCCTCTATGTAGTAGCTGCCGCTAGTAATAATTTGCAAAGATTGTTTGGATCAGTGGTTCTCAACTAGGGGTAGGTGTACCACTGGGGGCTTGCAGAGGTCTTCCGGGGGTACATCAGCACATCTAGTTATTTGCCTAGTTTTACAACAAGCTACCTAAAAAGCACTAGCAAGGTCAGTACAAACGAAAATGTCATACAATGACATGTTTATACTGCTCTATATACTACACACTGAAATGTAAGTGCAATAGTGTTATTTCAGTTGATTTATTTTATAATTATATAGTAAAAATGAGACAGTAAGCCAATTTTCAGTAATGTGCTGTGACACTTGTATTTTTATGTCTGATTTTGGAAGCAAGTGGGTTTTAAGTGAGGTGAAACTTCGGGATAAGCAAGATAAATCAGACTCCTTAAAGCACTAGTCTGGAAAGGTTGAGAGCCACTGGTTTGGAGTATTTGGATGAAAGGTGTTATCATTGTGTTTCTGTATCAGTAATCATGCCTGTGGGTATTGAGAATAATTATTTGAGGTAACACTGACTTACTACAAAGCAAGCAGGCTTCAAGTAGGGCACTGTTTGAGTCAAACAATACAGTGACAAAAAGTCAGGAATTTCTAAACGCTGCCATTTGGAATAAAAAAGGCAAATAAAGACTATGGCAGGTCCCTGTAACAAAATCATGAAAAGGAAACATTCTAGATCTGAAGACAAAACACATTCTGCAGCATTCTCTGCATGCCTGCCTTTGAAAGTGGGGAATGGCATAGCCATAAAATAAATTAAAAAAAAACTGTTTACAATTTAAGATGAACTATTTTTGCCTGTTTTTTGTTTGATAGTTTCAGTGTTTAGCAGAACACTACAAATTGTCATTAAATAAGGCCATTTAATGACAGTGTTTTCTCATGCAACTGTTAGTTGTCCAGTTCAGTTCAGCCTCCTAAACACTTCATCACCTTATAGGTTTATTGAACATGCTTTAATTAAAACAAAATCATACACAGGTCAGCTCAAGTTAGTTTGAATGACTAAATCAGGATTGAGAATGGTGGAATGATTTGTTAAACTGTGCCGTGTAATTCTAAACCTTTCTCCAAAATTAATAGGGCAAATGCAGAAACTAACACAAGAACGTTCATTGTCTGGGAAACTGGATATGTTTGAATGAGACAGATGTCCTGTAGAACTCCGAGTGGAATAGCTGAAAGGGAAGTGCAGAGAGCTTTTTAGTCTGTGCAAATGAACAGGACTAATAAGACTGTGGCTTCTCAAAATCAAATGTTTAAGATCTTTCATCATCCAAAATTTTGGTTCATTGTTAATTTTTTTAATCAGTGTTACAGAGTTAATAAATGGAGGCATTTGTAGAAGGCAATTGGAAACTTGTTATGGTAAACAGAAAAATTTAAATCTTTGCACATACACACTATGTAAAGAAATGAAAATGTAGAAGAATGCAATTTAGTAAAGAGATAAATATCTAATTTCAGAATCAGAATACCATTTGCAACAGTAAATTTAACACAGAAGAAAAGACAATCCATCCAAACAAATTATTCTGTTATAATAAGAATGGACAGGGTGATTGGAGATGCATGCAGCTAAAATGCCTATAGCACTACCCAGAAACAAGGCAGGCAAACCCACACAATGATATCTCGCAAAGTTAAGTGCCAGATGGTCCAGTGTGCATGGTCATCTGTATTATTACTTTTAAAATAATAAATGGATCTTTATTTTAAGATTCAATATATATGAGAGGGCACCATTTAACATCTCAAACAAAGTTATGTTTTGCATTAATTCTTTTATTTTAGCTGCTGGGAAGGTCAAGTTAGTTCTTGGGCTAGGTGCCAAATTGAGAGTCCTGGAGAAGAAAATCCTCTGATTCTCCAGAGAACAGGTATGACATGGGCTATGGCAGTGAGGGTTCCCCACATTGCTCAATGAATATGTACCTACCTTGATCTGGAGGTACTATCTGTGTAGGCGAGAGGATAGTTCACTCACTGTTCCCTTTCAGTCCTTGGTCTTGATGATGAGGGTGCTAATTGTTGTGATGTAGATACATGTCTGTTGGGAACTGGACTAAGACCAGCAAACCAGTTTCACATAGGATAATTTGTGGGTTACTATCAGTCTTGGCTGCATTAGGAACCAGTGCTATAGCAGGGAAAGACTATTTTCCATTACCTGGCCCCTGAACCACTTGGTCTTTCAATAATCTTTGTGGCCTGGAGCCCCGTGCATTAGGGATAGTGTAAGCATAGCAAAGTATGTACACTCTGCTCAGTATACCCCAACTGATGGTGAATAAGGGTTCCCACCCTTCCCCCGCCAAGGGTCCTGGTCCACGCCTAGGGCTCCTAGGCAACAGGGTAATACAAATCATCATCATTATCCAGAGACTCAGAATCAGTTTGTGACAGTGAAGTTGCATGTTTCTGTTTGCATGGACACCATTTCCAAAAGTTTGTTACCTAACTTACCTATCAAGCAGAGCCCTGTGGTAGCTAAGATGTCCACCTAGTTATGATGCAAGCTAACCCTCCTGCTAGGAAACTGACGGCATCAGAGGCCTGAGGAAAGGGAAGCACTGCCTCCTCATACTTGCAGCAACGGTCTCCCTCTGATCCGTGCACCGTGCCGTGCCCTGCCTGGAGCATCTCTCACTGGAATGCGATCAGCAAGTGCTGTGAAGGGCTTCCATACTGGGGGATTGTGTGAATGCCGAATCCTGAAGGGATATTGGAGTAACCATTGGGACAGTCCAACTTTCTAATGCTAGCAACAGGCTTAGGCTCTTTTTACACATTTTTATTGCTCATATTGTTCTAGGGAAGTGTTATAGGACTGATATGTTCTCATTTTTATTTGGGAGCCTAATTACATCAATATGCCTCTCTTTACTTTGCCATAGCTTTAAAAAGAATAAATAAAAATATTACATAATTTCAAAGAAAGATGCATATTTCCTTTTTACTAAACTGGGTTAATCCTTTAGCTGGAATATTGTTTAGAATGTATACCACAGAGAGTAAAATTAAAAGAACTGCCTAATACAAGGGAAGTAAGACTGACTGTGCACACATCAAGTTTGGAGGGTATTATTATATTATTTTATTTTATTTATTATACTGTAGAGAAGTCTAAACTAAAATCATTGGTCCAAACACTCCTGAATCTCAGAGAAGTTATGATCTCAATCTGAACTTTGCATCTCAGATCCATCTTTAATTTATAGCTGAAACTTTAGGATAAATATTGTCTTTTGACTTTGTCTTTTATTTTCTTTTGCAATCCAAATATCTTCTGACTCTAATAAACAGCAGAAGAAATGCCCAAAAATCTGAAGATATGTTTTTTATTGATATTAATGAATCATGCAGGGACTGCAAGTGGTCAGAAGTCTGATAAAGGTAAGATCAGAAATCTTGTGTCGGGGAAAAGAATGTTTTGTGTATTGAAAATGCTATATGTAGTAAAATAGATTCAGTACAACTGAGAAATATGGGATCCGTTTCTCTGCTGGAGAATTTGGCTAACATTGTAAATAAAAGTTTTGTTTAAAAGCAGTGACTTTTCATTAAGCAATTTTTATTAGCACTATACATCCACTGCAGGTACATTTGATTAAAGGTACTTTTCTTTAAATTATCTTACTTATGATGCATTTATTTTATGTTTAGACTTTTTTTATTTGAAAAGGTTGTTGAATCTAATTTTAGTAATAGGATAATCTCTTACAGATTTGCCTCCATTATTACAAAAAGCTGCGGTTAGTATTTTTATTTTATCCATCTTCCAAAATTCTGTAATATAATCTAAAAATGTTTGTGTTATTACACGTATTTGTTGTTTATACCCTTTAGGAAGAAGTAATAGCTGGAAAATATATGAATGGTAATGTATAAAACTGTCCCTACCTATGTGTTGAAAACATTTTCAAATATCATGCAACATATTAATTATTTTTGTTTTATTTTCTTGTTTAGCTTTCCTTGATATACTCCATTTTCAGGGGTAATGTATGACATCCTGTAATGTAGATAGTATATGTGTATGCACTAGAATAGAACATTATGGATAAAAAGTATAATCGAAGGATATATATTTAGTGTTCACTAATATTAACCTATTATGTACAGTGTGTATATATACACTATTAGCTCTATGACCTGCATTATCACAGGCTTTGCATACAGAATTCTAAACCACCAAATCATTGTATAGTGGATTGGTGCAACTAGTTGTTATGATTCAGAACTACAATGAAAATTGTTAATTCCTCTTAACAAGTATAAAACCATTTCTCATGCCAAAACAGAAATATACATGGTATGAGGCTGGGAATAAATACATGCTACATTATTTCAAAAACTTTTTGATAGTTAACTTTGTTCATTTTTTCCCACTGTAATCATGGGTTTAAGTGTAAATCTGTTTTGGCAAAAAGATTATCTAAATCCTTGCATCACAGTCTTATTAGTAATAGTGCTTGTTTGTCGTATTTATTTTCTCTTGTAAGCAAAAGTAGTTTATTATTTTACCTGTATTTTGCTTTTTTCCCCCTGCTGTAGCACTAATGTATGGACAACAGATATGCCTAAAAAAATCATGGCATATTTCCATGCTCAGAATGTTATATTTACTATTAGCAGCCTACAGGTTAGTACCCTTTTAAGAGACAAAACTTTCTTACTAAAGAGAGAGGGAGAAAATATTCAGAAAACTAGTGTCTGTTGTCTAAGTTGTAGAGTTAAATTATAGAGTTGACCAATAAGTCTGTATAATACTGCAGATCAGTATTAAATTGAGGATAGAGTACTTTGCTTTATGGCCTTCAGAAGTTTGCAAAGGACTAAGACACAAATAATAAAGAAAAGGGCCCTTTTGCTCCTCTTTTGGAGGCAAGGCAGGGTCTGAATGTTTGCACTGTAGGCTTGCATGCGCTCTTTGGTATGGTAACTGCTAGCCAAGTAACTTAGCCACACCATGTTTCTCCATAAAACAGAGGATTTCCCTACCCATGCTTGAGGTCTAGCTGTGCTTTGCATTACTTCTAAGGAATGTGAGATACTAGATTTCCTACAAAACTCTCTCTCCTTTCAAGACTTCACTGAACTCTGTTTTGTTAAACAAACAAACAAACAAACAGAAAAACCCTTTTTTGTGGCAGCATAAGTGGTGCAGGAAGTACACACCATTCGTTATCCACACACAGTCATTACAAATGATGGTGGCCAAGTTCAGACTTGGAGCAACGTTATCAGTGGAGCTGCACCCTTACACCAGATCTGAATTTTGTCTCCCTGAATAATAAAAAACATCTAATGTCCAATTTGCATTCTTAACCGTCTCAAAAAGCCCAGGGCCATTCAGAAGCACATGATTCAGTATCCCATGATTCCATTTCATCATCATAGCTCTTCCGAACTATAGGGATTCACATTAAGGTTTTGCTTCTAATTTTAGTTTTTGACGCTTTCACGGAGAGCTATGATATAAGTTTAAAGTAGCCTTAGATGACTGTGAATAGTCACAGACATAAGGGTTACTGATTTTAAGTAGAAATAAAAGGATATGAATGAAAGTAGAAATAAAAGTGACAAGGATTTAATGCATAAGGTAATCATCAGTGTAGGGAGCGTTTAGAGATCCTGAGCTGATGTCAATAGAGCCATGTAGATTTACACCAGATGAAGTTCTGGTTAAAGTTGTACCTGTAGTTAGGCCTTCAGCTGATTATACTGGTATTTAATATTTAGGAATCTAATCTAGGAATTATTAGTGAATCAATTGGCTAACTGTAAAGCAGTTTGTACATACTGAGTATGAAGGATGCAGTGTTTTAAGGATTTATATTGCATACAGAGCCAGCTGTATTCCAGTAACAGGTACAGGAACAGTGGCTTAAGTAATATTCTGTCATAATATATCATTAGCAACTGAAAAGATTGTGCAATTTAAAAGACAGATAATCATGTCACTCATATTGCTCTGTTTATAGTGAAGGCTTCTCCCCTCTGTTTCTCATGACTTGAAAATCCACTTATATTGATTAGCTTCATTAACACTTCTAAACAGTGTAGTCAGCCGTAGACTTCCTGGAACGGAAGGTATTTGCAATCTCTAGCATGGTAAAATGTGTTTTGTTTGCAATGTGGATCCTTTTGCACCCTAAGCAAAGACAACAACAAAAATTACAACTTCAAACTAGTTTTGAAATAGTCTTGTTGGAATTCAGTATAGTATTAATTTTTACTCCACTCCAGGAAAGAGTTAAGGTGAGATAACAGTGCTAATCACACTTATAATGACAGGTTTCAGAGTGGTAGCCATGTTAGTCTGTATCAGCAAAAAGATCGAGGAGTACTTGTGGCACCTTAGAGACTAACAAATTTATTTGGGCATAAGCTTTCGTGGGCTAAAACCCACTTCATTGGATGCATGCAGTGGAAAATACAGTAGGAAAATATATATACACAGAGAACATGAAAAAATTGGTGTTGCCATACTAACTATAACGAGAGTAATCAATTAAGGTGGGCTATTATCAGCAGGAGAAAAAAAAAACGTTTGTAGTGATAAATGCCATCATGTGCCAGCAATGCCCCTCTGCCATGTACATTGGCCAAACTGGACAGTCTCTACACAAAAGAATAAATGGACACAAATCAGACGTCAAGAATTATAACAGTCAAAAACCAGTCGGAGAGCACTTCAGCCTCCCTGGTCACTCAATTACAGACCTCAAAGTCGCAATATTCCAACAAAAAAACTTCAAAACCAGACTCCATCAAGAAACTGCAGAATTGGAATTAATTTGCAAATTGGACACCATTAAATTAGGCTTGAATAAAGACTGGGAGTGGATGGGTCATTACACAAAGTGAAAACTATTTTCCCATGCTAATTTCCCCCCCATCCCCCCATTGTTACTCACACCTTCTTGTCAACTGTTGGAAATGGGCCATCCTGGTTACCACTACAAAAATTTTTTTCTCCTGCTGATAATAGCCTACCTTAATTGATTACTCTCATTATAGTTGGTGTGGCAACACCCATTTTTTCATATTCTCTGTGTATATATATCTTCCTACTGTATTTTCCACTGCATGCATCTGATGAAGTGGGTTTTAGCCCACGAAAGCTTATGCTCAATTAAATTTGTTAATCTCTAAGGTGTCACAAGTACTCCTGTTCTTTTTGCTGATACAGACTGACACGGCTACCTCTCTGACTCTTGAAACATTAATGGTTTCTCTTAATGTTATCTGTTCCCTCTGAGTTCCAAAACACATAAGACTTTGTTCACTGGTGGTGGGGTGTGATGTGGCTCATTGACTGAAGGCCTGGCATGTACTTTCCTTCCCATTCAGCTGCATGTTTCTTTCAGCTTTGCATTATTATTATTAATAGTGCTTAGTATTCTTAATCTTCAAAGTGATTGAAGGGATTAATCATCGCAGCCCATTGTAAAGTAGAGAAGTATTATTATTCCCTTTTTTTTTTTTACAAATGGATAAACGGAGGCATAGATGTAAAATGACTTACCCATTGCCACAGAGGGAGTCATTGTCAGAGCCAGGATTAGAACTTGGGAGTGCCTATCCTTTCAGCCTGGAGCGTTTAAACAGGGAGTTTCCGGGAATAAAAGATTAAGTGTGTGTGTGTGTGTGTGTATATATATATATATATATATATTTTATTATTCCCCTCCTGTCTGCAGACGTCTATAAAAAACTACCTGGAGAACCTTTTATACCAGCCCAGACAGCTGCTGTCAGATTTTCAACAGCTTAATCATCAGCAGTTTCAAACTGCAGTGAAATATCTCTTCAGGAGCAAAAAGAACCGTTTTGTAAGTCACTTTGCACTCATTGTATGAAAAGTAAGAGCTGCCTTTTGATGTTTAAATAGAAAGAAGGCCAAACTGGGTTTTTTTTGTGAATGTTTCACCCTGTAACACAGCAGACATGGATTAGAGTCCCAGGTTTGGTGTTTTACATCCCTTGTTGATTGGGTGTGGGAATATGAGAACAGTGCACTAAGCAATTATGTGGGGGACAGAGCACTCTCTTCTACCAATATAGGACCTGATATTGTAATTTGATCTGTGCGTCGGACCCTTACGCCCACACAGAGTCTTGTTGAAATCAGTGGGGTTTCACATGGGCGTTAGGGGTCCACCCACATGTATCATTTTTCAGGACTGGGGCCATTACATGGTGTTTATGAATAGGGAAGAGAGGGTCTGCTCTGATGGGAGGAAAGGCCTGCAACATAGGTGTCCTGGACATGGGAGAAAGCAAACCAGGAGAAATGGAGGATGCTCCCCTGGAGACATGTGATAAGTGCCCAAATAATACAAGACTTTATTGTATTGTAGAGTCTGTTTTACTCAGACAGTTGCGATTCATATCGCATTGTCAGAGCACACAGGTAAGTTCCTAGAACGCTTTGGGAGCTATGTAAATAATACTGATCAGAGCTGCAAATGGCATTTTCTCACATGGTATTTACAGGTACTTCCAGGACTGATCGTGATGCCAAATCACCATCCCTAGAACAAGCACTGAAACATCAGTCCTGAAAGTACTGTCTTTGAACCACAGGCATTTAAGTTGGGAAATGACCTATTAGTTCTAGTCCATTCCTCTATCGGGTAAGAGTGTTCTTACAATGTGTTTTTAGTGTTTGTCCAGTCTTCTGAAGGATGTGTGTTCGGGTAGGCTTTGCAAGAAATACGGCATGTGGAAAAGGTCCATTCTTGGGGGGTAAGGTGATCATCTATCTACATACATACATACTTTATGCACAGGTTGCCACAAATCTTCACATTTTCCCATGTATCCAGGCAAATACTTCGTAATCTCCAGCCATTAGTAGCCCTTTTCTGCTTTTCACTTTGCTTGAGAGATTCAAGCTGATTTTTGGCCCACAGGAGAAAAGAATAATCTCCAGTAATGCAATCATCCACAGTATTTTATTGCTGCTCTGTTTCGAAATAATGGAATACAGTGTCAACATTGCTTTTTATCAGGCCTCAAATTTAAAAATATATTAAATTGATGAAAGTAAATATATTCTCTTAACTCTTGAATACCTGCAGGAATTGGGAAATATTGTTCTTGATCTGGACAGGATTAGGGAGAGAATTTTCCAAAGTCCAGGAGGAAACAGGACCTTGTTCCTTGTTACATTGGAGAAATGCTTTCCAGCTTTGAGTTCTATGGAATGTGTGGATATACTAAGCCAAGTTCTGCGGGTGTCGTCAGTGAGCTATCTCCAACCTGATGTCATTAGAAGCCTCCCTAAAGATCTTCCACAAGACACTTTCAGAAACTTGTAAGCCATTTATTTCCCAATGCAAACAATCATTTCTATTGTCTTCTGATTAAATATACTTTTTTTAAAAAAGAGTTTGATATAGTGGCTCTATATCTGGCATCAAGATACAACTTTCTATTTAGTTTTCATTCATTCTGATGCTATAAAAGCGTGTTTGCTAATCTGTACCATTAAAAGAAATTCCACTTATCAATTAATTTGCATGTGCCATTTTATCATTTAGATCAGCTGTCTTCAAGGACCTCTACGACAAGACAACGGCAAATGCACAAAGAACTCTGTATGACTGGATGAAGCAGATTCTACAAAAATCCTATATCACCAATGGTATGTTGAACATTAAAAGGAAGACTTGCTTATCTATCTGGAAGCATGGCCAGGAAAGGGTTAATCTTTCCTAGTGAACTTTTTTCCTCATTATGAATAGTGCTGTGTTAAGGGCAGCCCTCTTAAATACTGTACATCTGTCCAGCATACAGTAAACATATGTCCTTTACTAGAGTTTGATATTGCAGATACAATTATAAAATATGCTTATTCTTAAAGGTGAACTCCACCCTTGTACAGAGGGCCATACACAAGGACTGTGTGCCCCTTTGGTCCTGTTTCTAAGGCTTATAGGGGATTTAAGTTGTGTATTATCCTAGTACAGGCTGTCTGCACAGGGGTGAAGTTCACTGTGGTACCCTGTTTAGACTAGGAAAATAGGTGATCTTTGAAAATGTTAGCTACCATGTTTTTAAACACAACAGGAGGCTATAAGGGTTCTACCACTGGGGCACTGGCTAATTCTGAGAAATGACAAAATTAAAAGCAAAGTAAAATAAAGGTACCTCCTTCCCAAAAATACAATAATACCCTCCTCCTGCCTTTCACAGCTGTTTATCTCCCCTGGCTGAGGTGCTTATTCCAGGGCGCGACAGTACAGCAAACATTCCACTAGGGGGCACCAGAGCAACAGAAACAAGACACTTCATTAGCCACTTTAGCAGCCCTTTAGTAGTAATAGTAGCAATTTGCTCTTCCAGGGTTTGATCCTCTTCCCATTGAAATCAATGGCAAAATGCCCAATGACTTCAATGGAGCAGGATCAAGCTTCTGTGCGATCTTCCATCTAAAGATATTAGAGTAATCTGTAAACACTGATAATGAATGAGTCTCAGACACCCCTGAGAGGTAAGTAGGTATTAAAACCAGGGGTGAAAAAAAGTTAAAGGACTTACCAGGGCGGCCGGGCTCCTGGGGAAGGTATGTGTGGGGGATGGCTCTGGGCCCCTGGAAGGGGCAGGGCCTCAGGTGGAAGGGATGGGGTTGGGGCCAGACTCCCCCAACCAGCCCTTCAGCGCTGCCCAGCCTGCGCCGCTCGGGGCTCTCGCCACTGCCATGGTAGCAGCAGTGGTGGCTGGGAGCCCCAGGGCCACCCAGAGGATTCAGGGGGCCTGGGGAAAAGTGGGGGAGCTGCGGCGCTTGTACTCACCCGGTGGCGGTCCGGGTCTTAGGTGGCATTTCGGCCGCAGGGGGCCCTTCAGTCACTCCGCGTCCTCGGCAGCACTGAAGGGCCCCCCCGCCGCCAAAATACCGCTGAAGACCCAGAGTGACTGAAGAGCCCCCCGCTGCTGAAATGCCGCCAAGGACCCGGACCGCCACCGGGCCGGGGCTTGCGGGCCCCCTGCAGTGCCTGGGGCAAATTTCCCCCCCCCTCCTTCCCCCTGGGCGGCCCTGGGGAGCCCCAGGGCTCCGGCAGCGATTTAAAGGGCCCAGGGCTCCGGTACCAGCTTACTTTCACCTCTGATTAGCACCATTTTACAGACTGAGAAACAGAGGTGTATTACTTGCCCACAGCAAGTCTGAGCCAGAGTTGTAAAGAGTCTAGATCTTCTGACTTCCAGATTTGTGCATTAAGTACAAACACATCCTCCTTTAATTAACAAGTGCATATAGAGCCAAGAAGTAACTGAGAGTTACAGTGCCCCACCTAAGAGTTCCAGCACTGGCAAATGGTCTTGGTTGTCATGGTCTCTTGCTTGCTCCCAGGACCATTATGGATTAGGAACAGTATGAAGACAACATGAAGCACGGAGCTTTCACACCCCTCTGCAGCAACCCCTCCTTCCACTGCAGCTCAGCAATGCAAGAATCTTGAAACATACCATGTATCTGTGTTATGTAGTAGGCTGCCTTCCCAACATTTTTGCTAGTTTTTGTTACAGATATTTCCTCATATGTATATTTGTATATTCCTGTGGAATGGCAGAGAGCTGTTTCATAGCAGCATGTCTTCCTGTCCAGTTGTGCCAAGGTCTTAGGATCAACATGAGGTGGCATGTTGTTTTAATACCTCAAAAACATCTCTCTAGAGCTTTGTTTCTAAGTAACTCAGCTAATTCTCATTTCTTTCCTATTAAAAATACCAACGTCTCCAATGATGAAGAACTCTGGTGGCTTTTACAAAAACAGGTGCTGATGTGTTTTATATTTTCTGCCTGATTTTTAAAGAACCAAAAAAGGCTCCAGGGACCCTAGTCTCCAGTGTTGCCAAAAGCAAGTTTCCTCTTCTATTAAATGCTGCAGTCAGGATCTTTATATTGTGAAAATTCCACCCTCCCTCCCCCCGCTCTTTCCTCTTCTCTCTCTCCCTTCCTGTCTCTTAATGTGTTTGGTGGTGGGAGATAGTATGGTCTAATGATGAAAGCAAGGACTTTTGGAGTCTATTCTGAACTCTGTTTCACCATATCAACCATTATAAGGCAGTCACTTAAGATCTGTGTTTTCAAAAATGCCCACTAATTTTGGATGCCTCAGTTTGAGAAACTTGTGACCTGATTTTTTTCAGAGATGTTGAAAACTCCCTGTAGTGTATTCATGACTATTAATAGAAATCACCTAGAGTTGTGGGTGATCAGTATCTCTGCAGATCAGGCTGCAGAGATGTCAAGCTGAGTACCCAAATATTGAGACACCCAAAATTCATAGCCACTTTTAGAAAATTTAAGCCTTAGCTGCTCTGTGCCTCAGTTTTTCCAATTGCTAAATGGGGATAATTATTTCCCAGGGCTGTTGTGATTGTTTATTTGTAAAACATTTTGAGATCCTTGGATTGTGCTATATAAATGCAAATGATTGTTCTTCTTATAATAAGGTACTGTATTTCTTCAGTTTTTATCCTAATTTATGGCTGTACTAAATATTTTTTATTTTCTCTGAGGTGAATATCAGTTCAGTTAACAATGAGAGTGTTCTGTATAATCATAGCATATAATCAGTCCTTCAAAGGGACCCTGTCCGGTTAATAATATACAAATATAAAGTGCTTTACCTATGTTACCAAATAACACATCTGATTATGAAAACTGCTACTTCATACTGCTTTTTACTTTTGCATTTTATTCAGTTTAGGCAGTACAGACAGACTAGTCATTTTCACTTTCTGATTCTCATTATTAGCACGAAGCTGCAATAGAAATGCACAAACCTCAGCGGAAAGTTTTAAAAGCAAACAAAGCTGATTTATTGACATTTAAAATATTAATGAATACATTAATGTTTGCAAAATGTTGGTTATAATTCATCTCCTCCCCACCATTTATGGATTTAAACTATCTGACATTGTCCATATTTAAGAGTAGGACCTAGTAGTGTTATGATTTTAGATATCCTTTGATTATCCAGCAATGCAGATATACAGAGTTTAATGTTTATTTGTAATCACAATGACATTCTTTACATTTGAATGAGTATTTTTGTACAAAACAGCGTTAAATGATTCAACCTCTTGGGTCAGTGCAGAAAATCTATGGATTTTGGGAAGATATATGGTCCATCTTCCATTAGAAGAAATTATGAAAATTAGTCTGAATGAAGTAAGTAGAAAAATGTGTTTGGATGTATCAGTTATCCAATGATGTGATAGAATGATCACAAGCACAAACTTAAAAATGAAAGATTGTGTATGTTTAAAATGACTTAGTTGCAAACTAAATCTAAATGTTCAGTTGATCATTTATTAATGATCCACTCCACTGCCTCTTTTAAAATTGAAAAATGTACAACATCCATAAGTGCTTAATTAGATGCGTATGCTTGTCATTGTCTCTTTCCCACAATCTATCTCCATCAAAACTTCCATAGGCTGCACTGGGAGCTCTTCAGATGAGGCAGGATCAGGTCCCATATTAGATTGCAAATTATTTAGGTATAATCAGGGTCGCCCAGAGCGGGTTCGGGCCCCGATGAAAAAAATTTTTTGGGCCCCCCAGCAAGGGCAGACCGGCTAAACAGGGCCGACGAGGGGGGGGGGAAGCTGGGCCCCAGGCCCCCTTCCGGACCGCCGGGCCCCGGTAATTTGTACCGGCTTCCTCCCCCCCCATTGGCCCTGGGTATGATACAGAACTACTGTATCTTTGCCTTTTTAAACTTTGTATTATCCAAATTGCTCTTTGTGCCATCTGTGTAATCTGAAGGAGGCAGATGATAGTTTATAGTATCAAACATGTATTAATGTCTTCAGTTTGTATAGATTCCTGATAATATACTTTTGTTTGTACTAATTAGATGAGACTATTCATAAGCTATGACAATGCAACAAAGCAGCTGGATACAGTGTATGATATCACACCAGAACTCGCGCAAGCTTTTCTAGAAAGAATAAACTCATCAGGATTTGATCTGAGAAACACTTCAACTATCTACAGGCAAGCAAGACTTATTTTCATTTTTAGCTGTCTTTGAAAATGCTTTTCTGGAGCAAAGTGGAGGGAAGGGAAGGGAGAGACTGGATGCTGCATGGAATTGTTAGAACATCATAATCTTTTACTTTTAAGTTGCTGGTTGAAAACTGCCACTGGTTAGTAATAACCAAGAGTTGTTGCCATCTGATGAATTTTTGAAAGTGCTTCTAAAATAACCTGATGGTCTCACACCAGCTTCCTTGCGCCCAAGAATCAGGGTTCCATTGTGCTGGGCATCATATAGACAAATAAGATAAGATATTCCCTGCCTGAGCGAGCTTGCAACCTATATGTCAGACATAATTTCACAGGTGGATGAAACACTCAAAAAATGTGTGTGTGTGTGTGTGGGGGGGGGAGTAGTTTAGGGGGATGAAGTCACAATAAAACAAATTAGTCTTTAGCAGAAAAGAAGACTCAGCTAGCCACCTGCCTAACCATTGTGTGATGGTATTGATCTGTAGGCATTATGGCAGAATAGACTTTGAGGAGGGAATCACACATGCACTAGCCACCACCACCACCACAAGTGTCATTAATTGATACCCACATTACCAGTTGTAGCAGAGAGGCCAAGGAGGAAATAGGTAAAAAGAATGATCTAGCCTCCCCACTTAAGTGGGCTCTCAGAGGCATAGGCACCAGCTCTGTGGGTGCTCCAAAAAAATAGTGGGTGCTCAGCACCCACCGGCAGCCCCGTGGATCAGCTCCTCCCCCTCCTTCCCAGCACCTCCCACCTGCCTCAGATCAGCTGTTTAGCAGCATGCAGGAGGCACTGGGGGGAGGGGGAGGAGCAAGGTTGGGGCGCACTTGGGGGAGGGGGCAGTGGAGAGGCGGGGTGAGAGCTTGGGGGAAGGGGTGGAGTGGGGGTTGAGTACCCCCCAACAACTCATAAAGACGGTGTCTATGCCCTGAGTATTGCATTGAGTCACATTTGCATGCATTGCTGACCTTCTTGTGACTGTTCTGTGGGTAAACAGAGGATCTCCATCTTCAGGGCTGTCAAACCAGCACTAAACTCACTTTAACAATAATAGCAATCAGAATGAACATGAACCTTTCTTGTGAATACTCAGTGTGAACCACCTGCAAGAACATTTTGTTCCTTTACATTTTGTCATATAACTGATCCTGTTTAGTCCCAAGACACCACTCTGGAGTTGTTTGCAGCCCCCGGAGGCAATTCCTTGGACTTTTCAAATTTATAAAGAATAGGCTTTATGACTCCAATTATTTTTTCATTACACCAGTGGAACTTTATTCACTTCAGTGGAGTTATTCCTGAATTACACTGGTGGTAAGTGAGAGGAGAACCAGGCCCACCATGTATATTTCTGTGTCAAGAATGAGGGGGAAAAGAATCTCACAAATGGTTTTACTTACCCATGCAAGGTGCCAACTTCTTACAAACTGGAGGAATGTCACGCTCCAAAGTCCTTAATATATTCCATTTTACAATACCCTTATTTTATTTTACACATTTTAACCCTATTAATGCTCTTTTAAGAAGTAATATTATTTATTGCTGCTGATCCCAAGGGAGATTAGGAGCCTTTGGTGGCAATGCCGTAGTGCATCAGATGGTAACTATTTGTTATAGAAGTGCGGTTATAGATACTTTGTTGTTTTGCCTGTTAGTCTGATGATGATGTGCCATGACTTCTGTTGGGCCACTAAAACAGTGGGTTGTTACATTGCTAAGCGATTTGCTGTTGAGGGACTAGAGGAAGTAAAAACCGTCTGAACCCATCTACACTACAGACTTGTACCAAGTTTGTGACTAGGCTGCAGCATAGCTAGCCGCTGGTTCAGTTCATGTCCATAAACCACATAGTTTAGACACCAATCCTGGTGGGCCCATGTTCTGCATATTGATCCTGTCTGTGAGCAGGGCTGTAGCATGAATGTCAAGCTGTAGCTGCACTCTCCTGTTGTTCCAGCCTTATGTAAATGGGATTGCTAACAGGTTGGAAGATTAAATATTGGGGCAAGGCCAATATTGTAGCCTTTTTTGCTCATTTGATGACTAATCATTGACCGTAAGTGCAGTAGAAGTAGAAAATGCTCATCAGAGAGTGCTGATATTTTACCATGACTAGGATATGACCATCAGGTCAAATGTGTCCATGTGGCTGATGTACAAAGGTTCTGTCAACCTGACAGCTGAAATCATGCATTCCACAAATGCCTCTGGAAATAGCTGTTCACAGTGTGTTTTCCTGACCAGTGTGGACAGATTTTTTCTTTCTGTGTTATGAAACTCTGCTATAGACTTAACCAGGAGGGTGCTGAGTGAAATAGTCTGTAGCGAAGCTTTGTAAAACAGCTAAGTTTTACAAGCTTGCGGTAACTGTGTTTGAACTTTGTGTTCTTAACATAGTTTTAGTTACTGGATCGACTAAGCCAGAAGGGTATTAGGCATGTAATTCTCAGCCATACAGACAGTTGTATGCCCTGCCCATGCTAGGAAACAAAGGCATGTTTAATAGAATATCATAGAATATCAGGATTGGAAGGGATCTCAGGAGGTCATCTAGTCCAACCCCCTGCTCACAACAGGACCAATCCCCAACTAAATCATCCCAGCCAGGGCTTTGTCAAGCCTGACCTTAAAAACCTCTAAGGAAGGAGATTCCACCACCTCCCTAGGTAACCCATTCCAGTGCTTCTCCACCCTCCTACTGAAAAAGTTTTTCCTAATATCCAACCTAAACCTCCCCCACTGCAACTTGAGACCATTACTCTTTGTTCTGTCATCTGGTACCACTGAGAACATTCTAGATCCATCCTCTTTGGAACCCCCTTTCAGGTAGTTGAAAGAAGCTATCGAATCCCCTCTCATTCTTCTCTTCTGCAGACTAAACAATCCCAGTTCCCTCAGCCTCTCCTCATAAGTCATGTGCTCCAGCCCCCTAATCAAACATCACTTCTGCCTCCCCCTGCCTCTGAAAATGGTTGTCTTGTGAGGGTAAATAGTACAACAGAGCATTGCAAATGGCTATAGTCATTCTGTTGGGTATCAGTTGGATTTTCTTACAACTGCTGTTGAACAAATCTACGTCCAGTGGGGCAGCCACATAACTCTGCCTGTGTGGTGGATAGGAAGCTATGCTAGATGTGAAACATGGTAGATTTTTATTTATTTAGATTTAAAATGATAAAATAAAACCTATCCAAGACTCTAGATCCCCAGCACATTAATTAATTATACAATACAGTGAAATCCCAGCAGTATTAAAATAATAATTCCAATTGGAACTCAGCCTGTCAGACACCTACAGAGCATCCTATCCATCCCCTTCAACCTTTCTAAAGTGGGGATTATACCCAAAATCCTTCCAAAGGGAGCAAATTCCAAAAGTGGACTCCTTCAACTGAGAGAATCCTGCCACAACATATTGAGTCATTAACCTAAGTTCTGACAGCAAACGCTTCCCAACTGATTTTAACAGGGTACAAGAGAGTGTAGGTCTCAGACCATTCAGGGCTATACAGATCGTAATTCAAGGTGTTTGTGACAACTAGAAGTGATCAGGAAGCTAGTTAAAGACTATGAGCACAGGAGCTGCATTCATGTATCTGCAGTTAGCTAACTCGTTTCTGGTCTCCCATACAGGTTAGGCTTGTTGGTTTGTTTTTATGATAATATGGAAGAAATGGATGCCATTGTGGCACGGGTTTTACTTCATCAAATGATGAAATGCAATCAACTGAGAGGCTTCCAGGCTGATGTTTATAAGGTGTGTATTTGTTCACTCTTGTGTGAACTATCCTAGCTAATCTGTTTCTCACCCTCCCCTTTCTAGGATAAATTTCTTCTTTAGAATCCAACAAGAAAAGAGTGACAAATCACTGACCTGCAAGAAATACATAAAAAAAGTACTTGAATAAGTAATGTAAAAGATAAAAGCCCATTGACGCTTTTAACGGCATTTAGTCCTCTCAGCCTGTTTCCTCACTCTTCATATTTATTTGCAATTTGTGGGTCTACTTCAGGATTTCTGTGAAGTAGGTTCTTGCTAAATGCTTGCTTCTGGTGCGGATGGTTAGTCAGAAAACCCCTGATAATGTTTGGGTAACAACGGAAATTAGATGTTGGCAAACCTCCCTGCTCTTAAATACAACTTCATGCTCTGCATCTGCCTTTTCTTGATGTAGCTCAAAGCTCAACTCCTAGACATTGCAATGCAAAACCAGACCTTGAATGATACCCTTGGGTCTCTGTCAGATGCGGTGGTTGGATTGACTTCAAGTCAGCTGGACTCTTTGTCACCTGAAGCCGTGCATAATGCTATTTCAACATTAAACCAAGTCTCTGGATGGGCAAAAAGCCAAATTATGGTTTTATCCAGCAAATACCTCACTTCCGAAAAGGTACATTTTGGGATTTTTCTGATATAACTTTATCACATTTGATAAAAACAAAGTGCAGCAACCTTTTTTCAACTGCAACTGTTGATTTTGAAAAGTTTGGACTCCAGAGTTTTACTCTATAATTTATTCTCAGTACAAGATTTCTGTAATGCTGTCATTGACAGAGCTGGTCAGAAAATCCTGTTTAAACAATGTTTTAACACAAAATAGGAAAATATAGTGCCTAAGATATAACTTGACATAGGAAGAATGTGCATTTTTAGTACACAATTTTACTCTCAGTTCTGAGTTGCTGCCACAATTAGCTGAACTTTAAGAAATGTTAAAACTGTTACTGGAGGTTCTACATTCCAAAGGTGAATTTTAGACAAGAAACATATTGCACATCTAGTACTAATGGTTCTGAAATTTGACTTTAAAAATTTCTGCTCTATGTGGATTTGAAAACTTCCCCTTTTGTTTCCTCTGATCTCTGTATAGGTTTTATCATTTTATAACATTAGTCAAATGGGTGCTTTGGTGACTGGAATTAGTACTCAATCATTCTATAACATGAACCCAAAGGAGCTCTCTCAAGTTATTAGAGGCACCTTATCCCAGTATGCCTCTGATTTATCACCTGCACAGCAACAAGGTATCCTCACTAAGGTAATAATAAATTCTTAATCCCCCTTTCCATCTGCACCAAAGCACGATGACCTTATATGCAGAACATGATTTTTTTTAAATACTGTCAATTACAGGTGGATTTTGGCTGAATTGTTCACTGAAATAATTACTTCCTATTTGTATTCTGTTTTCCTCTCAAACGCCAGATATACTTAAAAAGTTATGTACTTTACCCTCTGTCATTCAGTAACATGTTAATTCTGAGTAATGAAGTAACTCTTTAGCTGCAGTCTCTTAAGAAATATTACATTGAATTGAAAGAATTTAGTCAAATCCTATTAATCTGGAAATAAACTCTAAGTCCGATGTACTGTCTTTTTTCCTCTCTATTAGATGTTTGCATCTAGAGCTCTTTCCTCAGCAGTCACAGATATACAAGGAGCTTTTTTTAAAGAAGTATGTCTTTCTGATTTACGGAAGGAAACTGGTTTTAACTCTTCAATAGTAAAAGAAAAAGAATTACGAAAGAGCCAGGTAATGAGTAGTTATAGTATTTCCATTTCCACTGTGACTACTGTCTTTATAAATACAAAAAATAGATTTCCTCGGAAGCACAGTAAAACACTTCAAGACAATTTTTTTAATTTTTAAAGGGGTTCTCTCTTGATTAGGATCCCAGACCACATTTCTCCAATAGAAAAAAAGTCATCATTACTATTGTTTTCCCTTCCTACTCCATTTTCAGAGGTGTGTTCTGTTGCTTACTGGACAATGGGAAGAGTAGAGTTAGAGACGCATAAATTCAGAATGAGATTGGAGAATATGGGTAGAAGGAAGGAATCAATCCAAATATGCTTTGATGAACCCACAACCAAAGGTCTCACTGACCTGGTCAGCATTATAAGGAATTTTTATATAAGAATAAACTGTTCTTTAATATACTAGGCACAAAGCTTGTCAAGATTCTGCCACATATTTCTTCTTCCTGTATTTTGTGTAATTGCCACTTGCATTTGAAACTAATTCTGTAGTCTATACATAGAGGTATCATGATCATTGTCTAACCTACATGCTATTACTTAAGTAAGTGATAATGATTATTCTTGTAAATAGGGGTTGCAGGGCTTGGGCCTCACAATCATGTTTAATGCTTTTAAAATTCATACGAAAGATACTACAGTATTTCCTTGAGCTATCATACAAATTACCCAGGATGCACTGTCATATATTTTTAATTTCAGGCCTTGTTTCTCTATGAATTATTGTCTAAGAAAACAACAGCTCCCGCTGACCTCTTAAGGTATGGGTATTAGACTCACTGTTTCACACCCAGGAGAAATGCGTTTGAAGCCTCATTTTGTTATCAGAGTGGCAATGAAACAAACAGTCTTCTATAACTCTCAAAATATTTTACATTTATATAGCACCTTTCATCTCATGGGACCCCAAGCCCCTTCATCTTTCTCATAAAGAGGAGCCCTTAAGCTCAAAACATATAAGACCCCCAAAGTTCTTGATCAACATTTTTCAGTTTAGGCTCAGCTCTGCTTTCCGATGGCTTTAATGATTCATTATCAGAGAAGGCCATGAAGAGGCGGGGAGGGGAGGTGAAATGAAGAGGAGGGCACAAAGGTGGGGGGGAATGAAGAGGTGTCCACAAGGGGTCTTTCTTGGGATTTGGTCTGTAGAATGAAAGAGATGAAGATCCTCTGCCCTGGATCATGCTAACAAATTCATGAAATCATGTGTTGTTCTCTCTATCAGTATAGGGCAGTTGGTGAAAGGAGTAACATGCCAGCAGATTGAGCGTATGAGCACCGACTCTTTTCTAAATAATTTCAGGTTCTTTGAAAAGAATCTCCAGTTGCTTTCTCCATATCAGGTAAAATTGGAATCATAATAGTGTGTGTATATTTTTCTATATACATAATCTAATACACAAACTGTAAGTAGATTAGAGCAGGGTGAATTCATAAATTTTTTTCAGTGAATTTCAAACCTTCTGTGTGAACTGTCCATTAACAGATTCAATTTTCACTATTTAATTTGTTGTTCAAGAATTAATTGCAGAATTATTTCTGCAGTTCATTCTTGATTTGGAGCTAATTCATGAATAATCTATTTAAAACTCATACAAACCCTGATATGCACCCTACTATGGGCTTTTCATCCCTGGCACACAGGAAGAGGAAGCTACAAACAATTTTGTAGAAATTGCGTGCATGAAAAAACTCTCTGAAGATAAGCATAATTCTACATATGCTAATTTTTAAAATGTAATAAACACCATATCTGCATTCTTCCTTGGAATTCATAAGTGCTTAAGATTCTAAATATTTTGTTTTCAGGTTAACTGTTTGGCTTGGAAATTTTGGAAAGCCTCCAACACATCTATCCCTCCCTTTCTCTTATCAGTGCTTCCGTAAGTTCTTCTTGTAGTATGCATGGCAATATGTTCCAGTTAATCCTCAACAGCTTTTTTTCTTAACCGTTTTAGTGCCAGAGAAGTGGATGACTCAAGCAAATGATAGTTTTATATGTAAGTCACTGGTTCCAGCCAAATCAGTATCAACCAAAAGTTGTTACCGTTTGATGTGTGGTCAGTGATTTGTGTGAAACATGTCAATTTTAATCCCTGGTTCCAGTCACTTCATGAGAACCATCACACTTGGAATTTATTGATGCATGTAGAACATATAAAGACTGAATTGTCTTCTCGCCCTTTTGAAGTGGTCTCTCTCCAGGCAATATTGAGGCACATTGACAGGGTATTGTGTGGAAAGCTTGCGCTCTACCTGCTCTATGAATGAATAGAGGACTTAATTCTCTAGGCCTTTCCGTTCATCACCTTTCATAATTGCTAAATTCACTTACATTTGTTTGTTTATTTTTTGTTTAAAGATACAGACGTTTTGTGCTGCCTAACTTACCAAGTAGAGCTGTTGGGGGTGAGGGAGTTTAGTATGCCTCATGGAAAAATTTGAAAAATTAATTTTTTAATTTCATTTGAAATTTTCAGGGAAATGGGGTTTTGTAACAAATTAAAAAAAAGATTTTTTAATTTTTCAAAACATTTCTGTTTGTTCTGCTGGGAACACTCTCTCTCTTTGGGGGATGGGCGGGGAAGAATACGGTGAAAAAGTCAGTGGTTCATTTCTCCCTTCCTTCCTCCCGCTCATGAAATTTGTAATGAAAAACTAAAATTTCTGACTTAAATGTTAATAATTCCTTTTGGTTGAAAGAGGTTTTTCTATCAGGGAAAAAAAACTTTTGATGGAAATGTTTGGATAAACTCTGGTACCAGGCATGTCTGACAGAGACCCGCTTATGTTGTATCATCTTCTATTCCATCAGAAACAGCTGGTATACTCTGATGCTCTTGACTTCACAGGACTGCTCATTGAGAGCACAGAAACATTTGGAGAGCCTGGCTGGCATAGCTTTGGGATTTGATTCAATTCTAAAAGGCTGTCTGCCACTCAGATGGGAAAACCACATAACTTTGGTTTCATTTGGCAGCCCTTCTTAGAGTGACATGTTCCAAAAATTCTTATCAGTAATCCACCCACTGCATCTTGACTCATTAGAGAGATGAGAAATGCTCGCCTCCATTGTAGATTTTTGAAGCTATATTTGCTTCTGAGTCCTCTAAAATGTGCCAACTGGAGGATTTATTGTTTTTGTGTTAACTGTTTACAAGAGTGTTTTTTCTCCTATAAAATATTCTGTTCAACTTAGCTGTGCTGGCCATACTTGCATTTTATTTTATAAAATAAATTAAAAATGACCTTTGAGGAGTTCACTTGCAAAGGGTGACTTTGGAATGTATTCTGACTTTATCACAATGGTCATTATGTAGTAAAGCTTCTTAGTCAGCCCAGTTGTCTAGAGATAGCATAGCACATGGCCATATGGGAAATCAAAACTGGATGTTGTTTGGTCCTTGCCTCCAGCATAGGGAGAGACTGGGAGCATGGCAGGCTAGTGGTTCTCAAACATCTTTCTGTGGCCTGTCAGTAGTCCGCAATTTGAGTCTCTAGAGGTGTCACGCACTACTCCTGACAGGGTGATAGTGGTAGGCTTGCGTTGCTCTCTAGCAATCCCTCTGGCCAACCCAGGAGTCTTTTCAGAGCCCGCACCCATTCTTTTACACTATATAATGAATAACCAGTAAAGAGACCTGCCAGTGCAGAAACCTTCTATAATCTTTATGTTCATGCATTTGTCTTACCCATTTCTAAATAAAATAAAAATGGTTAGACAAGTCCTTTGACTACAGCAGCTCTCATTCCCCTTAGGATACAGGATGTCTACACTGCAACACCTGCAGCTGGCCCATGATAGCTGACTCAGGCTTGCAGGGCTCTGGCCTTGAGACTGTTTCATTGCAGTGTAAACGTTCCAGGCTCAGGTTACAACCTAAGTTCTGGGACCCTCCCGCCTCGCAGGGTTCTAAAGCCTGCGCTCCAACCTGAGCCCGCACATCTACACCAGGGTTACATATGGATGCTTTGTCTGGCAAGTCAACCACACCTGGAGCTTGGATCCTGGCTCACACTCCAGTCAGAGATGTCATCTGGTTGGGCCTTTTCTCCTTAGACAGGGCAGGGTTGTGGTAATTTCATCTCACTGTGCTGATCCGATGCAGTTAATTTCAGGAGCTAATGAAAAGCCAAGAGAGTGAGAGATATAATAAGAGAAAATAAGGGTGCAGAAAGTAACACAAAGGGAAGGGAAACAGAACAGGATATTGTATGCACCTCTGCAGTGCAGGTAATTGGGTATCCCCACTGATGGGCTGAGGACTGGGCTCAGGAATCTCAGATGAAAAACAAAGTTCTTAAAACAAGAATAAGGCCTGCTGGCCTTCCTTTCATGAAGAAAGTCTTCTGGTTTGCTCTGCTCTTCTCTTTCCGGCCTGGGATTGGGGAAGATGAGAAGAACTGAGATGGCTAGAGATGAGAGTGTAGGGATGTGTTTGGGAGATATGAGGGTTTTTTTCCCTCAAAAGTGTCTTTTTATTAACCCCCCAAAGGAAAAAGTCTCCTCATTATTTTGCCCACCAGTTAGGCCTAATATCCACCGTACTGATTTTGGTTCATTAATTTCCGGTATCACATCTTCTTACCAAGCATGATTTCAATAGTCCTTGAACCATATCAATAAGCCCTCTTTGTTTGGCCTATTCCAGTTTCTCTATCTGTTTTTCTTGTTCTTAACATTCACTGTTTAAAAACAAGTTGACCTATTTTCCACAGTTAGTTTCCAAGCAGGCAAAAAGTTATAGGCTATTGTGACATCTTATGAACTCCCACATACTTTTTCCATTTGCACTCACAATTGGGATACATTTTTAGGCCCAATAATACTGACAGACCATATCTATTCTAAATGAAGTCCAATAAAAACCTGTATGAAATATTCTAATATCATTTACTATTTTTGGCACCTCGGAGAACAAGCAGAAACATAGTCCCTCTCCCAGAAAGCACACAATGTAGATTTGACGTGACAACTAGGGAGGGTCAAGCAGACCCAATAAAAAGAGAGCGAGACGGAAGGACAAGACTGACCAGGAAAAGCTCACATGGTGACTTTGATGTGCACTTTGAGTGTTCCTTTAAAAGTTAACAGTATATTATTTCCCCCTCCTCCCCTTCGTTTCTTATAGATAAGAAGGCAGATTTGAGTTCTGGGGAGGGATTTTTGTTAAAGAAAGTTAATGTTCACAGCCAGTAACTGCTTAACCTGCGTCTGACTTTGAGGAGAGGTTTCCAAAATACCTACAGGGATTAATTTACATTATGGAATAATGACCTGCAAAAGTTCAGCTCAGGATAAGATACTGGCATATAGGAACATGCATACACCTACTTTTCGGTTGTGATCTTCCCTGTGTTACTGCTGTAACCCCTCAAATGTAAGTGTTATAATAAGAGAGTGGTCCAAGTTACAGTGTTCAAATTGGGATCCAGACTTCCCCAGGGTGCTGAAATCCAGGTGCTCAGATCCATTCTAGAGAACTGGACCAGTCACTGAGTACAGATGAGGTCTGAACTTCCCCAGTGTTCTGCAGAACTCCTATCCAGGGTTCTAGTTCAAACTCCTCTCTAGGTATAATCAAAATATCTCAAAGAACCTACAACACCACTTCATAGAACCTTTACAGAGAAGGACATGAACAGTGCTGCTTGAATGAGGTAATAAGTTTATAATTGTGGGCCAAATTCAGAAGCCACATGTAAGTTAGACCAGTGGTCCGGGGCCCCCTGGGCAAGCAAGTTTTAGGGAGTCCGTAAACCAGGGCCAGCATTAGACTTGCTGGTGCCCAGGGCTGAAAGCCAAAGCCCTACCATGCAGGCCTGAAGCCCAGGGCTCCGAGCCCCACCATCTGGGGCTGAAGCCGAAGCCTGAGCAACTTAGCTTCGCGGGTGCTCCCTATGGCATGAGGTTCCAGGCAAATTGCCCTGCTTACTACCCTCTAACGCAAGTCCTAGCTTTTATATGCAGAAAAACAGTTGTGGCACAGGTGGCACATAGAGTTTTTATACCATGTTGGGGGGGGAGGTGCCTCAGGGAAAAAAAAGAAAAGTTGAGAACCCCTGAGTTAGACTCCCTTAAGCTCAGACTGCCTTGACTTACATGCTGAAGAGCTGGAAGAAGGTATAAGCATAGGTACTGGAACTAGAGGTGCTGGGGTTGCTGCCGCACCCTCTGGCTTGAAGTGGTTTCCATTATATACAGGGTTTACACTTTGGTTCAATGGCCCTGAGCACCCCCACTATAAAAATTGTTCCAGCATCCCTGAGTGTAAGTGGAGACTACTTTAACTTACACCTTTTTCTAGCTCCTCAGTATGTAAGTTATGCCAGCGTACCCATCTCTGAGGCCTGGTCCCCACTTAGTCCGGACTTCGGACTAAGGTACGCAAATTCAGCTACGTTAATAACGTAGCTGAATTCGAAGTACCTTAGTCCGAACTTACCACGGTCCAGACGTGGCCGGAAGTCTCCCCCCGTCGACGCCGCGTACTCCTCTCGGCGAGCTGGAGTACCGGCGCCGACTGTGAGCACTTCCGGGATCGATCCCAGAACATCGATGGCGTGCTGCCGGACCAGCCGGTAAGTGAAGACTAGGCCTGAATGTGGCCCTGTCACTGTGGTCTTCACATGCAGTACTAGGTAGAGATGAAGTCCCGATTTACAAACTAAGAAGTGGTGGTTGTTTTTTTTAACTCCTTCTCCAGTGCTCAGTATCTGGAATCCATTTCAGGCACTTCGTGTGTCCCTTTCCTGATAAGTCTGGGGAAGACTGAACTGGATCTTATCATTGTAAACTTGCACAAAAAGAATACAGTCCTACAGAAGGTACAGGAGTGTCTGGTAAGCATGATACTTTTCTTTTGGGTGGGGAAAAAGTGCAACAAAACAAAAGCCACTTTTGCAATTACCCTCAGTTGGGATGGTTTCTGCCTCACAAGGTAAAATAAGTGCTACTTTAACATTGCTTAGGAAGTTCTGCATTGTGGCTTTGTCAGATTTGTGTTTTCATTGTAACACAGTACTCGCAATTTCATATTGTGCTTGACCTTATAATCCGTGGACTCTACAGAAATAACCATATTGAGACATGGCTGGGACACATGGTACGGCCAAACCATATTAGAATATGGCTTGTTCCTGTCTGTGGCCTTGTCTGTACTGGCATCTTTCAGGAAATCTCCCAGTGGTGCAGCTTTACCTGTGGTAGCAGTGGTGGTAGAGCTAGAGTAGACATGGCTTAGGGATGGTCCTCTAGACCTCAGGGTTAGCCAGTACAGTGGTATAGACACTAGCAGCTGGTCTAGACTAGTGCTCCCCACATTGCTAGCACTTAGGGAGCTGCATTGGTGTTAATCGTATGGTGGGAGACTTCTTGGACATTCTCAGCATTAGATGCTAAGTGGATAAAAAATAGTTTTATAACCATGTTTGAGAACCATATCTTATCCTAGGCTTTCTACCATGGTTTAAACATTGTTATCTATAACAAGGTCTCATTGTTTCCTTGTGCTCTCCCATTGGTTTGTATCCACCTGTTTTCTCTTGTCTTATACTTAGATTGCAAGCTGTTTGGGGCAGAGACTGTCTTTTTGTTCTGTGTTTGTACAGTGCCTAGCACAATGGGGTCCTGGGCCATGACTAGGGCTTCCTAGACCCTACCATAATACAAATACTTTTTAGTAGTAATAATAACGTAACATGTTATTTTTTTCATCCACATGGGTAGAAACAGGATATATGTTATAACAGTGCTGGGCCACAACTGTTCCATAACCACGTTTACACATGCTTAGCTTTGTAGTGTAGTCAGGATCTTTCTGACTCACACATGAGTAAGGACTGCAAAATTGGGTCCATGTCTACACGATCTGAAAAAAAGAGGCATTTATATTTAAGGAGTAAGCGAAATTGCCTTGTAGAAATTCCAGTGGAGCCAAGCATTAGTCCACTCTAGTCTTAGGACCACGCTAGTGCAGAATATGTCTGATGTTCTGGACCATGTAAGCACCATAGCAGACTGTAGATACGGGCTTAGCAGCCTGCCTGTTTGTTCAGAACAAAGGTCAAATGGCTGCAAAGGGCCAAAAATTCATGCAACTCCCTGGTTTTGCAGAGTTGTTTTCAGTACAGCTCAGGGGGATTATTGCTAATGCTGCTTTATGGGTTAAAGCTGTTTAGCTCAACAAATACAATTCCTTTACTCTGATTTAGAGCAAAAGAAAGCCTCTATTTCCTGCTTGTTCCTCTCTGTTGTAGCTAGTACTGTATTTCTTATAAGCATATCAGTATCTATCCAGCTGTGTTCTCTTCTAAACTGTACAAATACTTATGTTCTCTTCTTCCCAATGATTTTATTGTTCTCCGTCCAAGACGTAAACCTTTCTTAAAAGCTATATTCAGTCCCCTGCGTGGTCAAAGTGTTCGCATGAGAAGCCATTGCCCCATGCATTGAGTTGGTGAGGACAGCACAGACTTGGGAAGTTTTTACACCAAAAAACATATCCTGTTTCTCCAACCTTTGCCGATCCTGAGCAGCTGTACCAGGCACAGGCTATTCCCCAGGAGAGGGAAATGGACGGTCTTTTCTCCCAGGCTGCAAAGTTGCATCAGCACTGTTCTGTGACTGCTGCTGTAAACCTTGAGGCTGTAACAGTCCTGCTGCTATTGCATCCTTGCTGTATGAGGGAAATCGGCTGGTTGATCCATGTAGCAGCAGATGCTCATCCCGTCACATACGGCTGTGCACCATAAACCTCAGTGCAATGACATGCAGGGAGAGACCCTGCAGAGGAAGGCTCTGTGGCACTAGGGTGACCAGATGTCCCGATTTTATAGAGACAGTCCCGATTTCTGGGTCTCTCTCTTATATAGGTTCCTATTACTCCCCACCCCCGTCCTGATTTTTCACACTTGCTGTCTGGTCACCCTATGTGGCACTCAGGGTTTGTGCCCACCCATTCCAGCACAGACTCCAGGAAACCTTGCTCCCTGGTCTCCATATGGCAGAGCTGCACCAGTTTTGCTGCATCGTTGGTATTCAGTGGATATGGAGGAGGGGGCAGGATTTTGCTCTAATTGAGAACTATGCTTGTTGTTTTGCTTGGTTCAATATTTATTGGACAGAGCTTGCACTCCACACTCCTTCCTGCACCCCAACCCACAGCCCCAGGCTCAGCCCGGAGCCCCCTCCCACACTCCGAACCCCTTGGCCCCAGCCCCAAACCCTCACCCCCTGCCCTAGCCCGGTGAAAGTGAGAGAGAGTGGGGGAGAGTGAGCAACAGAGACAGGGGGGGATGGAGTGAGCGGGGCAGGGCTTTGGGGAAGGGGTGGGGTAGATCCTGGGTTGCACTTAAATTCAAAAAGTGACCTTCTGCATAAAAAGGTTGTAGACCACTGATCTAGATATTTGCCTACTTTTACAACAAGCTACATAAAAAGCACTAGCAAAGTCAGTACAAATTAAAATTTCATACAGACAATGACTTGTTTATACTGCTCTATATACTATATACTGAAATGTAGGTAGAATATTTATATTCCAGTTGATTTATTTTATAATTATATGGTAAAAATTAGAGAGTAAGCAAATTTTCAGTAATAGTGTGCTGTGACACTTTTTTGTGTTTTTATGTTTGATTTTGTAAGCAAGTAGTTTTTAAGTGAGGTGAAACATGGGGGTACACAAGACAAGTCAGACTCCTGAAAGGCATACAATAGTCTGGAAAGGTTGAGAGTCACTGGATTAACCCACCTGTACATCTGCCATTGTTTTGAGAGCAAACAGTTACTGAAACTCCCAGGCTGCGCAGTACAATACCTGGTATTAACTTTACCAGTGAGGTAAACACATCAACTTTGGCCTCTTTGTTTCAGAACAGTTCCATCAGTGATGAATATGACGTGGACATACTTGGAAACCTAATCTGCCATTTACCTCCAGCAATTATACGCGATGGAATATCCCTGCGGGCCATGGCAATAGCCCTTCACCAATTCAGATTCTGCCGACAGCTCAGCCATGAACAAAAGACTGAAATTAAATACAAACTTACTGAGTTATATGGGTAAGATATTAGACATGCAGCTTTTCTTTTGCTGGGGTTAATCCATATAAAAACTCACCATTTGCTTTGTCCAAAACAACCTGCATTTGAAAAATACTAACCCTATGTACTTGTCTGAATTTGCAAGGCCCTACACTCAACTGATGACATTTCTCTGTTTGCCTATAATATGATAACTTTTGAATCATGCATCAGTTCCAACATTTCAGAGAATGTTCTAGGAACCAATGGGCAGAACCCTATTGATTTTGGGGGGAAGTGGAAAATTGGAAGGGGGAAAATGGAAGGTGCAGAGAGGCCCTGCCCTCTGTTCATCAGAGTCCCAGCTTCAAGCACCTCTGGAATTGTAAAGATCTGAATTGGTTGATGGCACCAGTTAATGTCTTCTAGCATAACAATATCCCTGCTCATCTCTGCTTATCCTCCCAATAGAGTTGAACATGTTGGCACTGAATGACTTACCTTCTGGGCATAAAGAAGAGAAATAAGAAGGGTGGGAGAAGGAGGGGGCACACGGAGTCCCAGGAATGGGAGGGGAACACAGGGCTCCTGGCATGGGTGGAATGGGGTTTCACACAGAGCCCCTGACATGGGGTGGGAGCATGGAGACTGGGGGACATACAGATTCCCTGGCGGGGGGAGAATGGAAGACACTAGTATGGGTGGAAGGAGAGAATGGGGTGCACAGAGTCAGCCTCTGGCATTGGGGGAGAAGGAAACCTTGGAATAGGGAGAGGAGAGAATGGGGGGGGGCATGCAGAGCTCCTGGTATGAGAGAGGGGTTGGGAGGCTGCAGCAAGTCCCTGATGCCAAATAGAAGGGAACAGAGGGGACCGGGAGGGTAGCACACAGGAAGCTTGTGGGGGAGGGGGAGTAGTGAGATGCAAGGGGAGCCCCAAGTGTGTGCAATTAGTGCAGTTTAAAGAAGCAACAAAGTGTGAGCCCCACTAATGTTAATTCATAGTTGTCATACTAGAAGACTAATTTGAACCTAACTCATATATCAGTTATGCAAAGAAAACTATCCCAAATCCCCACATTATAGGAATACACAATTTCTCTCTTGTGGTCTCTTGTTCCCTTTGGAAGAATCTCATGTTTGAAGGCAGAGCCTGAAGACAAAATCACTGCTCCTTAGTCATCACTTAACTAAGCTTTGCATGCAATCTTTTCCCCTTCTATTCAGTCACTTGAGACTGCTGATTATTTTTTGTTGCTCTTCTTTGAGTTTCCTCCAAAATGTCAGTATTTTTCTGGTAATGAAGTGCTTGGAACTGAATATATTAAAGAAAGTATTAAAAATGATTTTATTTTTCAAATGTAAGTTGAATGTCAGTTTTACTGAACATTGGGTTTTTTCAGCTTTTAAAATATAATGCCTGTGCACTTTTCAATCTTGGCACACATTCAGGCTAATGTACCGTGCCTCATTGCACTAACATGTCTTAGTATATTTCATTGGGTAACATTCTTATATAGTCAAGCATCCTGATAACAGGTCAAATCCTAGACTCCCAAATAAAATACCTTCTATGAACGTCCAAAATATTTGTAATGGGTCTGTTAATCAAACTACTGTCGTTTACAAAAAATTTTAGGCTGAACATTAGCAGTGCAGCTATTTTCCTTGCCAACTAGCTGGTTGTGTGGATTAACATCAGTCAGTTTAGTATCTAAGGACACAATCATGCAAGGTACTGAGCACTGCTGTAGTGAGTTGAGGGCACTCAGCATCTCGTAGAATTGAACCTTAACTACAAAAAGTACTAATGTTCTAATGAATAGTTCAGAACATCATTTCTAGAGATGCAGGATGTACATATTCCTAGAATTCATTTATAGAATTATAAAAACAACAGAGGCTTTCATTGGGCAAGACTTGTCCAAGGCCTATAGGTCCTAGTGCTCCCTTCCATGCACTCTTAGTACAACAGAGGAGAAAGAAATACAACAGAAAAATATGAAGCTAAAATGATGCATAGCTAACTCTACCATTATTGCCTGCTTTTGTCGCTTTCCTTTCCTCTTTTATAAAGACAGCATTATCAGAAAGAGATTGCCACAATCTCTGGTTAGTTTCCAGGGCCTGTGTATTAATAATCTTTATCTTTCCAGAGTAAGCAAGACACTGCCGTTTGTAATGTATATGGGCCTGATGTTCAGAGGAGCTGAGCACCCACTGAAGTCAAAGGAAGTGGCAGGTGCTCGTCACCTCTTAAAATCAGGCCTGTGTACTTTTAGGGGCTAATCCTGCCAATATTTAAGCATGTGAGTAAAGTTACTCAGGTAGTTAACTATTTGGAGGATTGGGTCCTTAGTGTAAGCTCTGTGGGAAAGGAACTGTGTCTATTTTTGTTTATAAAGTTCCTAACTCACTTTTGGTGCTGTGTAATATGATAGACTGTTATAATGAAAAATAACAGAGGTTTTAAAAGGAGGGAGATGCATCCTTTGTCAGATATTATGGTAATAGGCATGCAATAAATACTGAGAGAGATGTACAAAGAGGGTGGAAAGCACTCTCTGACTAAGGAGGGAGAGACAGCCAGGGCCGCCCAGAGGATTCAGGGAGCCTGGGGCAAAGCAATTTCAGGGACCCCTTCCATAAAAAAAAGTTGCAATACTATAGAATACTATATTCTCGTGGAGGTCCCTGTGGGGCCTGGAGCAAATTGCCCTACTTGCCCCACCCCTCCCCGGGTGGCCCTGGAGACAGCTTTGTAGATTCACCATAAATCAAGGAATTCCAGGAAAATGTGATCTGATGTTAAAACCCAAAATGTCACTTCGGTAAAGAGGCATCTATCTTTGCGACTGTACACACTATAAGACACGCATGCAGATTTAGTACTATTATGAGTCAGGGTGGTATTGCAGGCATTTGGTATTTTGTGTATAATTTTCCAAAAAAAATTCTCAGCATCCCAGAGAACTGGACGGCTCAAACAACACAGGATATTGGACCATTCGTAGCTCTTTTGTCAAAAGATGAATTAACGGTCCTTGCTGAAAAGGTATCTTCTAATTTTAATTTTTAAGATTCTAGAAGATCATTTTAAAGCTTTACTATAGTAAATGTTGTAATTCAATTTAAAATACATGCATTCCAGTACTTAGTGGGTGTTTAATTCAGGAGCGCCGCCAGCTTTTCTGCCGCCCTAGGCGGCGGAAGGTCCCGCCCCGAAATGCTGCCTCCCACAGAGGCGGCGGAAGGGCCCGCCGCTGAAATACCACCACTGTCGCCGCGCCCCAAATTGTAGTGCCCTAGGCGACCGCCTAGGTCGCCTAATGGGTTGCACCGGCCCTTGTTTAATTCTACTTGCAAGGAACCTTGTAAATATTTTTGCCCAGTCCTGCATTCCTTACTCAGTCAAAACTCCTGGGATTTAGCCCATAATCTAAAGAGTTATCTGTACTTGTACATAGATAAGTGCACATTGTTATATAGGAAGAGATTGTATATTTATGGATCTGTACACAACCTGTCATGCTTTCAAAGCTTCATACAGTGCAATGTTCCCTGCTCCCCATCATGCTATCAAAATGTGAAGAGTTACGTTACTTGGATTTCAACACTTCCTAACCCATTATTAACAGTGGGAGCATACTATGAACTATGTATGTAGTGTAGTTGTAGCCTTGTTGGTACCAGGATAGAAGAGCGAGACAGTGGGTGAGGTAATATCTTTTCTTGGACCAACTCCTGTTGGTGAGAGAAATTTGTCCTATAAAAGATATTACCTCACCCACTGTGTGAGTTATATAGGCAGATGACGATTTATACCTTTGGGCCTTGGGCTAAGAGCCAGTGTAGTATCAGTAATATCTAATGTGGGACTATATCCTGCTCTCACAGGTGGTGAACTAAGTGGTTTCTTTTCCGTCCCTCATTTTTATAATCTTGTGATCTTTATATATCTGTGTAATCTGATTGATTTATTCTGGAGAAACCAGACAAGGGTGCAGTCAGGAAGGGGGTTTTCTCAAGGGATAAAGTTTAACCAGAAATCAAAACAAGTTTGAAATCAGCAAGAAGTGTTATTGAAAACTCCCTCCAGCCTGTGGTTCATGCCAGTCATGGGCTTATGTAAAAGGAGCCTCCCCCAAATCATGGTCCCTCTGTCTTCAAGGAGCCAATTTACAGTCCTTTCCCCTGAACTCCTGTAACAAAAAAAAAGGGGGGGGGAGGGGTGCTGAGTTGTGGTTAACTGTTTGTTCACTTGGAGCCTAGGCAGTGCTCTTGCCCCTTGTCACATCCTAACTGCTTTGTTTCAAATGGGAGGGAGTTCTGAAAATGTCTTATTGCTTTTATCTCTCCTCTTTAAGTTCCCAAATACAATTTTACAAATAGCAAAGATGGCTCGGCCAGCATCTCTACCTGAAGAGTTTCTGTCCGCTATATTTGAATCTATTCGCAACTCCAGTACTAGCATTAGAGCATCTGACCCCACAACTGGTGAGTATTTCACCTGTCCAACGTCAATGTGTTGGATTGACAGTGGTGACATTTTTGATTATGTTGCTGCAACCTGAATGGTCTCTTTGTTGTCAAATGCCTTTTGAGAAGCAGTAGAAAAAGCACAATGCCAAGTATTTTAAAGAGGTTCAGTCTTTTAGAAACATTAGAGCAAAGACTTTCACCATTAACATGCTTATCTTTTTTAATGATCAAGTAATGAAATGCTTTACTCCATTAAAAATACACTGCTAAACAAGTGCTGAAACATGTCTGGTTGCCTACAGATTTTGCATCTTAGAATTATTTTGCTTTGCTTGTAGTATAAGTGAAAGTTTCATGAATAGAAAGACAGCAGAGAGCCAAAATGTTGAGCCAAAAGATGCTGCCCAGTTAATCCTTTATCAGACGTTAGTATATGTTGACTCAGCTGTTCTAAATGTGACAACAGTGTACTGTGGTCTGTCTAAACTGACTATATGGGTTGCTACAGATTAAAATAAATGTTAGGAAAAACACAATTGTTTGCTTATCAGAAACTCTTGTGCCAAATGAAGTCTATCCCATGTATTTATTACACATACTTTGATTATATGTGAGTATATAGCTACATTGTAGCCTCTGACAATTTAAAAGATCACCCTTGCAATGACCCAGGGAGAATATTTAAACTATGTAGTCTAATGGACTGCAAGACATACCTGCTCCTGCTATTGGGTAGATGTTCAAAGGCATAAATGTGGATTAGGCACCCAGTGTTTTAACTGTGAGTTGGGTGCCTACCTGTCTTTTGCATCTTTGAAAGCTTCACCCTGTGTTCTTTGTTTAATATAGTATAGGCCCCAACCTTTCATGGAGCTCTATAGTGTTTTTGAATTACCTAAACTAGCAGATGCATCTGAAGAAGTGAGGTTCTTACCCACCAGTACTTCTGTTAGTCTCAAAGGTGCCACAGGACCCTCTGTTGCTTTTTACAGATTCAGACTAACATGGCTACCCCTCTGATACATGGATCCAGAAGCCACTCTGGCTCACCTCACTGGCTCCCTCTGCATTCACGGGCAATGAGCAGCCAATGCAGAGCCCCCCAGTGCTGCCACTCTCCCCACCAAAGGCCATCTTGGTGCTCCAGTGCTGCAGAGGCCTTTCATTCTTCAACAAGTATGAATAATTTGGCTGGGGGGAGGCTTGAAGTGGAGAGTTTGTGCTGTCATCAGACACCCACAAGAAAGCAAGCCTGAATTAATTTTAATGAAGTTCTGCAACATAATCATACACAGTTTATAGAGAGCTCATATAGCAAGTTTCAGCCAGAAGTGAAGTTTTATGACTGTCACCAGGTCAGCTGCCTCCCTAGTGTCCCCTTGTGGTCTGAAGTTGTTCTGCAGGCACCTTGCCCCAGTTTCCCCCTTCAAGAGGATTCTTAAACACACACAAACTCCTATTAAATTCAGCACACTCCTTCCTATGGCTGGATTTATTAACCTAACATTTCAAAATAAAAGTTCTCAAATCCCCATCAAGCTTCTGCTCCAGTCTTCCTGCTGGGTGCCTTGCAAGCCTTCCCTGCCTAGAGCCCGTTCCCTGAAAACTCAGGGGTTCCTTGCTGGAGCCTTCTTGCTCCCAACAGCAACTGATTCTGCTTGTTTCTCCCTGAGCATCCCTCCTCTTGCAGATTCCTACTGCTCTTTAGAGAGCTCAGGAGTGACTACTTTGTAAGTAGGGTTGGTTGGCCCCAGGCCTCCAGCCATTAAGGGGGGAAGCCACCCTGTTACAGTGACTGACTTCTAAATCCCTGAAAAACAGGATTATTATGGAAACACCTTCAGGATTTCACTGATCTAATGTTGCTCCTCAAACTTCAGTAATATTATTTAAAATAAAAGTGAGTGTCCTATGACCACTTTTTACAGAGAGGAGATCCGAGGCAAAGAGATTAAGTGATTCACCCCAGGTCTCTCAGTGAAGCAGTGGCAGAGCTGGCTAGGTCTCCTAGCTCAGCGTCATGAAATGCTATTGTGTATGTTCAGATCTAAGCATTTTCACATCTCTGCCCCATTCATGCTTGATCAGTGTGAAATCTGATTATAGCAACAACAAGAATGAAGCAGCATCAGACACAGGAAATGCTGCCAGGATTGTAATGAATACTCACATCTGCAAACTTGCCAGCGGAGCTGGTGTGTTACAAGAAATGAACTCAAGGTTTTTTTCCAGGGACCAAAAACATTAGGTTTTCATGACAAGGGCATGGAACTGTATTGTCTCTGCATGGGCAACATTTACATAAGAAAAGCTGACCTTTTGCAGTGGAGGAAAGTGAAACAATCTAGCTTTACAAGAGGCCAGTTTCTACTGTGGACAAAGGGAAAGCAGTGATGTCTCCTGGTACAGCAGAAGCCAAACAGCTTTTCCGTTTGCCCACAGATTCATCCTTCTCAGGGTTCTACCCACTGCCACAGTTGTATTTGATTCAAATAAATCTTGCCTCTGCTTCCTTTCAAAGTACAAAGCTATTTTGTACATCCTTGCTTTAATTTGTTTAGCTCAGGAAGCTCAGCTCAGAGGCAGCATCTGTGGAGTTCTGCTTTTTACTGGGGATGGCCAAATCTGAAGATATTCTGAGATTGTTTGGTTTAGATAATGATTGTACAATCGTTTCCTAAATTAGGGGCAGGAGAGTGGCTAATAAGAGACCATGTTAGGATGCTAGGCTCTCCCTTGCATCAGTATCAGAGATATTAAGCCTATAGAGTTTGTCAAAATGCACAATAAAAAAGAAGCAGAATCCGCCCTTGTATCAGATATTTGACCAATACAATTTGGCAGACCAAACATTTCTAATGTAAATAAGCATCCCTTTCTGTGTTTTCCTAATTCTCGGCACTTCAACAACATGCTTGACATAAGTATTGCATTTCTCTCACATTTAAGTTCTGGAAACCAATCTACTTGCCTTGTTTAAATGTCAGGCAAGGCTTACAGGCATACATCTCTGACAGTGCCTTTCAAACTGAGGGCCCACTCAGGCCTGCTACTGTATGTAATAGGTAATGAGCTGGACTCCACCAAGTCTTGTTTGAACAAAGATAGGCAGGTTTATTCAACTGCAATTCGTGTGTGAACAAAAATACAATACAGCCATGTGGAAACTTAAACTGAGGCCAAACTAAAGAACTCAATTGAGTTCTGACTCAAGCAAGACTGCTGAAATCAATTGAAGACTTTATCTCAGGATTTGACTCTTAATAGTATAGGGTGCCATTTTTTTGAGCAGTGCTTAGGACAGTTAGATGCTCTTTCCAGCTGCTGCATGCAAATTCCATTTTATTAAGATACCTTTATATGGTACCTGTTTTAAAAAGAGTGTTTGCTCCTCCTTTCCTTTCCAGCTTGTGCTGCCTTCCAGGGTCGGAGCAAATGTTTACCTAAACTTAGGTAAACACTTGTTTTGTAACAAGAACATTAATTGCATTTGTACTTTTTTAAAATGCATTTTTATTTCATTGCAAAAATATTTTATGCTTAAGTTAATGTCAAGATTGCCCTGGCTTCAGTCAATACATAATACATCAACATCATAACGAGAGAGCATAAGTCTTTGCTGCTTTGCATTTTTGTTAGTTTTCTTCAAGGAGATTACAACAGAAGTCATCTCTTCAGTCTGTGTTTTGATTTCTTCCCAGACTGCACAGGAATCACAGCTCCCTCTTCAGATGAGATTATTAAATTAGCAGAAGCAAATGCCTTTTGGTCAGTTCAGGAACTGCAGTGCCTGGATACAGATACTTTTACCAAAAACGTGGAATTCCTTGGGACCGTGATGAGTTTCAACAGATCCCAGCTTATTGTCTTGAAGGAGAAAGCTAAGCAGGTAGCTATTATGTCTGCAAAAGAAACATAAATACATAATTTAATTTACTGTTATTGAAATGTGCATTTCTAAAGCCATCATTGCTGTAATAATCACTACTGCTGCAGTAATATCCATTGCTTATTGGGGAAATAATCTAAGATTAGTCATAAAACAATATCCTCCATTGTTTGAGTCAACTGGCTAAATAGCTCTGAGCAGGTTGTGTTTTCACTTTTTAAATGCCTATTTTATTTTATTTTATTTTATTTTATTACCAGCTTTTCACTGTTCCTTAAAAAAATAAAAAGCACAAAGCAGGACCTGAGAATATAACAGCCTCCTAAGAATCAAGCTCAGAGTGCTAAACTGTTTCGAAACAGTTAAATCATACAAAAACTGTGTGTAGACAGACCCTAAGTTAGGAGTTGGTCCTTTGTCTTGATTAATTAGCTGGTCATACCTAGTGGAGATCTGTAGTCAAGAAAGAAGTGACCACTACTGGAAGGCTAAATTAGAGACCCGAACTTGAAGAGGGCTTGCTTGTTATGACACCAGGCAAGCTACTAGCCTTTCCCCTACCTTGATGCTCTTCTTTCCTAGTTAATAAATAAGGCTCTTCATTTCCAGTTGTAATTTTGTTTAAAATGTATCAGGAATGTATCTGTGTTTATTACAAAAATTTAAAAATGGGTGGAAAATCAGTGCAAAAAATTAACTTCAGTTTTCCAAATAATTATTGGTATTAATATTGAGGGATGGGAAGACAGAAGAAAAAAAAAGCAACAAAGAGAGATGAAAGAGTTTACAAAACTATTATTATCTCTAATCCATTACAGAAATAAAACTTTTCTTTTTAGTTTAGTGTTGGTGACTTATGCTTGATATTAGGGGCTTCATTGTAAAATCCCAAACCCTGGGTAGCATAGTGGGATGGGGATGCCTGGTACTCACGGGGGGCAGTGAGTGGGCAGGCGTGCGGGGTGCTCTGTGTGGGAGAGAGTGCCCAGTATCTGTGGTGGAGGCAATGGGTTGGGGTGCCTGCTACTCACCACAATGTAGCAGTGACGAAGTCTTTCCTCCTTGAGAGCCTGTTGCTGCAGCAGTCAGGCAGTCTCAGATGCCAGGACACAGCTCCCTGTCCCTCTCACTCCCCCACTGTGAAGCAGCAGCCACCAACTGTCCTCGAGCAAGTCAGAAGATTCTGTGAGAGGGAGACCAGGTCACCATCTTTCCTCTGGAGCAGGGAGCCACATCTGGAGAGTTCCAGCACTTCCAAAATTTGGATGAAAATCAGTAAAATCTGAATAATGGCTTTTTTAAAACCTAGAAATTTGGGAGAAAAAAGTTTAAAACAAAAAACAAACAAACAAACAAAAACAAAGATCATTCAACCAATTTATATTCACTAACCAGAAGTCATCTTGTGTGACAGTGTAAGTATTTTTAGATAAACTGAGCGTCACCACCTTAGAAATATGAAGGGCTCAGTTCTCTGCAGTGTCCAACCTCTGCTTACACAGTGAAGAATGGGATTAGCAGACCACACAATCCAGCCCATAGAATTTTATCTTTGTTAATTACTACTTTAAAATCGGAAGTAGAGACAGAGGAGCATGTAAGTGAGTGTTCGTTATGAACCAATAGATGCTGTATGTTAATTTATTTTAAAGGTTTGGGGTGCATTGCTGGGCTGGAAGAGTTACCATATTGTTTCCCTTGGACGCATTGCCCTAGCTCTCAATGAGAGTGAAATAGAAGCATTGGATTTAAGTTCTATTGACACCGTTGCTGCACTTAGTCAACAAACAGAATGGACTCTTGTCCAGGTAAATATTTTATTAAATTTACTTCTGGTGAAAAGGCACGGGATGAATGACCCTCCAAGACCTGAAATCACCTACAAAACGAATACAGCTCCCCATGCTGCCCTTCCAGTTTTATTCAGCCAGGATCTCCAGTGCCACCTCTAAGGGTGAGAAGGTAGTTAAAGGTTCATGCCTACTTGGTCCTATGCCTCTCTGAGAGGACCAATGAGGGTGGCAATACTTACCAATTGTGATAATGTTCACTATGCTCCGACCACTTGCCCATTAGGAATTAGAATGAGACCATCAACTCATTTCTCCCAGGCCTCTAAACAGACACAAATTGGTAAAAACAATTAGTCCACCCTAAATTATTCCTGGGGGAATTGTGCGCCAATGCGCAATGCAGAATTTTGCAGAAATTAATGTTGTGCATGCAGAATTTCCTTTCCTCCACAGAAATGGCCTGCAGTGCTGCTAGCCATCACTAGGGGCCGATGACCCAGCAGAACCCGGCTTGTACACAGAAGATGCTGCTGGGGGGAGGGGGAGAGAGCTAGAGGGTTCATGGCAGCTGCAGTTCCCAGCATGCCCTGCCCCCTGAGGGAAGGAACGCAGGAAACTCCATGCAAGCATGGGACCAAGCATCAGGCTGTTTTCCCCTCTGGATCCCTGGGCTCGGGGGAGGGGATGGGGATGTCTGGGCTGGGAGGGTCCACGGCTGGGCTCTGGAGGGGAAGGGGGTTCGGGTATCTGGACAAGGAAGGGGCCCTGTATCTGGGCTCGGGAGGGTGGGGTACAAGGTGAAGGGAGCAGAGAAACAGGAACTGGGTTGTCATAGGGGTTTCTTTAACTCTGTACTCCTGGGGGAATTTGTATATCCGTATTGTTACAAACATACTTGCTGACAGGTATTTTGAAATAAATTACCAAAATAATTGCACTGGTGTGATCATGTAGTGTTATTTTGACAAATAAAATTTGCATCATTTTAAAATATTATGCACAGAATTTATAATTTTTTGGCACAGAATGCTCCCAGGAGTACTAAATGCATCCAGACACTTGTACAGGTGATCTGTTATTTACAAATTATTCCATTCAGATGCTCGAGTACTCACTCTGTTCTCTCGGTATGCCTGAATAACTCCTGTTAATGCCAGTAGAATCTACATAGTGAATAGAAGAAGACTAAAATCCTTTATTTGCATATGCAACTAGCAGCAAATTTCTGTCCATGTGGTCTTGCCATCACTTCTCTTCAGCATATGACATTAAGTTGATGGCAGCTAGCATTGGCTGAGTATCAGGAATCTATGTAACAGATGTTTATGCTGAAGAGGCACTATAAGAAAACAGAAGGAACTGGAGTGTTTTAACACAGTACTTCACTTTTGATATTTCCTGTTGTATTTTAATAAGTGATACTGATTAATCATTAAGCATAGCTTAGCATCTACATAAAACACTTAGTACAGTACAGGAAGGCTCTAATTTTGCAATGCTTCATGCTGACCATTTATGGGAGAGAAAAAATTACCTATAATGTAGTTCTTTTCAGTTAAATTGAAATTGGGAAGTTTTGTTAGATGCTTCAATAGCTGGTTATTCTGGTAAAGTGTTCATTTATGGCCCGGTCCTGGGAGGTGGCAAGTCTTTCGTAAGAGGTGCTAAATGCCTTCAAGTCACATTGATTGTACTGGTAGGCAATGGCACTCAGCACTGCTCAGAAGGCACAGTGCCCATAAGTGGCACTGACATTGCTCCCACTGAAGACAATAGCAAAATTCCCATTGATTTCAGCGGGAGTAGGCTCAGGCCCGGTTGAGTAAAATTACAGATCAGTTCGTAACAGCTGATATCAGTAGCAGCTTCCAGTCGTAGAACCCTATATTACATTTATAACCGTTCTTGATCTCATTGCCTCTGCAGGCTAAATCTATCTTACAAGGGTTTCTTGAAGACTCTGGTCAGACAGTCCATGGACTGAAAAGCTTTGATTTAGCAGGATTAGGAGCTAATCTGTGTGCTCTGAACACCACAGACATCAAGACCATAAAGACTACAGAATTCAGGTAGAAATACTTTATTATCAAAATTAAATAGTTTTATTTTTAAGTCTCTGTTAATGGTATTAGTGGTGAAATTTGTCTCCCCTCAAGGATTTCCAGAAGCACTATTTCTAAAGAGCTCTTTTCCAACACTTTAAAAGCTTTTGGGCATCTCATAATCTTTGGAAAGATGTCTAACTATAGCCACTGAACTGTGCTCTGTTAACATTTTCTCTGAGGCCATCTTCATTAATGAAAGCCATATATTCAGCAAAATCTGCTTGAAGGGCCACTTGGAATAGGCAACTTTGCCATCTTCAGTGGCCCTTTAAAATATTCCCAGATTTTTACATATACATTTGTTCAGCCCTTAGTTTAGAAAACACCTGGATCAAGCAACTGATTTTCAGTGGAGCCTTGAGTGGCTGTTTAAGACAGATTCCAATGTGATCCACTATAGCTATTGAATTGAGAAACTCAAATTTGTTGCTTAAAGCATTTTAGATTTTTTTTTAAAAGGCTGACAGTTCTAACTTCTTTGCAATACCTGTATGTTCATCTATATTTGGGCCTGAAACTGTGTTTACAACTCTGTTAGCATAGATTCTGCATATTTCAGACATTTTAAACATTGGGTGTAATTACAGTATGTCATCCTAACCCCATTGCCCTTTTGCAGTGCTGTGATTGCAAGAGTTGGCTTGTTGCCATGTAGCACTCCTGTTCTGGAAGAGTTTAAGAAGGTGGCAGAATCTGTATTTGGAATTGCTGCAGAGTGGAACAGCTCTATTATACATGAGATTGGTACCATAGCAGGTAACGAGACCGACCTCCATCAGTGACGTTTCTGAAACACCATCTTTAAAAGCATTACAGGATAGGTTCAGCCCATATTGTGCTTCTCTGCACCAGCAAAGGACAGGAGTCACCCCTCCAAGGAAGGACAGGCAGCCTTTCCATTAACATCCTTCCCCACTAAAGAAAAATACTGTTAGTCTCCACAGGGTGCTCTGACTTTCCATTGCTGGGGGACCTCTGCCAGAGTCTGAATTTGGCCCTGTACATACTTCAGAGAGTTAACCTGGCTAAGCAGGCTGAGTCAAACTGAAATTTCAGGCCCACCCCTCTGGAGAGACTGTTCTTCCTTTCACCCTTAAGTCCTTGATCTTACTTCAAAGTGAGGTGCCTACCAGCTTTCCAGCATACAGTTATCCAGCTGAGCATTGCACTGCCCACAGCTGCTCTGTCTCTCCATTTACAGGGTCCCAGAATCCTACCTTGAGGTTCAGTCCTGCAAGGGACTGAATGTCTCATCTGAAGTTAGTAGGAGTTGAGGGTGTTTAGCTTGTTGGAGGACAGGGCCTTGATCTGCTCCCTGCATGTTCATGGAACCCATTTATAGAGAGCAAGCATGACAAGTCAGTATTAAAGTTCTTCTGCCTACTCCAAGAATGTGGTCAGTTTAATAGTGACATGTTGCATGGCACTAACACAATGTATGTGTGTTGCAGGGATAGCCTTCTGCAAAAGCAGAAGCTTCCCTTGGTGAACAGAGTCCGCATAGTGATTTGTACAGTAACACCTCACATAAAGTTGTCCCGGTTAACGTTATTTTGTTGTTACGTTGCTGATTAATTAGAGAACATGCTCGTTTAAAGTTGCGCAATGCTCCCTTAGAATTTTGTTTGGCAGCCGCCGGCTTTGTCCACCACTTGCAGAAAGAGCAACCCATTGCAGCTGATTGGTGGGGGCTTGAAACCAGGGTGGACCGGCAGCCCCCCCCCCCATCAGCTCCCCACTCCCTTAAGTTCCCTGTGCGGCAACTGCCCAGCAGGCTATCAGTTGGTGGCAGCTGTCCCTCCCCCCCACTGCCATGTGCTGCTCCTGCCCTCTGCCTTGGAGCTGCTCCCGGGAACCTCCTGCTCGCTCTGGGGGGGGGGGAGAAGAGGGGTGCTAATGTCAGGGTGTCCCCCTCCCCCCTGCTCCTGCCCCCCGCTTACCCCATCTCCATAGAGCATGGGGGGACAGGACAGGGCTCAGGATGGAGGGAGCTTCCTGGCAGCAGCTGCTGTCTCAACTTGCTGATTTACTTAAAAAGGCAATGTGCTTAGAGTGGGGTCAGCGTACTTAAAGGGGCAATGTGCATCTCTTTCTCTCACAGGGTGTCTCTCTCTGTCTACCATGCTGTCTCCCCTCCCTCCATTTGTGCTGCCTTGTAGAGTGTGAGGCTACATTAACAACAATGTGTTACCCCTTGAGGGCTCAGTCGAGTGGTAGTTCATCATTCAGCACTAAGGCATTCCCTGGGAAATATTCCACCCTCTGACTTCACCACCTCAACCAAGCTTCACAATCATCATTGCTGTGTACAGCATTAAATTGTTTGTTTAAAACTTATATTGTGTGTGTAGATATATCTATATATCTACACACACACACACTTTTGTCTGTTGAAAAAAAATTCTCTGGAACCTAACCTAACCCCATCCCATTTACATTAATTCTTATGGGGAAATTGGAGTCGCTTAAGATCGTTTCGCTTAAAGTCACATTTTTCAGGAACATAACTACAACATTAAGCGAGGAGTTACTGTATTTAGGATTTCAGGGGGAGGGAGGTTACCATCTAATTTTGTATTGCAAAGAATACTACTAATTAACTTCAATCTGGTATATTTGTTTTACTGAAAATGTGGTATTTGTTTCTTATGTGCTAGTTGTGTGTAAGCTGGTGGTTGATAGCGGTTACAATGAAAGAAAGCAGGAAAAGGAATTGTGTATTTGTCTTTAATTATAACTTAATTACCTCTTAACTTAACTTAAATTAAACTTGAGCATTCATTCAAGTGCACAAAAGGGTCTCTTTTTACGTTTAATATAGGAGTGTTGATTTCCTCATGTTTTATTGGAACAAAGTTGAGAGACAAATATTGGCCAGATAATGTATTAATTTAAATTAGTCAAAACTTAACATAATGAAAGGGATGTGTGAACTAAGCTTTATTCCTATTTTGTCTTAATAATAGCTGGTTTAAATGAGAAAGAGTTTAAAGCTCTTGACAAAGATGTGATGCCATATTTCCAGCCAGCAGCCATAAGACACATACCTGATGAAGTTTTCAAAGTAAGTGCTTGGTTACTGAAGAAGTGTGATATTCTATCACTTTTACTCTATTATAAACAAACTGCAATACTAATTTATGCTTCAATTTGGGTTTCTGCAGGACCCTTTCTGGCTTGATTATTAAGTGAGAGGCAGTTAGGTGTATGAAGCATTAACTCACAGCTATCTCATCTCTATTTGTGATGCACATAAAATGTCAAACTGTTTATTTTATTTATGCTTAGTGCAAAATGTGTTCCAAGGGAAAAAGCATTAAGAAAGTGTTTTAAAATTGCAGCCTGAGTACATAAGGGCAGATGGCTTAGAGCAAAGTCTGTGTCTCTAGTGGTATTCTGTTGAGGTCTTCCTTTTCTTCTCTTTTATTAAGGACAGTGCACGCATTCATCCATACTGTCACAGCTACAAACAGCCCACTTGGTCATATCTGGGCTTTTTTGTTAACCCTAAATTCTGATAACATTCTCCTATGCAGCATTTCTGAAAGAAAGAAAGACTGAATTCAGAATTGGTACAAGCAGATGCAACTCTGATTTCACTGGAATTCATCCTGTTTATGTCAGCTCTGAATATGGCCCAGAGATTAGCATGTGGATTTTGAAGTCTTTGACCCAGACATTGTTTGACGTGGAGAGAAGATTAAAATTCTGCCCAACCACCTCTGATTCAGACACTCATGAGGTCAGTCACTCAGTGTAGTGATGGATAGACGAGCCAGACAGCTTAACGGTCAGCCTTCATAAAAGGAGAAACTCCTTGACCACAAGCTGCAAAAAAAGTGTTCTATACTGCACCTCTGACAGCTCCAATAAGTCTGCAACCTTACTGTGTCACACTTTTCAGTGCTAGGGAAAATCCACAGAGCAGAGGGTCGAAGGTATCCTTTAGAGCAGAGGTTCTCAAACTGTAGTCTGCAGCCCACCAGTGGTCCGTGAGCTCCATTCAGGTTGTCTGCGGATAGTTCCCTCTAAGGTGCGTGCCTAGGCAGCCGCACACAAAAGAATGAAGGGCCACCGACCTAATTGAAGTGGCTCCGCTAATTAGGTGCCTGGACCCTGGAGAAGATGCACATGTAAGGTGAGATGATGGCCTTGGTGGGAATAGGGGGTAGGTGGGAGGTGGCAGTGGGGTGAGGGACATTTGGGACGTGCAGGGCTGTGGCAGCCAGAGAAAGAGGCGACTTTCTCCAGCTCCAGAGCTGCGGCTGCCGGGGAGAGATGGCCCTCCTTCCCAGCCTCAGCTCTGTGGCTGGGGAGAGACCCCCCTTCTTCCCAGTCCCAGCTTGGGGGCTGCCACGGCAGGGGAGAGAGGGCATATCCATCGCATTAGAAAGGTAAGATTACTGATATTAAAATACGAGTCGTGTGCTTTTATTTGTAGAACCAAAAAACGTTAATTTTTAAAGTTTTTTTTATATAGCACTTTTATCCAAAATGCTTTACAATAGTTAGCTAATGATATAAACAACGTTTGGAAAGATCATTAAGTGGTCCACCGAGACCCTTAGCAATTTTCAAGTGGTCCACGAAAAAAAAAGTTTGAGAACTACTCCTTTAGAGACTCTCAACAGAAATTCAGCAGATGTACACAAGAAGAGAGAGATGGTCATGTGATGAAATTTCTAGATAGACATGGTTCTTTACAAAAAAAAAAAAATACAGAATCCTTATTGCTCTTCTTTAGGAATTCAAAGTAGCATTTATTTTTACTGTGGCTTTGTGTAGCTACAGCTTTATCTTAAGGCTTTCTACATGAAAAAGTAATACCAGTTTCATTAAAGGTATTGATTATAAGCAGATTTATCACTTTGTGGAAACTTAGTTCAGTTTGAGAGGTTTATTTTCAAAATTTACTGGAGCTTCTATGCAGAGGTTTGCACCAATTTAATTAAATACTTACCCTTTATTTAAACTAATGCAACTGGCTTATGTAGACAAGGTCTCAGACAGACAGACAATTATAATTCATATGGAATGAAATTCTGATCTGTCACCTGGCCTACTTTTAAACTAGAATGTAAAATAAAACTTGGATGCATAGCTGCAGCAGCAAAAAGAGCTTGCTCCATGGTGGAGTTAAACATTGAATGTTACTATAATTAAGGTAATACAGCACGCACTGTAGATGCCTGTTTTACAAATTGGTTTAATCATCATGTACTGAAAGATAATTACTGTATGGTTATGATTATCTTGTTCCATTTTTAAAACAAGACAATGTGATTACATTTGGAAGATTTTCAATCTAGAAGGGAAGATCCAGGAGTGGAACAACATCTTTTCATCTTGTTACTGTATAGATAGCGGAATCCTGTGTCTATATCACGGGCAGGCAAGAATGGGGCAGGCTTGGAAGATGATGCAAGAGGAAAGAAACAAAAATAGTTTGGCAGTTGTAGGGAGTAGACACCCCACCCCCCCAAAAAAGAACTAAAACAGAGACTCCAATATCAGAAGGTTGACAAATACACTGGTAGCACAGAAAGTGTCTCCAGAATCTATGTACTGTCACAACCAAAGGAGAAGGCTGAAAGCTAGACGAGTGGCCAGTCAGGTAAACAGATATGCAAATACTTAAAAAAAAAAAAAATACTGAGCACTTTTACAGCAATACAGAGTGTGGTTGTTTTCCTCATTCTAAGTACAAGGCAGTCTGAACCTCTGATTCACCTGTAATATAGTGGATATCCTAAAGCAGTTTTTTTTTTTTTTTTTTTTTTTAACTTATTCCTCAAGGAGCTGTCTCCAGAACAAATAGCAAACCTTGGCCTTGAAAATGCAGCCATGGTTACTGAATCACAGAGAAACCATCTGAATGCATTACAACTAGAGAGTCTTCAGCTGGCACTAGATGGCGCCAGGACAAGTGTCCAAGAGACACAAACTAGTGCAAGCACTATTGAGTCAACACCTACTCCAGCCTCAAATTGTGAGTAGAACGCTTTGGAGCTGATCCTGAGAGATAATGAGCATCAACGTATCCCACTGAGGTCAGTAGGGATTGCAGAGGCTCACCGCCCATCAGGCACAGGCCCTTGTTTTGGAGTTGTACCATAATGAAAATTCTGGGCAACATGTTTGAACATGGGTGCCTAAAATCAAACCCCTAAATACAGTAAGTAGCCTGATTTTTCCCCCTCTCCTCGAGAGATGCCAAATACATACTACTCCAGCCAACTACAATGGGAGTTTTGGGTAACCAGCTGTTTGGGGATGAGGGGAGGGGAAATGGACCATTTCTTCAGTTGTATAAGTTTACATGTAGATGCTTAACTTTAGGCACTTATATTAGGAAATATTGGCCTCCATTTTTATAGCTCTAAAAAGGCATAGTAGCATTTAGTTACCAGAAACCAAGCCAAGCAGACAGATGATAGTTACCATAGACAGTATTAAAGTGTACAGTTTAAACCAGTTGTCTCCAACCTTTTTAAGCACAAGATCACTTTTTGAATTTAAGTGCAACCCAGGATCTACCCCGCCCCACTCACTCCATCCCCCCGTTGCTCGCTCTCCTCCACCCTCACACACTTTTACTGGGCTGGGGCAGGAGGTGAGGGTGCAGGCTCTGGGCATGGGCCGAGGGGTTTGGAGTGTGGGAGAGGGCTCCGGGCTGAACCTGGGGCAGGGGGTTGGGGTGCAGGCTTTGGAAAGGGGCTCAGGGCTGGGGCAGGGGGTTGGGGTGCTGGCTCCAGGAAGGGGCTCAGAGTTGGGGCAGGGGTGCGGGAAGGGGTACGGGGTGCTAGCTCCAGGAGGGAGCTCAGTGCTGGGGCAGGGGGTTGGGATGTGAGAGGGGGTGAGGGGTGCGGGCTCCTGCCAGCCGATACTTACCTCGGTTGGCAGTGCAGTGGGTCTAAGGCAGGCTACCTGCCTGCCACGGCCCAGCATCGCTCCCGGAAGCGGCCAGCAGCAGGTCCCTATGGCCCTGGGGGAGGGGGCAGTGGCACATGGCTCTGTGCGCTGCCCCTCCCTGCAGGCACCACCCCCGCAGCTCCCATTGGCCGGGAACGGGAACTGCAGCCAATGGGAGCTGCAGGAGTGGTACCTGTAGGCAGGAGCAGCGTGCAGAGACCCTCTGCCCCCTGGCTCAACAGGGGCCGCAGGAACATGCTGCTTGCCGCTTCCAGGAGCTGCACGGGGCCTGGGCAGGCAGGGAGCCTGCCTTAGCCCTACTGCGCTACTGGACTTTTAGTATCCGGAGACTGCGATAGACTGGCAGAGGCTCCACCATCGACCAGTTGATTGCGATCTACCGGTTGGTGACCGCTGGTTTAAACTTTGAGAAACTGGTCCAGGTGCATTACCAGGTTTTTTATTTCACCCCTTACAATTCAGTCCCCAGTTGCTCTCACACGAACAAGAGCTGGAGGCAGCATTTCCATCTGAAAAAGTACATTCCTAAGAACTCCTCTTTCCTTTATATGCCTCCTTTGTCTCTATCTCAAGAAATGTGCTTTGGGTGGCCCTGGCCTGACTGCATGCTTCTTCTGTATCTTGCACGCAGAGGCAAGATACAGAATAATAATCTTATCCTCTTCCTTTTCTCTCATATTGCAAGAGTAAATCTTACCCTGTCTCTCTCTCTGAAAAGCAGTACTGTGGGGTGGGATTTCATAAAGACAATCAGGGTGATGCAACATGAATTTTACCAGCAACAGGAGCCAACGGAGGGACAGCACTGGGTGGTGTCAGCAGTCAAACTCTGCTGGCCATGTCACACCATGCTAACGAATGGGAACCACTAGCTGCTGTAAAATACAGTCCACAGACCGCGTCAGTGTCAGTTCCCTCTCTGCTTCCTTCTCATACCTCCTCCCTGAAAGATTTAAGCTTAAAGCATGCCTTCCATGCACTGCAGCTCTCTCTCAGCCTCCCCTAAAAAGACATGGAGCCCCAGTGTGCAGAGATTACATGGGTAAGCTTGTCCTGCAGAGCTGGAAGTGAGGAAGGGATGATGCCTGTTGGTTTAGCGTCCTTCCTTCAAGGAGAGTTTGGGCCATTTCAGTAGTTTTTCCCGTTTTTGTCTCCTGCATAGGGAAAAAGCCATCCAGGGTATGAGCTTCAGTGCCTGGATTATTAATCCTCAGTATGGAAAGATAATTGATAAAGGTTTTAACAATGCTCACAAACATCTTTCAGTTAGTCATAGGTTGCATTTACCCAAGCTGGTGCAATGGGGTATAAATTACATCTCCAGCCCAGATCTCTGCACTCCTGAGGGAAGTCACTCCAAGAAAAAGCAGGTACTGCTCTTACTGCCACTGCCCATGCTCCGGGGGCTTTACAGTGAGAAACAGTAGCTGTTGTCAGAGTGTGGGGATTCACATGAGCGCTGCAGGGGGGCTAAGAGCTGCTAGGTTGCTTTTGTTGTCATAGGAATTGAATTTCCTAAACCCAATACAATTATTCTCAGCACCACTGCCTTACCTGTGCAATCTGCTCCCTCTGTGGTTCTACCAGAGGCAGGAGTTTCCTGATCATCCCAACATGGCATAAAGCTTACCTGCTTACTCAGGCTTTTCATTCATTTATTGCTATAGCAGCAATGTAGTGGGAGCTACCCATTTGAGGCTCTTTGTTGAATGTGTGGCTATTAAATTGAATCTTCCAGCTGCCATAGCAAAGGGAGCATTTTGAGCAACTGAATATTCAGATTCTTGCAGTTTGCTTCAGTGCGAGTGTAGTTGGGGTTTTTCTGATTGTTTAAGTGTTTGTCATTCTGTTTTAGTGGGTGAAGTTGGGAAAGACAAGACAGCACTGTACACATTCCAGATGACGCTAAGACATAACACTTTGTACTTTTCAGGTGCTCACGTTTCCAGTGGCTTCAGCATTTGGTTGTGTGCTCTGTATATCCTTTGTCCCACTTACTGTAAGCATGACCCTTTTACTTAAATGTTCTTGGATAGCACATTTGTGATTGGTATTAAATTAGGATTGATATACTAGGCATCACAGAAACTTGGTGGAATGATGATAATCAATGGGACACCGTAATACAGGGTACAACATATATAGGAATGACAGAGTAGGTCATGCTGGTGGGGGAGTGGCATTACAGGTGAAAGAAAGCTTAGAGTCAAAAGTAGTGAACATCTTAAATGAATCAAACTGTACCATAGAATCTCTATGGATAGAAATTACATGTTTGAATAATCAAAGTATAGCAGTGGATATATATTGCCAACCACCTGACCAGGGTGGCGACAGTGATTGTGAAATGGTCAGGGAGATTAGAGAACTTACAAAAGCAGAAAACTCAATAATAAATGGGAGATTTCAACTATCCCCATATTTACTGGGTACGTCCCCTCAGGACGTGATGCAGAGATAAAATTTCTAGATACCCTTAATGACTGTTTTTTGGAGCAGCTAATTCTGGAATCCAAAAGGAGAGAGGCAATTCTTGATTTAGTCTTAAGTAGCGCATAACATCTGGTCCAAGGGGTGAATATAGCTGAAGTGCATAGTAAGAGCGACCGTAATGTAATTAATTGTAACATCCTGGTAGGAGGGAAATAGCAAAGAAATCCACCACAGTAGCATTTAACTTGAAAAATGGAAACTACACAAAAATAAAGAAGGTAATTAAATGGAAATTAAAAGGAACAGTCACAAAAGTGAAATACCTGCAAACTGCATGGAAACTTTTTAAAAACACCATCAGAGAAGCTCAAACTAAACGTATACCCCAAATAAAAAAAAAACAACACACACAGTAAGAGGATCAAAAAAAGCCACTTTTACTGGTTCAACCAGTAAAAGAGGCAGTTGGAGACAAAAAGGCATCCTTAAAAATTCAAGTCAAATCCTACTGAGGAATTTAGAAAGGAGCATAATCTCTGGCAAGTCAAGTGTAAAAGTATAATTAGGCAGGCCAAAAAAAGAATGTGAAGAGCAACCAGCAAAAGACACAAAAACGAACAGCAAAAAAAATAAAAAACACATAGGAAGCCTGCCAACAGCTTCTGATCAGTGGGTCAACTGGACGACAAAGGTGCTAAAAGAATCATTCAAGGAAGACAAGGGCTGTTGCAGAGAAGCTAAATTAATTCTTTGCATTGGTCTTCACTGCAGAGGATGAGAGGGAAATTTCCACTCCTGAGCCATTCTTTTTAAGTGACAAATCTGAAAAACTGTCCCAGATTGAGGTGTCAGTAGGAGGCGGCTTTGGAACAAATTGATAAATTAAACCCTTATAAGTCACCAGGACCAGATGGTATTCANCCCTCCCTGCAGGCACCACCCCCGCAGCTCCCATTGGCCGGGAACGGGAACTGCAGCCAATGGGAGCTGCAGGGGTGGTACCTGTAGGCAGGAGCAGCGTGCAGAGACCCTCTGCCCCCTGGCTCAACAGGGGCCGCAGGAACATGCTGCTTGCCGCTTCCAGGAGCGGCACGGGGCCTGGGCAGGCAGGGAGCCTGCCTTAGCCCTACTGCGCCACTGGACTTTTAGTATCCGGAGACTGCGATAGACTGGCAGAGGCTCCACCATCGACCAGTTGATTGCGATCTACCGGTTGGTGACCGCTGGTTTAAACTTTGAGAAACTGGTCCAGGTGCATTACCAGGTTTTTTATTTCACCCCTTACAATTCAGTCCCCAGTTGCTCTCACACGAACAAGAGCGGGAGGCAGCATTTCCATCTGAAAAAGTACATTCCTAAGAACTCCTCTTTCCTTTATATGCCTCCTTTGTCTCTATCTCAAGAAATGTGCTTTGGGTGGCCCTGGCCTGACTGCATGCTTCTTCTGTCTCCTGCACGCAGAGGCAAGGTTAATCTTATCCTCTTCCCCTTCTCTCATATTGCAAGAGTAAATCTTACCCTGTCTTTATCTCTGAAAAGCAGTACTGTGGGGTGGGATTTCATAAAGACAATCAGGGTGATGCAACATGAATTTTACCAGCAACAGGAGCCAACGGAGGGACAGCACTGGGTGGTGTCAGCAGTCAAACTCTGCTGGCCATGTCACACCATGCTAACGAATGGGAACCACTAACTGCTGTAAAATACAGTCCACAGACCGCGTCAGTGTCAGTTCCCTCTCTGCTTCCTTCTCATACCTCCTCCCTGAAAGATTTAAGCTTAAAGCATGCCTTCCATGCACTGCAGCTCTCTCTCAGCCTCCCCTAAAAAGACATGGAGCCCCAGTGTGCAGAGATTACATGGGTAAGCTTGTCCTGCAGAGCTGGAAGTGAGGAAGGGATGATGCCTGTTGGTTTAGTGTCCTTCCTTCAAGGAGAGTTTGGGCCATTTCAGTAGTTTTTCCCGTTTCTGTCTCCTGCATAGGGAAAAAGCCATCCAGGGTATGAGCTTCAGTGCCTGGATTATTAATCCTCAGTATGGAAAGATAATTGATAAAGGTTTTAACAATGCTCACAAACATCTTTCAGTTAGTCATAGGTTGCATTTACCCAAGCTGGTGCAATGGGGTATAAATTACATCTCCAGCCCAGATCTCTGCACTCCTGAGGGAAGTCACTCCAAGAAAAAGCAGGTACTGCTCTTACTGCCACTGCCCATGCTCCGGGGGGCTTTATAGTGAGAAACAGTAGCTGTTGTCAGAGTGTGGGGATTCACATGAGCGCTGCAGGGGGGCTAAGAGCTGCTAGGTTGCTTTTGTTGTTATAGGAATTGAATTTCCTAAACCCAATACAATTATTCTCAGCACCACTGCCTTACCTGTGCAATCTGCTCCCTCTGTGGTTCTACCAGAGGCAGGAGTTTCCTGATCATCCCAACATGGCATAAAGCTTACCTGCTTACTCAGGCTTTTCATTCATTTATTGCTATAGCAGCAATGTAGTGGGAGCTACCCATTTGAGGCTCTTTGTTGAATGTGTGGCTATTAAATTGAATCTTCCAGCTGCCATAGCAAAGGGAGCATTTTGAGCAACTGAATATTCAGATTCTTGCAGTTTGCTTCAGTGCGAGTGTGGTTGGGGTTTTTCTGCTTGTTTAAGTGTTTGTCATTCTGTTTTAGTGGGTGAAGTTGGGAAAGACAAGACAGCACTGTACACATTCCAGATGACGCTAAGACATAACACTTTGTACTTTTCAGGTGCTCACGTTTCCAGTGGCTTCAGCATTTGGTTGTGTGCTCTGTATATCCTTTGTCCCACTTACTGTAAGCATGACCCTTTTACTTAAATGTTCTTGGATAGCACATTTGTGATTGGTATTAAATTAGGATTGATATACTAGGCATCACAGAAACTTGGTGGAATGATGATAATCAATGGGACACCGTAATACAGGGTACAACATATATAGGAATGACAGAGTAGGTCATGCTGGTGGGGGAGTGGCATTACATGTGAAAGAAAGCTTAGAGTCAAAAGTAGTGAACATCTTAAATGAATCAAACTGTACCATAGAATCTCTATGGATAGAAATTACATGTTTGAATAATCAAAGTATAGCAGTGGATATATATTGCCAACCACCTGACCAGGGTGGCGACAGTGATTGTGAAATGGTCAGGGAGATTAGAGAACTTACAAAAGCAGAAAACTCAATAATAAATGGGAGATTTCAACTATCCCCATATTTACTGGGTACGTCCCCTCAGGACGTGATGCAGAGATAAAATTTCTAGATACCCTTAATGACTGTTTTTTGGAGCAGCTAATTCTGGAATCCAAAAGGAGAGAGGCAATTCTTGATTTAGTCTTAAGTAGTGCATAACATCTGGTCCAAGAGGTGAATATAGCTGAAGTGCACAGTAAGAGCGACCGTAATGTAATTAACTGTAACATCCTGGTAGGAGGGAAATAGCAAAGAAATCCACCACAGTAGCATTTAACTTGAAAAATGGAAACTACACAAAAATAAGGAAGGTAATTAAATGGAAATTAAAAGGAACAGTCACAAAAGTGAAATACCTGCAAACTGCATGGAAACTTTTTAAAAACACCATCAGAGAAGCTCAAACTAAATGTATACCCCAAATAAATAAAAAAAAACAAAACACACAGTAAGAGGATCAAAAAAAGCCACTTTTACTGGTTCAATCAGTAAAAGAGGCAGTTGGAGACAAAAAGGCATCCTTAAAAATTCAAGTCAAATCCTACTGAGGAATTTAGAAAGGAGCATAATCTCTGGCAAGTCAAGTGTAAAAGTATAATTAGGCAGGCCAAAAAAAGAATTTGAAGAGCAACCAGCAAAAGACGCAAAAACTAACAGCAAAAAAATAAAAAACACATAGGAAGCCTGCCAACAGCTTCTGATCAGTGGGTCAACTGGACGACAAAGGTGCTAAAAGAATCATTCAAGGAAGACAAGGGCTGTTGCAGAGAAGCTAAATTAATTCTTTGCATTGGTCTTCACTGCAGAGGATGAGAGGGAAATTTCCACTCCTGAGCCATTCTTTTTAAGTGACAAATCTGAAAAACTGTCCCAGATTGAGGTGTCAGTAGGAGGCGGCTTTGGAACAAATTGATAAATTAAACCCTTATAAGTCACCAGGACCAGATGGTATTCACCCAAGAGTTCTGAAGGAACTCAAATATGAAATTGCGTAAGTACTAACTGTGGTATTCAAGCTATCATTTAAATCAGCCTCTGTACCAGACGACTGGAGGATAGCTAATGTGATGCTGATTTTTTAAAAAGGCTCCATAGGTGATCTTGGCAGCTGCAGGCCAGTAAGCCTGACTTCAGTATCAGGCAAATTGGTTGAAACTACAGCAAAGAACAAAATTATCAGACACAGATAAACACAATATGTTGGGAAAGAGTCAACATGGCTTTTGTAAAAGGAAATTATGCCTCACTAATATATTAGAATACTTTGAGAGTGTCAACAAATGTGTACAAGGTTGATACAGTGGATATAGTGTACTTGGACTTTTAGAAAGCCTTTGACAAGGTCCCTCACCAAAGGCTCTGAAGCAAAGTAAGCAGTCATGGGATGGGGGGAAGGGTCCTCTCATGGATCAGTAACCAGCGGTGCCAAGTTTCTCTGGCATCGGTGGGCCCCCCCCGCCCCTGACCCAACTCCACCCTGGTCCCACCCCCATTCCATCCCCAAAGTCCCCGCCCTAACTCCACCCCCCTTCTCCTATTGAATCCCTTCCCCAAATCCCCACCTCTGCCCCGCCTCTTCCCCCAGCGCGCGGCGTTCCCCCTCCCTCCCTGCCCCATGAATCAGCTGTGTCACGGCGCAAGGGCTGGGAGGGAGGAGAAGCAAGACATGGCGGTGCGCTCGTGGTGGAGGCGGAGGTGAGTTGGAGCAGCGGGGCAGGGCCCCAGGGAGCTGCCAGTGCGTGCTCAGCACCCATCAATTTTTTTCCATGGGTGCTCCAGCCCCAGAGCACCCATGGAGTCGGCGCCTATGTCAGTAAGTGGTGTGACAAAGTTCCTCCTCTATCTGGGTGGGTCCTGCGCTTATTGGCAGATTTTCTTGCCACAGAGATTCACCATGTGGGTTGGGGAACAGCCCAGAGACCTTCCCCTCTGGAAGAACCCACAGTCCAGGTCAATTGGGAGGTTTGGGGGGAACCCAGGCCCGCCCTCTACTCTGGGTTCCAGCCCAGGGCCCTGTGGACTGCAGCTGTCTATACTGCCTCCTGTAACAGCTGCATGACCGCTACAACTCCCTGGGCTACTTCCCCATGGCCTCCTCCAAACACCTTCCTCCTGGTGTCTGATAACGCTTGTGCTCCTCAGTCCTCCAGCAGTACACCCTCTTGCTCCCAGCTCCTCACACTCGCACCACAAACTGAAGTGAGCTCCTTTTTAAAACCCAGGTGCCCTGATTAGCCTGCCTTAATTGATTCTAGCAGCTTCTTCTTAATTGACTCCAGGTGTCCTAATTAGCCTGCCTGCCTTAACTGGTTCTAGCAAGTTCCTGATTACTCTAGTGCAGCCCCTGCTCTGGTCACTCAGGGAACAGAAAACTACTCATCCAGTGACCAGTATATTTGCCCTCGACCAGACTCCTGTACCCCACTGGTCTGAGTCTGTCACACTGGTTAAAAAATAGGAAACAAAGGGTAGGAATAAATGGTCAGTTTTCACAAAGAATTACAAAGGGATGTCATAAAACTGGGTCACTGGGCAACAAAATGACTTAAGAAATTCAGTGTTGATAAATGCAAAGTAATGCACATTGGAAAACATAATCCCAACTATGCATACAAAATGATGGGGTCTAAATTAGCTGTCACCACTCAAGAAAGATCTTGGAGTTACTGTGGATAGCTCTCTAAAAATATCCACTCACTGTGCAGTGGCAGTCAAACAAGCTAGTAGAATGTTAGAAACCATTAGGAAAGGCATCAATAAGACAGAAAATATAATGCCACCATATAAATCCATGGAACACCCACACCTTGAACAAATGAACATGGTTTCGGTTACCTCATCTCAAAAAAGATATCTTAGAATTGGAAGAAGTACAGAAAAGGGCTACAAAAATTATTAGGGTTTGGAATGGCTTCCATATCAAGAGAGATTGAAAAGACTGGGACTGTTCAGCTAGGAAAGAGACAAATGAGGGGGATATGATAGAAGTGTATAAAATCATGAATGGTGTGGAGAAAGTGAATAAGGAAGTGTTATTTACTCCTTCATATAAGAACCAAGAATCACCCCCATTAAATTAATAGGCAGCAGGTTTAAAACCAACATAAGGAAGTACTTCTTTACACAACGCAGAGTCAAGTATGAAACTCATTCCCAGGGGATGTTGTGAAGGCCAAAAGTATAACTGGGTTCAAAAAAAGAATTAGACAAGTTCATGGAAGATCCTCATTGAGGGACCTGTTAGCCAAGATGGTCAGGAATGCAACCCCAGGCTCTGACTGCCAGAAGCTGGAACTGGACAATAGGATGGATCACTCAATAATTGCCCTGTTCTGAAGCATCTGGCACAAGCCATTGTTGGAAAAGAGGATATTGGGCTAAGTGGACGATTGGTCTGAGCCAATAGGGCCATTCTGATGTTCTTAATTGAGTCACATAAAGAGTGGGAGAATGACAAAAAATTCTTTGTAGAAGGCTGAGCATATCACTATGTTTTTTTGGGAGGGGAGCAGTTGTTTTTTTGACACTGCATTGGGCTTTGGAGCTGTGCTCCGGCTCTGCTCCAGCTCCAGGCAAAAACCTGCAGCTCCACTGCTCCGGAGCTGCTCCACGCTCCCGCTCTGGGCTCCGCTCCAAAGCCCTGCACTGCACAGGCCTGTGCATTCAATAGATGGCTCTTTGAAGCAGAGACAGAAATCAATCATGACAGTAATGGTTTATCCAGGGGGAGGGGGTTAAAGAACTCCCCTAGAGGATAGCAGTTTCTGAGTACTATTACTAATTATCATGATTACTTGTGTCTGTTAGAGGTAGATTAGCTTAGTATCTAAAAGGGGAAAGCATTTTCTTACTCCCATTACTGTAAATATGACCTTTGATAGGATGAATACTTAAGATTTCTCTCTCTCACTCACACACACTCAGTTAATTTGTAAGTTAGCAGTAGGCACTATTATCCTGAAGTTAATTTGCTTATATTATAGATATATAATTTGATTTCCACTGCTGCTTTCATATCCTGCCACACAAACTCTTGTTTTAAGTGTTAGTGGTAACATTCATTGGTTTTTCCGTATTATTATTGAACGGGAACAGTGACAGACTAAAATTCAGAGTTGTAGTTTAGCAAAATACTTGCCCTAGTGTCCCATTGTTTAAAAATGCTAACATTCTGTAGCACTAATTTGCTGTTTGTTTGTTTCTTTTCCAGAAGCGTAGAACTCACATGGGAGTTGATAGAACAGATCATTTAGAAAGCCAATCAAGCTACCAAAATCCAGTGAATAAAGAGCTGCAACTCAGCAAGAATTATGGGGGCTGAGTCTCTCTGGGATGCTTGAGCATAATAGTGGTTAGTGTCGTAAAAAGCAACAAACTGATCCAGCACACAATTTCATGATACAAGTATAGAAAGCAGGTGCTATTTTGCTGCCATAGATTAAAGAGTTTTTAGGACTCCTCCAACCCTTTCATGACAAGTTGATGTCTCGTGAAAACCAGTGAAGGCTTCAGATTTATACACGTTCCAGAGGAGCCTGAATGACTCAGGAGACTGATACAGTGATATAGATTGTTAGACAGCCGGTGTGCTGTGGCCATGGCTTTACTTATTGACCAGTTCCGTCTCATTGCTTCTTTGTACTTCCCTGTCTGTCTTAACCATTTATTGTTTCTTCTAATATTTTGATTAAGCTCTTCAGGGTAGGGACTGTCCTTGTACAGTGCCATGGGACCCTAGTTGTTACCACAATATAGAGCCTTTCATCTTTAGGCTGCTGTTTGAATCCTGCCCACATAAGTAGTGACAGGCTGTTACCATTCAATGGCTGAGAACTGAATGGGCCATGGAGACTCAGCTAGCCTCATCCCTAGAAGTGCCACTCCTGACTAGGGTTGACGCATATGGCTGGGGCAGCATAGGGTGCACTTGCTCTGCTGCTTCTCATGCTGTAGTTCTTGTGGGAATAAAGGACTTCAGCTCTCAGAAGAGGCAACTTCCCAATACACTACGTTCACACCTCTTAAAAAAAATTAATCCAGAAAATATTGTGTTTTATCAACATATAGATTGTGTCCAGTATTTAAAATAGGAAGATTTTCATGGCAAGTCCCAATATTTTAAACAGTGGCAGATACATAATAATCCTTTACCTCTTCCTTTGCATAATTGCCATGGATTCTTGGCAGCAACACCAGCAAAAGACATTCATTTTGCAATTGCAAAAGTCTGTCGAATAAGAAGACAATGTTCTGTTTAAGTACATTTAAATAGAGGTAGAATCATAGAATATCAGGGTTGGAAGGGACTTCAGGAGGTCATCTATTCCAACCCCCTGCTCAAACCAGGACCAATCTCCAGGCAGATTTTTGCCCCAGATCCCTAAATGTCCCCTTTAAGAATTGAACTCACAACCCTGGGTTTAGCAGGCCAATGCTCAAACCACAGAGCTATCCCTCCCTCTGCAGGACAATACATAGTCTAGAAAATACTGTTATTCCTGTTAGATTGTACTACAATAAATCATATTTCAAATCTTTGTTCATGTCTTTGTATTTCTTCAAATGTGACAGTGTTATGGGCAATCTTATGTCCTTTGGTATTGCTTTATGAACATATATACCATTGCTAAAGGTTATCTCACACCTATTTCTCTGCTAACGTAGTTAAGATATCAGTTATCCCATTGCATTCATTTTCTGTATGAAAAAAGATTGTTGCATTTATTTAAATATAAAGGATCTTGTTTTTAAATCAACCCCAGCAAATGCACTTAAATTGCGTCAGTGGATCAACTACTATAGTTAAAGATTCAGCTGTTTAGTCTTATTAAAAATTCCTGACTCAATTAGATGTGAAAGCACTAAAAGTTTGTTTGAGCGCCACAGTTTACCTGAGTGAAATTCCACTTGCGTGTCATTTAAAATGTAGAAGAAAAATGTTTTTATATTCAAGATGAGTTGGCACTTCCATTTAGAGGTATTAAGTCACAGAAAGAGTAGCTGCACTACAAACCTCAAATACCTATAGTACTAGCAAAGGACACTGTTCCTCTGCCCAGGTGCCTGGGCATGATTCTGCTTCCATTACATCAGTAGTTGTTCAGCCTTTAACTTTAATCAGAGTGGAACTGGGCACTTGGTTTTGTACAGTCTGTGGAGTAGACTTTTAAATGCAAATGGTTTTAAAACCTTAAGATCCTTGATTCATTTTTGTGAAGTTAGTCAGTAGTTGATACCTTCAGTATTACAATAAAAACTTGGACATATACTTTTTAATAGTATCAACTACTGGTATGTAGGTACAGTAATATCTATCTCAAGAGAAGGTCATGAGGCATAATTTTTGTTTGTAAAGTACTTTGGATGAAAGGCTCTGGAGAAATGCAAGTTTTTATTCTCCAGTGTACCCCTTTTAGAGAACACTACTGTAGAACAGTTCTCCAACAATGAAATACATAGGATTTTCCCATTCAACACTCTAGTAACTTAATCACTGAGTGTAGTGTCCTTTTGGAATGTGACTAAAGTGTGATGATTCCAAGTGTGCTTGTTGACTTGGTATCTGAGAATATTCTTGCTGTGAACATCAAAGGAAGTGTCACCATCACACTTGCATATGTACAGCCAATCTACCACACACTAGCAGCTACACTGTAAAGCAGTGAGTGTGAGTGAGGTTTTATGGATTAAGCTGAGAAGGAAGGATTTTTTTCTGTATCAATCCCTTCCTTTAAATTGTCATTGTCATTTACACAGCACCCAATGCACTTTTGGAGTTATAAAGAAAGACATAAAAAACAAGAAACATAAGAAGGGCCATACCAGGTCAGACCAAAGGTCCATCTAGCCCAGTATCCTGTCTTCTGGCAGTGGCCAATAACAGGTGCTTCAGAGGGAATGAACAGAACAGGTAATCAAGTGCTCCATCCCCTGTTGCCCATTCCCAGCTTCTGGCAAACAGAGGCTAGGGTCACCATCCCTGCCCATCCTGGCTAAAGGCTCAAACTACATAGCTCACAAAGTCATTGTACAATAATACATACTTTGAGGAAGCAAACATTTTGAGGACTGCATTGTCAAGACAGGTGCTTCTCCCTTCTCATTACTATACCTAAAAGGTGAGCAATCAACCAGTGCTCAAATAAATTCTGATGAGAATCATGTATTTCACACAGCCAGTGTACTCGTGCTTCTAGGCAGTGCTTAAGCTTTACAATTCATTTTGCAAGATAAAAATGCCAGTGGCAACAAAACATGGGCCAGATTCTGATGTGTTATACTGATGTAAATTCAGAGTAATTCCAGCCATAAAATCAGCATCTGACGCTAAATGCTGCTGCTTCTTCGAGTAGTGTCCCTGTGGGTGCTCCACTTCGGTGTCTCTGGGTCCCTATACCAGAGCTCTGAGATTTTAGGTAGCAGTGCTCAGTTGGGGCATGCATGCGCAGCAGCTGTCTCGCGGTGTCATTGGTGCCTCTTGTAGCACACGCATGACCCGACCCCCCCTCAGTTCCTTCTCTACTATCCTCAGCTGCAGACAGAGCTCAGTGGCAGTGCTGCCTCTTTGAAAAGCTCTAGAAAAGAAAATAGTTTAAGCTTATTAGCTCTTAGATAGTTTAATTAGACTTTACTTAGCCAGTTATTTACAAAAAAAAGTTTTCTGTTTCTTTCCCTTCAGTCTTCGTTTTCTTAGATTAGCAGTAGAAATGGAGTTTTCTTTTAACCAATTTCTACATTTTTCTTCCCATTTCCCTTCCCAGTTGTGGGAAAAATCATCAAACACAATGCCAGGCTCACCCGGTTTTAAGAGATGCTATGGCTGCTGTTCGTACAGCTGCGTCTGCACCATCCACTGAGGCCTTTAGAGCCATGTGGACTATTATATGTCCCCCCGGCATGATGGCCTTGAGCTGGAGATGTAAGATCCTCTAAGAGTTCCTGCAGTTTTGCCATAATTAGAGAAGTCATAATTTGTCTGCAGCCAAAAGACAGTAGAGAAGGAACTGAGGGGGTCGGGTCATACGCGCGCTACAAGAGGCACCAACGACACCGAGAGACAGCTGCTGCGCGCGCACACCCGGACTGAGCACTGCTACCTAAAATCTCCGATCTCTGGCACAGGGACGCACCAACACCAAAAATGGAGCACCCACAGGGGGACACATCTCGAAGAACCTTAGTTACTGCACAAGGTGAGTCACTTCTTTCCACTGTTGAGTATTCTTGTAAAAGAGGACACACCCATATAAGTAAAATCGTTAAATCCAGGATGTTAACAGTTAGAAAGTTCCTTTTCAACTACCATTTTAATATTTTGCATGAAAGAAGTTAAACCCCATTGCTGATTGAGAGGTGTATGATTTATTAAACCAGGCTTAATGTCATGGCTTCTTAAACTCTGGTTTCATGGCAAATACAGTTTGAAGTGTGGAGAGAGGAGGAGTGGTCCAGTGGTTGGAATGCTAGCCTGGAACATGAGACCCAATTTCAATTCCCTTGCTCCATCACAGATAGGGCCCTACCAAATTCACGGCCATGAAAAATGTGTCACAGACAGTGAAATCTGGTCTTTTGTGGGCTTTTACCCTATACTATACAGGTTTCATGGGGGAGACCAGTGTTTCTCTAACTGGGGGGTCCTGACTCAAAAGGGAGTTGCAGGGGGACCACAAAGTTATTTTAGGGGGGGTCACGGTATTGCCACCCTCACTTCTGCGCTGACTTCAGAGCTGGGTGGCCGGAGAGCGGTGGCTGTTGGCTGAACACCCAGCTCTGAAGGCAGCGCCCCACCAGTAGCAGTGCAGAAATACCATACCATGCTACCCTTACTTCTAAATATCCTGAATCCAAATCCAAGTTCAGGGCACAATGTGGCATTAATGCCGGACACAAAAAGAAAAAAGAGAAAAAGTAGTGAGCAGTGGAGCCCAGAAGGAGAGATTTTGATGGGAATGAGTGGGATCACTCCAAGGGAGTGAGGGCTACAAGAGACTGAAAATTGTGTTGGTTTTAGTAAATGTGAAAAAATCAAGTTCCAATGTGAATGTTTCCATCAGGTATAACAGGTACATGCATTGGGTCACTTTTCAGTCAGCAGTTACTGGACTACTCCAGTCATCATGCTAGCAAGCTGGGCCCTATGACAAGTAGTAATTAGCCCAGCACCAAAACTGCAGAATGTTCTTAAAATATCAATGAAGGCATTTTAAACCTTAAGAGGTCATCCATCCAGATGGGTATTTTTTTTAGAGTCTGCAGTTAACATCATAAGAAATAAGTCTCCTTCCTCAATTATGAAACGTTGTGGGGATAAAGGATGTGTCTGGCTATAATGATTTTAGTCTACTAAAATGTAAGGATTGTTCCCAGACAGGTCATTTCATTTTATTCAAATTAATTTTCAGTTTCACTTTATATTAATCATACTTTTACCAAATCTGAAATCTTGACGTTTGTTCCTTCCTTACATGAGCCAATACCCTTGGGCTACAAATTCACAAGGAGTGTAAAGATGGGGAAATACTACTTTGGTTTACTGAAAGCCAGAAGTTTAGTTGCTGTTTCTCTGCTTTGTGAGTTAAGTCTTCTACAAGCATGGGTGAGCTTTGTGTTATTGACAATTCTTCCCTTAATCCACATCTGGAGACAATGGCTCTAAAAGCCCATTTGACGAGCCATGCCCCCTACATTAAGGAACACTGTCAAATTAGTACAGGTTAATACAAGTTAGTAAAACTCTAAGTGATCGTTTAGACCCCTATTTTGCCATTGGCTCTGACCAGGTCCAGTCCATCTATGCAGTTCCAATTGCAGAATTGGGATCTTAGATTATTAAAATTAGGGATATAGTCCAAAAACTTTAGTTATACCTCTGATTTCCCTCCTCTTCCCATCCCCCCTAGTCAACATTTTGGACAAGTAACCTTTAGTCAATTTTGCTCGTTTCTAATTTGTCTAGTATTGGCAGGGTCTTATGCACTATCACAATGCTGCAGTTTTGGGGATGCGTACGTTGCAAAGGAATGTTTATTTTTAAGAGGCAAACAGATCTTTAACAAACATTTCTATTGGCCTTAGATTTTGGCAGGTTTTTAACTAAACCTCCATTTAGTATGTCCCTTTAATTCAATCTACTATATTTCAAAGATGCCAAAAACCTGTTGTGATTGGACATGTTACCATACCAAAAGAGCTGCAGCTTTGTTTTCTAAAAGTCACCACTCTGGCCATTGCTAGGAGCTGCAGCATATACTGCAGAATATATATCTAGCAGTCAGTACAGAGGAGGGTCCAACCTCGGAACGTAGACCAAACTTCATAGGCTTCTGGAGTGACTCAACTTACTGAGAACACTGCCCAATAGAAGGAGAGTGGGAAAGTTACTCAGTTTAATTGATTTGGCAGGAGTAAAGTTCATTAATCCCTCTGAGTTAACAAAGCAGAAAAAGTTTGTTGGTACACTATTTCAGTACTTGCTTTAAAACTACTGCACTGTTATTTGGAACTAGATTATGATTAGGAAAAGAAAAAGCCTAGTGCCATACTAACATCCCTGAGGAGGAGAATATTCCATCAGCCCAGTGCCCAGGAAGTCCCAACTGAGTATTCAGGTATCCTTAAATCCTTGCAAAACACTAACAAGTATCAGAGGTGTCCTTGAGAAAGCAGTTCCATGGCTGTTAATATGCTGGTTTTTATACAAAGCCTGGAATATTTGCCTCTTAATTGTAATGACCTTAAGAAAATAAGAACAGTCATACTGGGTCAAACCAACAGTCCATCTAGCCCAGTATCCTGTCTTCCAACATTGGCCAATGCCAGGTGCTTCAGAGGGAAGGTCTACCTTGACAGAGAAGAACTGGAAAATGTAGAACATTTTGCCTATCTTGGCAGCCATCTCTCACAGAAAGCAGACACAATCTTGTGTGATTTAAGCATAACACAACTCACCAAAAAAGAAAGGAAACAGAGAGGCAAAAAACAAACAAACCCGCTTTAAAGACACCCTCAAAATAAACATCAAGAGATGTGGCATCGACATCATACACTGGGAGACAATAGCCCAAGATAGGGATAACTGGCGAAGACTTGTCAGAGAAGGAATGTCCACTTTTGAGGAAAATTGCCTTGCCCTGGTCACAGGAAAAATGCCATAAAAGAGAGGACAGATGACTGTCACGTAGCAATCATGGCCCAACCCTGACTTCTACCACCACCTGCAATGTCTGCCAACAAGCCTGCGGGTTAAGGTTCGGACTTCTCAGTCACCAAAGGACCCATAAAAAATAAAACCTGTGAAAGAGATCATCCTCGAGGAATCGACGACAATGAGAGAGAATGAACAGAACAGGCAATCATCGAGCGATCCTTCCCGTGTCATTCACTCCCCAGTTCTGGCAGTCAGAGGTTATGGACCTCAAAGCATGGGTTTGCATCCCTGACCACCTTGGGTAATAGCCATTGATGGAACTATCCTCCATGAACTTATCTAATTCTTTTATAAACCCAGTTACAGTTTTGGCCTTCACAACATCCCATGGCAATGAGTTCCACAGGTTGACTGTGCGTTGTATGAAGAAGTGCTTCCTTTTGTTTGTTTTAAACCTGCTGCCTATTAATTTCACTGGGTGATCCCTGATTCTTGTGTTATGTGAAGGAGTAAATAACGCTTCCTTATTCATTTTCTCCACACCATTATGATTTTATAGACCTCTATTATATCTCCTATTAATTGTCTCTCTTCCAAACTGAAAAGTCCCAGTCTGTTTAATCTCTCCTCATATGTAAGCTATTCCATAACCTTAATATATTTTGTTGCCCTTCTCAATTCTAATATCTTTTTTGCGATATGGCACCGGCGACCAGATCTTCACGCAGTATTCCAGATGTGGCCATACCATGAATTTATATAGAGGAGTTATGATATTTTCTGTCTTGTCTATCCCTTTCCTAATAGAAGCATAGAATATCAGGGTTGGAAGGGAGCTCAGGAGGTCATCTAGTCCAACCCCTTGCTCAAAGCAGGACTAATCCCCAAACAGATTTTTGCCCCAGATCCCTAAATGGCCCCCTCAAGGACTGAACTCACAACCCTGGGTTTAGCAGGCCAATGCTCAAACCTCTGAGCTCTCCCTCCCATGTTTCTATCACTGTTAGCTTTTTTGACCGCCCCTTCACATTGAGTGGATGTTTTCAGAGAACGATCCAGAATAACTCCAATACCTTAACTTGACACTGTGACGATGTATCCCATAAGGCTTTATGGAAATATGCTTATGAATATATATGACATAATTGGAATATGTTCTGTGCTACATATGCCATGTAACATATCTATCCAAAGGTTATGATCTACTGAATCTATTAATCCTATTTGTATGCATGTATCATTTTTGTACTCAAAGTTATGAATATTGGCCGTGTACTGGCTTGATTTCTAAATAACCTTAGTAGAGCATTTGGTCAGTTCCTGGAGAAAGGAATTTGCAAAGTTAAGTGCCCAATCAAGAAGCACTTAAGGAACAATGCATCTTGGAATGCTCCAATCCACATAAGAAGTCGTCCTGGAGACATTCAAGATACCATGTGGGCAATGGTTTCTGCCTGTAAAAAACTGTGAGTCATGCATGGATATGTGACTTTCCCAGGTGACTCCAGAACTCCATCTTGGAACTGGACTTTGCATAGGAGAGAGTAGTGGGTCTCCACTCACAAGAGAAAGTCTATTTAAGCCCGTGGGAAACCCCTCCATTTTGTCTTCAGCTGGCTAAAGAGAGACCCTCTCCACCCCCAAAGATACCTGAAAGAAACTGGAACAAAGGACAGTGACTGCAAGAGGACTGAGTGATTTGCTGGACCCAGACTAAAAGGAGATTAGTCTGTAAAAGGAAGCATTCTGAAACTGGTGAGGACCTTATCTGTATTCAGTTTCTTACTGTATTAGACATAGATTTGCGTGTTTTATTTTATTTTACTTAGTAATTCATTTTGTTCTGTCTGTTACTACTTGGAACCACTTAAATCCTACTTTCTGTATTTAATAAAATCACTTTTTACTTATTAATTAACCCAGAGTATGTATTAATATCTGGGGGTGGGGCAAACAGCTGTGCATACCTCTCTATCAGTGTTATATAGGGCGAACAAATAATGAGTTTACCCTGTATAAGCTAATACAGGGTAAAACGGATTTATTTGGGTTTAGACCCCATTGGGAGTTGCGCATCTGAGTGTTAAAGACAAGAACACTTCTGTAAGCTGCTTTCAGTTAAGTCTGCAGCTTCGGGGCAAGTAATTCAGACCCTGGGTCTTTGTTGGAGCAGACTGGCATGTCTGGCTCAGCAAGACAGGGTGCTGGGGTCCCGAGCTGGCAGGGAAAGCAGGGGGCATCAGGTGGCAGCTCCCAAGAGGGTTTCTATGATCCAACCCATCACAGACACTTCATAGCTAACCTACCCCATCTAAGTCTGAGCATCTAATGTAACATTTTTGTTATTAAGGGCATCTCCCTTTGTTTTAAAAAGCAGGAAGTCTTATGTTCCTATGTAAGTTGTGGCATAGTCTGACTTAAGACTTCAGTTGCAGTTATGTACTGCATCCTGACAGATCTGGCTCATTGCATGGAGGCTGCACCTTCCTCAGGATCATTCCCACCTAGTTTGTTTTCAACTGATGCAGCCATTTAGCCTACAGCCCTATTCTCTTAGGATAAGACCTTATTAAATTCCTGTGATATTTCTTCAGGAAAAAAGAGAGTTGAAGCTTCTTTTACATCCTACTTTCTGTGCCAATTATTGCTGTATGTCTCCCCCCAAAAACACACGTTTTGAATCTCCACCCAGGATAAAAGTCAGCAGGGAGAACCCCTTCCAGAGGTGCTGATTTAATACATCTAGAGAGTTGTATAAAAATGTGACTTGATAGAATTATCCTCATTTTGCAGTATATAAATAGGGAAACAAGCCATTTACCAGGATATCCCCTAGACAGAGAACTTATGTCAAGTGTCCTGTCAAGTTCTGCTGCTGTTCTGTTTCTCAAAGCATCTTAGAGAGACAGAAAGTGGCATCCAGAAGCAGAGGTCCGTTATTTCTGCTCGTGTGAATCAAATCATCTCTTCATTTTTGGAAAACCTGATATGTCAGACTGTAACAGTTGTGACCAAGGGCGTCTATCTCAGTGAAATACGATTGAAAAGACAAGCCTTCAAATTAAGCAACCCAAATTCCCAACACAAGTGGAGCTTCTAACCAAACCCACTCAAGCCCAAGAACGTCTTTAAGCTTTCTTCAGAAAAAAAGGCTCTCTTGTGGATCAGTATATACAGCCTCCACTGAAATACAGTATAGAGATAGCCAGCAAACTTTCCCAAGAACAAGGTAAATCTTCTGTACCCTCCAAGTGCTCATAGCTCTGTTTTATTATGCCAAGTGTCCTGTCTGTCATGAATGACTTTAGTATCTCTACTCAGCTCCTACACAGTTAAATCAAGGGTCTTATCTCAAGTACCTCAGTTGACCCCAACTGCCTTACTGGAAATCAGGGACAACAGTTGGCTTGCACCATATAAGGCTTTATCAAAATTAACACCTGGTCCTTTAATTGTACCAGGAAGCAGATTAGTCATTGCAGTTGTCAGAACAAATCTATTTCCTTACTTTAGCAAACAGGCAATATACATCTGTCTATGTGCTTGCCCCCCTTTTTTTGACCATCAGCTGTACTTCAGTTTCAGTCTGCTTTTGTAATCCCAGTTAATGAGGATTTCCTCCTTCTCGTGATTCAGTCCTGGTGTGCAGGGCTTACAATCAGAATGATTGTGCAGTGGTGTACTAAATGTAGAAGCTGCGATTGTCAGATTTCTTGGTTGGCTAGCAATGGTGGCATGCCACATTTACCTTCCAGATTTTAGCGGGTATTAGCTAGCCTTAAGACCTTGTTTTAACTGCGTCTCACTTATATTCTGAAGTCTCTTTGGGGTTTTTAATTTTTTTTTTTTTAATCGCCAGAGGAGAAGGTGTAGAACAGAAGAACTAAATACAGCTTCTCATTTTAGGTTTTACCTGATAAACCCTAATACCCCTGAAACAAAACAAAACAAACAAACAAAAACAACAGAAAAACTCTCCTGTAAAAACAACTAGGAGTCCAGTGGCACTTTAAAGACTAAAAGATTTATTTGGGCATAAGCTTTCGTGGGTACAAAACACACTTCTTCAGATGTCAAAAGAAAGTGGGTTAGAAACAAGCTCTCCATACATACTGCATGAACTGAGAATATTTGATAGAGGAAGGCTGTTAGTTCTGTGCCCTTGATACATTTACTATCAGTTCCAGTTGTGCCTCCAGTTCCAGTTGTTTAAGTAAGTACTTTTATTTTACTCATAGCTTTAGAAGCATTTGAACAGATAATTATCCATGCCTAGAATGCCAGATACCATACAATTAATCCTGGATCAAGCAACTTCTCCAGGGATCAACAAAATCTGGTTGCTCAACTAAGTATTCTTCTAAGAAAGAAAGAAAATTGTACTTACTGGCCCTGACTCTCTTACATCAGTGTAAAACAGGTGTATGGTGCCACTGAAGACACCAATGGTCTAACTTACATTGTTTTTCTATGGAATGGTTGCTGTCACTTCGCATGATTGATGTAGTTCCATTTTCATGGGAATTTCAATATAGTTCTTCAAATATTAGATCTGAGTAACCAACACCTGACTTGTGCCCTCAAAATGTGGTCCTACTTGCTGCCATCTACACAAATATATTTGATGGTGCCTAAAACATATTTGACCATCTATTTAGGATGGTTGGTTCATCAGAGCTCAAATCCAATAGCTTTCCAAACACTACTAAGCCCATCTTTCCTGGGGCACTTTACAGGAAGAGTGGGGCTAAGGATATCAAGGAATTTGTCAAGGGCTGTAATGTGGACTTACAAGTTTGGTATTTAGAGCATGATGGCAGTCTTATTTGTCTTGATTATGCATCTTTGAAAATATGTAAAAATGTTCCTGTCATAGCATGGGTGCTTCTTTTAATAAACAATAATAAACTGAATTATAGTTTGACATGAAATCATAATTCTACTGACACTCAGGTGCTAAGTAAACCCTTTAAAGAGTTTAACTACAATTTATTCAGGATAAACACTGAAAAGGAAAAAAGTTGCAGTTAGAATCATTTCACTATTTTTCAAGTGACAAAATAAAAATATTTTGCTTATGAAGAATTTTCTGACTTTTCTCAAGCATGGCAACCCTTTTGTAACAGATATCAGCTTTCTACAATAATAAAGCAGTTATATTATTTTCTCAAAGTGGATGTACTGGAGTGCAAAATATGTTTATTGAAAAGCTTCCATGAGTTTAAGACTTAAAAAAAAAAATTAGCTGGGAGAACCTACTTCCTATTTCTCAGTAGTCTTTAGATGACTTACTCATATGAAAGTGTCCGTAGATTACTTTGCCTAAAGGAACAGTTGTCCTCTGCCTGACTGCCTTATCACAGCAAGAGCTGGAAAGAGTGAAAGTACTCCTTTGGAGTAGATGTATCTTTGATCTGGATATTGGACACATACCATGGTGATGAATGTCACAAGAGCCTAGGTAGGACCTTTCTTCAGGTTTAGGATTTCATTTCTTCAAAAACACTGGGTGAAAGTTTGCAACGTTAAATGTTGCAGGTGACAATATCACTGGTCTACTTGAAAGGCATATATAAGGTTTCTGAGTTTTCTCTTCCTTGCCCCATTAAACTAGAATCAAACCCCAACTTTATCTTCAAGAAGAAAACAAAAGTCACTGTGTAAATACCTATCAAGTACACCATACATTATATTAGAAGTCAGAATATGGACATTTGAACGGGCTTCCTAGAAAGTGACTAAAGCTGCCCCTATCCCATTTATCCAAATAGAGCTTTTTAAAAAGATTCCTACCTACATATGTTGTCCAACTGTCTGGTAATTACATGCATGACTGGCTTGGTCTTTACCAAAAATGTGAGAGACTAGACACGATAAGGACAAAGCACTAGGAAGCCTACTTCAATCTAAGCTTATTTATAAAGCACCCATGACTGTGATATCCAATATTGTTAGATTAGTTTGCTGATGCTTAATTAAAAGTTTGTAAAGCACTTTGAAGATGAAAGTGTTATTAGTGCAGGGGATGCATTGGCAAGGGATGGTGTTAGGTGCCCTAAAAGGTCTTTTCCACCTCCAGTTATGATTTCATGAGACCCTATATCAGGGGTTCTCAACCTTTTACTTTCTGAGCCCCCGCCCCAATATACTATAAAAACTCCAGGGACCAGCTGTGCCATAACTGGTTTTCCGCATACAAAAGCCAGGGCCGGCATTAGGGTGTAGCAAGCAGGGCAACTGCCCAGGGCCCCACACCACAGGGGGCTCTGTGAAGCTAAGTTGCTCAAGTTTCAGCTTTGACCTTGAGTGGCAGGGTTCGGGGCCCTGGACTGCAGTCCTATGTGGTGGGGCTTTGGCTTTCTGCCTTGGGTCCTAGCGAGTCTAACATCGGTCATGATTGGCAGACCCTCTGAAATCTGCTTGCAGCCCTCCTGGGGTCCAAGACTCCTGATTGAGAACCACTGCCCTAGATGATTAATCACCAGTTTCTACAATGGCAAGATTATCCACCATGTGTTTTCCTCTGAAACCAGGCAAATCATTTTGAGGGACCTTTTATTCTTTGATTTCTGATCCTACTGCTCTGCCTCCCTTCTGTTTAAGTTTAGTCTCTACCATTCTGAGGAAGTAAGATTTAGGGTTGGAATAGCAAGTATTCACATCAAAAACCCAATTCTGGGGCTAGAGTCATCCAAATGCAGATGGGCAACATAACATGTTACCAGTCACAGCTTGAATTTTAAGTACTCACAGGCTGTTAGTGAATGAACTACAGCCCCAGAAATATTCACACAAATTATGCAAAAAATTGTGCAAGAGTCAGTCTGCTCCTGGGCAGTTTGTAAACAAAAAGCAAAAATAATTGTTATCTGCTGTGAATTATTTGTCCACCTCTATTGTCATGCTGAATGTCTAGCCCAGGGGTAGGCAACCTTTCAGGTGTGCCAAGTCTTCATTTATTCAGTTTAATTTAAGGTTTCGCGTGCCAGTAATACATTATAACGTTTTTTAGAAGGTCTCGCTCTATAAGTCTATATTATATAACTAAACTATTGTTGTATGTAAAGTAAACAAGGTTTTCAAAATGTTTAAGAAGCTTCATTTAAAATTAAATTAAAATGCTGATCTTACGCCGCCAGCCTGCTCAGCCCGCTGCCAGCCTGGGGTTCTGTTCACCTAGGCCGGCAGCGGGCTGAGCAGGGCCTGCGGCCGGGACACCGGCTGGCAAGGGGCCGGCAGCCGGGACCCCAGACCTGGGGGTGGGGTTCAGGGGTCAGGACAGAGGGCTGGAGGTGTGTGGGGATGCAGGGCAGAAGGCTGGGTGTGTGTGTGTGGGTGGGTTCAGGGGTCAGGGCAGAGGGCCGGGGTGTGTGGGGGGGGGCAGGGCGGAGGGCGGGGGGGGGGGGGGGAGTTCATGGGTGCAGGGCAGAAGGCTGTGTGTGTGTGGGGGGCTCAGGGGTCAGGGCAGAGGGCTGGATATGCCCTGTTCCACCCCCTTCCCCAAGGCCCCATCCCTACCTTTTCTCTGCCTCCTCTATGGAGCAGCGAGCAGGCTGCCACTCCTCCCCCTCCCCCTCGCAAGGGCCATCAGCTGATCGGCGGCCGGGAGAGGGAGTGGGAGGGGCAGGAAAGCAGCACGCTGGGGGAAGAAGCGGGGGCTGGGGGAAGGTTGGCTGCCGCAGGACCAAGCTTCTGCCTCCTGCCCCCGCAGTGGAGAGCGGTGGGCGGGGGGGCTGAGTGGGGTTGGGGGCCGGGACCGCAGGAGACAGTGTGCACTCAAAATCGGCTTGCGTGCCGTGTCTGGCACGCGTGCCGTAGGTTGCTGACCCCTGGTCTAGCCTGTAGGAGAGAGGCCTAATATTGCTTCAAGTAAGCGTAATACCTAAACCTTAATAACACTTTTCATCAGTAGATCTCAAAATGCTTCACAAACTTTAATGTTTTTCATTGTCACAACAATAAAAGGTGAGGCAGGGAAATGCTATCATCTCCATTTTACAGATTGGGAACTAAGACATTTGTAGGGAATGTCTACACTGCAAAGGAAGGTGTGTTCCTCACTCCAGATAGTTAACACACACCAGCTAACTCAGGTTAAAATAGCAGTGATGACACAGCAACTTGGCTTTTACCTCAGGTTAGCAGCTTGAGTTCAACGTATGGGGAGCCTGAGGTTGCTATTTTAACCCAAGTTAGCTGATGTGGGTTAGCTAACTGAGTTAAGAACATGTTTTTTTCTGGGGCGGGAACAGTGTAGACATGTCCAGAGAGGCACAAGTGGCCAGCAAGTTAAAGAAGTATGGGCTGGATGAATGGACTATAAGGTGGATAGAAAGCTGGCTAGATCGTCGGGCTCAACAGGTAGTGACCAGTGGCTCCGTGTCTAGTTGGCAGCCGGTATCAAGCAGAGTGCCCCAAGGGTCGGACCTGGTGCCAGTTTTGTTCAATATCTTCATTAATGATCTGGAGGATGGCGTGGACTGCACCCTCAGGAAGTTTGCAGATGACACTAAACTGGGAAGAGTGGTAGATACACTGGAGGGTAGGGATATCATAGAGGGACCTAGACAAATTAGAGGATTGGGCCAAAAGAAATCTAATGAGGTTCAACTAGGACAAGTGCAGAGTCCTGCACTTAGGACGGAAAAATCCCATGCACTGCTACAGACTAGAGACCGAATGGCTAGGCAGCAGTTCTGCAGAAAAGGACCTAGGGTTTACAGTGGATGAGAAGCTGGATATGAGTTGACAGTGTGCCCTTGTTGCCAAGAAGGATAATGGCATTTTGGGCTGTATAAGTAGGGGCATTGCCAGCAGATCGAGGGACGTGATCATTCCCCTCTATTCGACATTGGTGAGGCCTCATCTGGAGTACTGTGTCCAGTTTTGGGCCCCACACTACAAGAAGGATGTGGAAAAATTGGAAAGAGTCCAGCAGAGGGCAACAAAAATGACTAGGGGGCTGGAGCATGTGATTTATGAGGAGAGGCTGAGGGAACTGGGATTGTTTAGTCTGCAGAAAAGAAGAATGAGGGGGGATTCGATAGCTGCTTTCAACTACCTGAAAGGGAGTTCCAAAGAGGATGGATCTAGACTGTTCTCAGTGGTACCAGATGACAGAACAAGGAGTAATGGTCTCAAGTTGCAGTGGGGGAGGTTTAGGTTGGATATTAGGAAAAGCTTTTTCAGTAGGAGGGTGTTGAAGCACTGGAATAGGTTACCTAGGGAGGTGGTGGAATCTCCTTTCTTAGAGGTTTTTAAGGTCAGGCTTGACAAAGCCCTGGCTGGGATGATTTAGTTGGGGATTGGTGCTGCTTTGAGCAGGGGGTTGGACTAGATGACCTCCTGAGATCCCTTCCAACCCTGATATTCTATGACTGGCCCAAGGTCACACAGAAGTCTGTGGTGGAGCAGGGAACTGAACAGCCTCCCATGTCCTAGGCTAGTGCCCTAACCATTGGGACAAGATTAGTTGTGACCTCTCTGCTTTGGAACGTCTTCTCTGCCACAGAGTTCCCAATGTAAGTGGCTAATAGATCAAGCAATCATACATAGCTTGTCTACAAACAAGATTACAGCCTTATACGATGGCAATACCCTTAGCCCGCTGCAGGGAGTGCTAGTGACTATGACAAATACTGCACTTGCAATTAAATTGACTTGCAAGACTCTGGACTCCAAAAATCAGCATGAAGCTAGCCAGGCCCAAGTCAAAGGAAACCTGCTCCGAGCAAGTCAGCTAGTCCAGTGATGTGACCCATACACTAAGCGAGAAATGAGTGCAGGAGTGCCCCAAGAGGGGCAGGCCCTTTCTGAAACACAGTGGAAGACACAGTCCCTAGCCCAAGACCAGTATGTCCTGTCTGGCACCCCTGGGGATGGGGACAGGAAGGGACAGTCTTCTGCAAACCTCTTGCCCTCCTTACCTGCACCCCGGGGCGCTGAAGCACAGCCCCGAGCTAGTCATGCCCAGAGTGCAGATTAAGCTGCTGGATGGGGGGGTGGGGGGAGCGGGTTAACTCGTGCACCCGGCTCCGTAAGCCCAGCAGCAGCTCTGGCCGAGCACTGAGTGACTTGTCTGGAGGGGCCACACTAACAGCCAGCCGAGGGGGGCCGTATCTGCTGCTCGCGCCGCGCCCCCCCCGCGCGTGCCAAACGGGCCTGGGGACTCGGGGGCGTGCGAGCGCGCTCAGCCCCGAGGCGGGGGGGGGAGGGAAGAGGAGGGGGCGTGTCCCTTGCGGTGGAGGCGGGGCCTCCCGCTCCGGTTTCCCAGGGTGCATTGGGTGCGCTGGCTGTCTGGCCACGTCTCCGGGCCACGTCGCTCGGTGCCCGTTGAGCTCTCGCCATCTTCGGTCCCCGGCTCCGGGCTCCCCTGCCTCCGCCATGAACATCTTCCGCCTCACCGGGGACCTGTCCCATCTGGCGGCCATCATCATCCTGCTGCTCAAGATCTGGAAGACCCGCTCCTGCGCCGGTGCGTGCCCGGGGGGAGCGCGCGGACTTGGGGGAGCGGGGCCTGATCCTTCCTGGGCGGACCGGACTGACCAGAGCCGACCCGCGGGAGCGGGGACTGATCCACCCGAGGGAGCGGAGCCTGATGTTCCCTGGGAGGACCGGACCGACCCGACGTGGGGGAGCGGGGCCTGATCCTCCGATGCGGGGAGGGGGATGGAGGGAACTAGACCGACCTGGGTGTGGGGGGGGAGAGAGTGGATCGATCTCGCGGTCTCATCTCAGCCCCTTCTGTGGGGAGACCCGCTTTTCCACAGAGGCCTCTGCCCCCCCCTCCAGGTGTGGGGCACCCCACCCCAGGAGTTGCCTCAGTTGCCAGGGTATGGGGCGGCGAGGGGGGTTCCTCCCTTCCGCCCCCCGGGGCACTGAGGTGGGGAGCGGTGTCTTTGCTGGGGAGGGGAGAGAGGGATTTCTTTGTGGGGGCATATTTGGCTGCTCCAGCTGCTGGAGAGAGAACTGTCAGGTCTTCATGGGGTACTCACAAAATCCCTAGCAGCAGGGAGAAGGGGGGAGTTTTCTCTGAAGAGCTGTCCCGCGTGTAGACAACATGAAGACTTCCCCTTCCCAAATGTGGGAGGCTTGGGTAGATGTGAATCAGGGAGACGCATCCTTGCCCTTTCGCCCCCGAAAAACACCCCGGGGCTGGGGTAGCTCTAAATAAAGGCGATGCGCTTCCATTGCCTCCTCGTGTGACAGCTCTGATCATGTTACAGATTTAGTGGCTTTAAGCAGTTGCAGTTATTCATGCTTCAGTCCCTGACGCGCTGCAGAAAGCACTAGTACTTTCCTCCATCCTACAGTTGTGCAGCTCATTCCTTATGTAACTGCCCGGCGCAAAGCGAATGAATGGGGAGATGGTTTGGAGGAGGGAAGAAACGAGTCTCCTGGAAGGCAGGCAAGCGTCACTTTGCACAACTCCATCAGAGTTGCAGAAATAAGATTAATTTCTTAATTTTAAGTGAGCTGTGCTCATTCTCTGGCAGTTTCCAGCCTAAATTTTCCTCTGTCTGTATACTTTCCTTCTTTAAACACAGATCTAATTTGCAACGGGTAGGCTTTGGTGCAGATGTTTGGAGTAGCTGACATTGCAGTTTGCAAATCCTGAAGTTTCTCTTGCTGTCTTACTATTCTATATCTAATCACACTAATTTGCACTCTTAATGCCTTTTTCAAAAGGCGTTACGTTGCCATCCTATTAGATTCGGGGGGTTTGAGCGGTTTCTCACTTATATTGCCAATTGCAATAGAAAATTGGAAGCGAATGACTGAATCCGGGCTTGAGAATAGGCTCTCAATTGGGATCCCTGGCCTAGTCTGACGTGGCAGCTAACTGAAGGTGTGGTGGATTGGGCTGCTAGGAAGAGGGATGATGTTGAATTCTGGCTGTACGGTGTCAGCTTTTCAGAACCACTATTCTCATGGGTCTGTAATTTAGCTGTGTAAATTCACTGTCACTGCATCGGGGGAAGGCTTGCTTCCTATTGTACATTTATTAGTGCTTTGTCTAGTCATAGTCTTAACTCTCTGCTACAGAGTGGAGCTTCCCTGGACTGGTGTGTGTTTAAGTAGGGGAAACCCCAGTGTGTGGAGGGATCCCCTGGATGGTGGTTTAAAAAAAATTGCTCAGGCTCATGATGGATTCCCCCTCACTTAAAGTTTTTTTTAATCAAGATTGGATGTTTTTCTAAAAATATGCTTTAGGAATCCTTTTGGGGACTATTATACAGGAGGGCAGACTAAATTATCACAATGGAATCTGTATCCATAGAGAAAAGTGATTGGGCTTCTACTATTTCACTCAGTGAACAGTAGAGCTATCTGGAAATAGCTTTGGAAGCAGTTTTCTACCATTGTACATTGTTCCAGAACGCTAGAACTACTGCTGCTCCAGTAATTCAATCTAGGTGCTCCATATATGTGTGTTAAATAATCTGCCCACCCAGCAGCTATCTGTAATACCAATTCTCCTACAGCCTGGCCTTCAACTGGAGCTTCTTTTCGCCATCAGTGAGAGCAAGTATTCCTGTAACTAGTCCTTGCTGTCACTCGTTGGCATGAAGCATTGCCTACATACTAATTTTATAGTGAAGCAGGAATGGCTAAGGTGGTGGGTTAACAAAGTACAAATAGAGAGTTATTGTAAATTAAGAGCCCCAAGGGGCCTGAGGATGGGGAGATAAAATGGATGGTATATAGAGGTAGTATGTTGTGAAGCAATTAAGCCACACTTACTACATTGAAATGTCTAATACCCTGTGCAGGTAAGCTAGATGTGGAAAGGTGAAGAATATGGAAAGACTGATATCTTGTGTCAGCTACAGTCACTATTAATTTGGTAGTTTGGGGAAACTGTTTTTTAAAGTTACCAATTTTGAGTTACAATATTTGTCACAATATATAAGTAACTTGGTTTTCTAACAAACTTTATTAGACTATCTAGCAGTGAATTTAGGATGTAGATACAATAGCAGTTCAGAACTATTTATAAGGGGCCCTACAGATTAATGTTATTTAAAACATAATCCTTGCCAGTAGAGTTTACAGTCAAAGAGCCCAATTCTAAAAATCCTTCTTGATGTGAGTCATACAAATAAGAGTTTTGGAGTACTGGGCCCCATGTCAAGAAACAAATGCAAAGAAAGGCTTGTGGTTTGGGAGTTTAAAAAGACTTCCAACCCTGGCATATGAGATATTGAAGAAGGGCTATATTGAAACCAGTGACTAAGATGAAAGGTTATATTTTCTATTGATTGAGTGGTTAAGGTGCTAACCTGAGATTCAGAAGATCCTGGTTCAGTTCCCTGCTTCACAAGACTTCTTATGTGATCTTTTTGGAATACTGAGGTACTTATTATATCAGCAAACATACAATATAAAATAGAATTTAGTCCCTTCTCCCCTCCCGCAAAGGTGCTTAATGATCAAAATGCTATCCGTTCCCCAAAGTCATTTTCTCCAGAGTTAGTAGGTTTTTGGAAACAAACAAACCTTTACCTCTGTCTCCAGTAAGTTATAGAATTGTAACATCTCTCCTGGGGGCTGCTTTTCTAGCACCAAGAAGTGGAATAGCATGTGTTATATAGGGCCCCAGACTCCTTCCACTCCCAGAATGCCCTTCTTAAAGGAAATTAATTAACTTTTCCTTAGCTCTTTTAGTAGGAAAAATCTGCTTTATGCTCTTATCTATTCCTCTTTATGAGATGGAGATAAATTTACCAGGGTTTATTTTCTTAAAGAAAAGTCAGGTGGAACTAGGGGGAAAGAGTTCAAATCCTTCTTTTCTCTTCTCTCAGGGCTCTAGCCTATGAGCCCTAACAACAACGAGTGAGAATAAATTTACTGTGGGCTTTTCTTCAGAGGCTCATCCCTTCTGTGGTTCATTTGGGTGCAAGTGATCATGTAATGATAGATTTGATGATTCTAAGGAAAGGGAGGAGTGAGAGCACTAGAATAAGGACAACGGACTTCAAAAAAGCAGATTTTAACAAACTCAGAGAACTGGTAAGTAAGGTCATATGGGGAGAAAATCTAAGGGAAAAAGGAGTTCAAGAGAGCTGGCAGTTTTGCAAGGAGACAGTATTGAAGGCTCAATTGCAAACTATCCCAATGTGAAGGAAAGATAGGAGGAGGCCAATATGGCTCCATCAGGAGCTCTTTAATGACCTGAAAATCGAAAGGAATCCTACAAAAAGTTGAAACATGGACAAATTGCAAGGATGAGTACAAAAGAAAAGCAAAAGGATGTACAGCCAAAATGAGAAAATCTAAGATACAAAATGAGTTACACCTAGTAAGGGACATAAAAGGTAATAAGTTCTGTAAATACATTATGAGCAAAAGAAAGATGAAGGAAAGTTTAGGTCCTCTGTTTACTGGCCAGATACTCAACACAGTTTAATATTAAACAACAAAGGGGCGAGGAATACAAACCAAAATAGGGAAAGACCAAGGTCATGAAAGTTTAGGTATGTTAAAGGTAGGGGCTGATTAAATTCATCCTAGAATACTTAAGTAGGGTGACCATATTTCCCTATGCTGAATACGGGGCACCTAGTAAAATTACTCATATTCAAGCAAGTTCAATGGCAATCAATCAGAACGATGCAGTACAAATGTTTAAATTAACATCAAGTTGACTGAGCCTGTTAAAAAGAAATACTGCTTAGTTGGATTCTTTTTATTTACCTTCTTGTCTTTAAGGCTTTAAGATTCACATTAGGAGAGGTGACACACACACTCTTGTACACCTCTCTCACACGGGGTGTGTGTGTGCGTGCGACTGACCGACCCAACCCTCCCTGCCTGGTGCTCTCTGCCTTCCATGCCTGGCTGGGCCCCCAGGATGGACCCACCTCTCCTGGTACCGGGCATTGCGTCTTCCCAAAGCAACACATGGAGTGGGGGGGCATGCAGGGTCACATGTCCCCCCTCACCCCACCCCCATTTCTGTCAGGGTTCACACCAGAATGTAGCCAGCAGTAGCCTTTCGGCACTGTGCGGGAGGGAAGGGAGAGGAGCTGCCTCCAGCCGCAGGAGAAGGGGACTGGGGGAAAGGATGACCTGGCCCATGTCTTTGCAGAGCTCATCTCATCCCTGTGGCTGGAAGCAGCTTGTCCCTTCCTGCCTGCACAGTGTCAAAAGGCAGCTAACACCTTCAGGCTGTTGCTGGCCACCAACATAACCCAGCCATCTCCTGTCCCCCAGCTACAGTGCGGGCAAGAAGGGGTTAAGCCTTAAGGATGCACTGTGCACCAGGACCCAGGGAACCTGACTACAGGGGCTTCAGCAAACCTGGTCAGAGAGTTGGATCGCCAGGGAAGGGTGCCTAGGGGGCGGAGCAGCCCTGCACTCCCTAGGGGCAGGACCCGAGGGGGGTGGCTGAAGAGGGTGCTAAGCCCCTTCCCAGAGGGCTGCTGTGGAGCTTGCAGGGTTGGGATGTAAACAGGCTGGAAATCACTTCCTCCTTCCACCACCACACCAGAGCTTAGCTGAGTGGTGGAGAGGCTTCCCCATGCCAGCGCTGCACAGGGCTTTGGCACATGCAGGGCTTGGCTCCTTCTGGCCAGCACCCCAGGCCAGAGAGTCTTGGGCTTTCCTGAGGTGCCAGCCCAGCCAGAGGCGGTAGGGAAAGGAAGGAGCCTGCTGGCCAGACTATTGGTGAGCTGAGTGCTCCGACCAGGGGCTGGTTCTCCGCACAGTGCTGGAAGCAAGATGTGTCCCACCGGGGGAGATATGGGGGAGCCATGGGACTGGGGGGTGGGATGAAGGGGAAAATCAGGGAGAGGATAGAAAGAGGAGGAGCACATAAAGGGCTGATGGGTGAGCAGCAGAGGAAACACATAACTGGCTGCTGCCTGGCGCCTGCCCATACACACAGCCCTCATAGCACACAGCCAGTGCCGGCCGGAAATGGGCCAGGGGGCCGGGCCCTGCTGGCTGAGCCAGCACACAGTGGGGGCTGTGCTGATGGACCGGCAGAGGGAGCGGCTGACCCCACAAGCTGCATCTTCACCCTGCCACCAGCTTTGCACACCTACCCCCATTGTCAGCCACTGGACCCCCTCACTCACTGCCAGTGGGCAGGTGGCTGGTGAGCAGGGATCCAGTCAGCAGCCGGATCCGCCAATACTGATGGGGTGGGGGATAAAATACGGGACAATTTGCCCGTTTTTAAGAAAAAGTCAGGACACCTGCAGGAGGGCTTAAATATGGGACTGTCCCTTTAAAATGGGACATCAGGTCACCCTATACTTAAGGAACGAGCTGAGGCAATCTTGGAATTGTTAGCAGTTATCTTTAAGAACTCTTGGAGGACTGGTAAGGTCCCAGAGGCCTGGAGAAGGGCAAACATAGTACCTATCTTTAAAAAGGGGGAAATAGAGCACACAGGGAATTATAGACCAATCAGCCTGACTTTGATACTTCAAAAGATGCTGGAACAAATTATTAAACAATCAGTTTTTACGCACCTAGAGATTAATAGGGCTATAAGGCATAGCCAGCATGGATTTGTCAAGAACAAGTCATGCCAAACCAAAGCAAAATTTCCTTCTTTGACAGGGTTACTGGCCTAGTGGGGGAAGCAGTAGATGTGCTATATCTTGATTTTAGTAAGGTTTTTGACACAGTCCCACATGACATGCTTATAAACAAACTAGGGAGATGCTGTCTAAATGAAATTACTATAAGGTGAATGCACAACTGGTAGAAAGACTGTACTGAAAAAGTAGTTTTAAGTGGTTTGCTGTCAAACATGGAGCGTGTACCTCGTGGGGTCCTGCAGGAATCAGTCTTGGGTCTGGTACTCGTCAGTATTTTCATTAATGACTCGGATATTGGAGTGGTGGGTGTGCTTATAGAATTTGCAGGTGACACCAAGATGAGAGGGATTGCAAGCTTTTTGAAAGACAGGATTAGAATTCAAAATGACCCTGACAAATTGTTGAACTGGTCAAATTCAACAAGATGAGATTGAATAAAGACAAGTGCAAAGTACTTCTCCTAGAAAGAAAAAATAAATAACTACAAAATGAGGAACAACTAGCTACGTGGTAGTACTGTTGACAAGGATCTGGAGCTCATAATGGATTATAAACTTAATATGAATCACTAATGTGATACAATTGCAAAAAAAAGTACAGTATCATTCTCGGGTGTATTAACAGGCCTGTCCTATATAAGAAATGGGAGGTAATTGTCCTGCTCTACTCAGCAGTGGTGAGGCTTCAGCTGGAGTACTGTGGCCAGTTCTGGGCACCACACTTTAGGAAAGATGTGGACAAATTGGAGAGAGTCCAGAGGAGAGCACCAAAAATGACAAATTGTTCAGAAAATGTGACCTGTGAGGAAAGGTTTAAAAAAAACCTAGGCATGTTTCGTCTTGAGAAAAGAAGACTGAGGGGGTACCTGATAATAGTCTTTTAATATGTTAAGGGCTGTTATAAAGAATTGTTCTCCATGTCCACTGAAGGTAGGACAAGAAATAATGAGCTTAATCTGCAGCAAAGGAGATGTAGGTTAGCTATTAGGAAAAACTTTCTAACTATAAGGGTAGTTAGGACCTGGAAAAGGCTTCCAGGGGAAGTTGTGGAATCCCCATTGTTGGAGATATTTAAGAACACGGTAGACAAACACCTGTGAGGCATGGTTTAAGTTTATTTAATCCTGCCTCAGCACAGGGGGTTGGACATGACTTCTCAAGGTCCCTTCCAGCCCTACATTTCTATGATTCTATGATTTTTCCTGTGGGAGTTTGTCATATCGGTGTTCGTTATAGTCTAAGAATTCTGAAACATCAGCTTACTCAAATTTGTTTGTAAGGCCATTCCAGAAGCACATCACCCATTATAATGGTAACAGATAACACTTCAACAGTCACTGATGAATACCCAACTGTCATCTTGAGGGCTTTGTGCTATCACTTACAAAGCTTGTTTATTTGATCAGTTTGTAACTTAACACCAAATATGCATGCACCCTATGATTTTTTCAGACGTTAAGGAAGGGTGTGAGCAAACCGACAGATGGTTTAACTGTGTGACCCCATAGTAAGGAGAAAATTAGAAATAATTAAACAAAAAAGCCCCCAAATGAGTGATTCCCAAACTGTAGTTTATGGACCACGGAGAGCTGGCAAGTCATAGTGCTGATTCCTCTTTTCCGTCTGCTTCTGTGTGTGTCCAAGGTCTGTGTTCCAAGAAGAGCTTGAAGGCCTGAAAAAGCAGCTGGAAATGAGGGGGAGACAGCCTGTGTACCTCTATTCTGAGCCACTGATTCCTAAGAGAAGGAGAGGAAATGGAGATTGAGGCCTCGAGGAGGAGGTGGTTTGTGATAGGGAAGGGGAGACCACAAGACAATTTCTGTATATGAGAAGTGAATAACACTATCAGTGTTTGAGAACCCCTGCCTTAAATTGTTCTGGTAATGTATTAGATTAAGTTAGAGGAAGGAATTCAAGGGGAGAGCTAATTAACTCAGGTAGTACTGTTCATTAGAGCTTCGGCAGAAAAACAATCCAGATTTTGGATAGCCAAACTGCTTATTTAAGCTTTTGAATTAGGGCTTCAGAACAATATTTATCACACCAAACAGCAACTCAGAAATAATTACTAGGAATCTCTTTGTGTTGAACTCCATACAGGATGTTTCTGCTGACTTTATTTAATATCATTATAAATTTCCTTTTTATGACATGGAAGTCAATATAAGATGCTAAATAATGTGCTTCCATGAACTATACTCCTGGGGGAATTCTACGCCACTGCGCACACACAGAATTCATGTCCTCTGCAGAATATAGATTCTGCTGGAAAGGCGCTGCAGTTACACTTTCACCTACCAGGGGCTGCTGTGGCTCCAGAAGAGAGGGCAGCCAGCAGAGAGGGAGGGGGAAGAGGCTGCGTTCCTCACCATGGGGACAGGTGAGGAGGCAGGGGATGGACAAAGTGTGGCACATGGGGTTGCTGGGAGGTCATAGTCTGGGGTTCAGAAGGGTTAGTGGTGGGGGATAGATTGGCATGGCTAAGGTGCTAGTGGGGTGACAGTATAGAGCAAGGGGCTAAATGGGAGGAGGGCTGCAGGGTCACATGGGGACAGGGAGGGAGGCTGTGGGGGTACAGAGGGAGAGGGCTTCAGGGTCAGAAGGGAATGGGGGTACAGGGTGCTGGGACACATGGGGACGGGGCAGATGCGCATGACTGAATGGGAGGGGCTAGAGGTCAACCAGGGTCTGTATGGGGGATGCTCCCCAACTCCCTAACAATTCCCCCGCAACCCCGCCCCCCAAAAAAACTGTTACATACTTCTCCCACCCACATTCAACAACCCTCCTGCTTCCCTCCCAGGCTCTTTCCCTCTCCCTCAATTCCTCCAGTACCCCTGACTTCCACAGGCCTTTGCACTGCTTCTGAGGGATGTTGAAAGTACGTTTCTATATTGTAGTTTAAATGAATTACTTAGAGTTCTGTATTAATATGCCTAGTAAGGAATCTATTTGTCAAAAAAAAAAAAAAATCCTGAATCTTTTTTTCCTCTGTCTACGTTGTTACAAACATACTTGCTGGCAGGTATTTTGAAATAAATTGCCAAAATAATTGAAACTGGCATGATTATATTGTGTTATTTTGACAAATAAATATGCAGAATTTTGCAGAATTTTTAATTTTTTTGGCACAGAATTTCCCCAGGAGTAAAACTGTCAGGTACAGATTGTTTTCTGTAATCCATTTCAAGTTAGATTGTTTGCTCTGCAAATTAACTCATGAAATTGATTTGTTCTTCTGCAATATCCCTTCCCAAGTGTTAAAGATAACCTGCAATTGCAAGGGCTCTCAAACTACATGATGTATACCCTAAATGAGCAGGGTCAGAGGGCCATTATGCACATTTTAAATTGACCTTTTTCCATCTGGTAGGTCCTGGAATCAATACCTTCCATGGGACCAGCTGCTCTGACTTCACATTCATCACTGAACCTTACTAGAGGCTGTAGCCAACTTGTATGGGAAAGACAAGTCCATATTTTCTCCAAAAAAATGCCATTTTAGAAAGATTTTTTTTTTTTTTTTAAATCTACAACGGTTTGGAGGGGGTTATTTTGGGTTGGTTGGTTGTTTTGTTTGTTGCAAATCTTGACTTTTCACAGTAGGCTGATTCAAGTCTACAGTAGGTTCTGTACCTGGCCTGATGCCAGGTATAATTGGCAGGTCTGGACTTCAGGGGCCAAATAAATGGATTTACTTTTATATTCAAAATATTCTAAATGCCCATTTTCACAGCTTGAGAACTCCATTCAGCTGTGACTAATGGTGAGTGGGGGCTTAAACCATAAATTTCATTTTTTGGAAAGTGAGATTGCAAAATTCCAACTTAGAAAAGATATAAACAAAAACTATATAGTGTTTGTCTATTTGCATAACTGAAGATTTTAAGCTTTTACAGGTTTTACTTTATTATGCTAAGATTTAGATTATTGGCAGTTGGTTGATACTAGAGAGAATGTATTAAGCTTCCCAAATAAATGTTTATTACATATGAAAGTTGTAATAAAATACCTAATTAAGAAAATATTACAATTAAGCTATTCAAGTAATATGGACTTTTTGTATAAATACAGTTCATTTAAGTGCAAAGCATTGTTTTATTTACGGGAAATTTTACTCAAAGCATTTCCCTCTCTGCATGGAGAGCATCATGGTTGAACTTTCTCTGTATTTTTTAAGGACCTGATCCTAAAAGCCATTACTAGGAAATTAATTCCATGGACCTTAATAAAGAGGAGTAAAGATTTGCAGTGACAGGTTTTAACTTTTATAGCAACTAATAAGCACACTTTCTGACTATTCTATATAAAATTTATTTGCCTAATCATGTGGAGCAATTGAACTGTAAGAGTAGTTTGCCACATTCACTGTTAAAATAGCTTTAATTCCTTTCAAGTCACTAAGCAACTGGTGTTTGTGTGCTCCTCTTATCCTGGAATATGCAGTATCTCTTGTTTACGTGCAGTATCCTTGCATCTTTGGAGCTGTCCAGTATGTAGCTAATGTATAGGGGCATGTGACAACATGGGTTACCATACAAAGCTAATTCTCACTAATATAACTGAGCTCTGCTATATAGAAACCACTAGTGGTGATACTAAACAGATGGCGTAACCTCCAAAAGTATGATCTGCAAACTGTATGGCTTCTAATAACTTTAACTAAATCTTGTATCATGCTGGCACCTTTTCCACTGCATAGTTTAGTGATGCCAGTGCACCTTAGTTTGATATCACTAACCTGCACAAACTCATGACATTGTTGGTGCTTCTCTTAGTTCTGAGAAGTCAGTCTCTATCCTCATTGTGCAGGGAAATCCAATCCTGCACTTTCATCATTTACTTCTACACCTTTAGCAGCAAACATTGTCCTTTGTTATATATAATAATTATTTCATTTATTGCTTTAGGTATTTCTGGGAAAAGCCAGCTTCTCTTTGCTCTGGTCTTCACTACCCGTTATCTGGATCTCTTCTCTGCATTCATTTCATTGTATAACACATCTATGAAGGTACAGTATTCTGCATAAGTGAGAAAGGCTAGTCATTGTTTTGCACACACAATTCCTTTAACAAAAGCCTCTTCTGGTAGGTAGGTGATGGTCTACTGCATTGGTAACTTAAAGGACAAAGGAGCTTCAAACAACGTATATGGAAATTTGCACTCCATACAAATACTCTTTCCCACCAAAGAAACCTTCTATAAGCTCTTAATATGAGGAAATATGACATCTAAATCAAATAAAGCTGCAACTATAGAAAATTAGTAATTTGTTAAAAACTGTGTAATAAGATGGACTTTTCATTATGGCGTTTAGAGCTTTATGAACATCAGTTATCACAACATTGTAAGATAAACCATATACTGTGTGTAAAAACAGGTAATCTGACTTGCCCAAGGTTGCTCAAGAAATTAACAGCAGAGCCAGGAACACACTCCCGGAATCTTTTGTCCCAGTCCAACACTCTAACTGCCACTAGATTATATTTCTTCAACTTTCATGTTCACTTTGATGTGTGTACTCTGGACATTGATGGGGTCATGTTTCGTTACTTTGGGCATATTTGAATATATTTATCTTTTAATTTTTGCCTTTTTTAAACATTATTTTCTGCATAGAGTCTGACAAAGCAGTGGAACAAAGCACACTGTGTACAGTATTATGGTTAGTCAGTGATAGAAAAGGAAAAAAAAATAGAAATCAACAGTTCAGGGCTTCTAGACATGTGCTCTTTCTCCAGGCTGTGTGGCTTTTAAAGTGTTAGATCGGCTCTGTTGAGTAAGCATGATGCTGTTGCTACATGACAGAGCATGCATGAGGATCAGGTCTGTGTTTCTGATCACTGCATAAATTTTCTAATATCTATGTGCATGTTGCACTGTAATTTTCAACCATTCATAACTTCATATTTTTCAGAAGTCCCAAAGCACATACTAGTAATGGGTTATGCATATGTACAATTTTAAGTTTAAATGTTTGGCACTTTTTAGTATCCCCTTCACAATTTTTCTACAAGAGGGAAAATGTATTTTTCCTCCCAATCCTCTCCATTCAAACTTCTGAAAGAGTTTTGTTGAAACTTCCTTTAGTCACTGTTAGCCAGAAGTAAGGTATGGAAAAATGTAGAACTAAAGGTGAAATGTGAAAATAGAGGGTTATATTGGAAACTGCCTCGCATCCTGTATGACAGAAGCCATCAGGTTATAACTTGTATAATTATTTAGATTAAAAATGTAGAACCAAGAGTTATTGGCTTTTGAATTAGTACTCTATGAAGAGGAGTAAAACACCATTCACTCCTTGTATTCTTTTGCAGTGTCATATAGACAAACAGTAACTTGGGTTTTTTTTGTAAACAGTCATGTATTTTTTTTTGTTAGGGGGTGTACAATCATATTTGTGTTCTGTTTTTTTTCTTATTAGCTTATCTACGTTGCTTGCTCATATGCCACTGTATACCTGATCTACATGAAATTTAAGGCTACCTACGATGGAAACCATGATACATTCCGAGTGGAGTTTCTGGTGGTTCCTGTTGGTGGACTCTCGTTTCTTGTCAATCATGACTTCTCCCCTCTAGAGGTTGGTTGAGGTTATTTCTGGTATTTTAAGTTTGTTGGTTTTCTGTAATAATGTAAAGATGATGTAATTTTATTTAAAATATGCTTTCAACAGTTAGAAATGTTTCAGTATGAACAAATATTTTGAGGGTGTATTGGACATTAAAGACATTTCTAAAAGCCCATTTGTAAAATACATCCAATGACAGATATGGTGGTCCTGCACCCCTCACATACCTTTAAACTCGCTGAACTTCAGTCAGAATGTCGTCTGTGTAAAGAATACAGGTTATGGCGCTTGAAAGACTGAATTTAGTGCTCCATTGGATGGTCACTTCATTGTTTTATCAAACAGAAGCATATATTGTTCACCTCGCACTCATGGCTGTGATATTAATCCAGCAATATCATTTGTCTTATGTTTTCGGGCATTTTTCAAGCTTACCAGACTGGCAGCCAGTGAGATTTTGGTGCCATCTGGTGAAACCAAACAGAATTACAAAAATTCTGAATCATTATACTGTATTACAAACTTCTAGAGTATTTACAGAAATTGTAGCCACACTAGAAATACAGTAAATTTATTTATCGTTTATCAGCACAGAAAATAAATGCTTCCCTATAGTATAAAATACTCCTGTATATATTTTAATTGGAGTGAAACTGAATTTTTCTAGGCCATAGGATTGTCAGATTTCATTAAGGAAAGTGTCTTAATATTGTCTTGATGTCCTTCATTGCAACATTTTGTTTTTAAATCTCTCTTTTTTTTTTCTGTTGACTCATGAGCTTTCAGCCAGTGTTAAAATGCTCAATTATTTTGATTTCCATGGATGTTGCAAAACTTGAGGCTGGACGCTCTTTCCATTTAGGCATAAAATGGAATTTTACCTTCTTGCCTGATTTTTATTTGGAGATTACACAACAACTGTAGGTTGATAAGTTTTTTTTCCCCTCAGTTAATAAGGTAAATGGATAAGAATTCTCTTCTAGTCAACTGAAGGTTTTTTCTCTACTTTTTTTTTTTTACTTTTTTCACAATTAGAGCCTGACCCTGCAACAAGTGAAGTCTATGAACGTTTTGCTACTGGGTTCAGTTTGTGCAGGATCATGCTCTAATTGGGGGTGCGTGTGAAAGAAAATAGGAGGAACTTACTCATCCGCTTTGGAGCGGAGCTGGAGTGCGGAGCAGTGGAGTTGCAGGTTTTTGCCAGGAGCTGGAGCGGAGCCGGAGCACAGCTCCAAAGCCCTGCAATTTACTAGCCTAAGATTCTTTGTTTAAATTCTGATCCAGAGAGATGAAAAGTGGCCTCAGCAATTTGGAGACACTCAGCATCTCACAGAATCAAGTCTCTTAAATGGATTTCAGGGTGCTGCAAATCTTTAACTCAAAGGCACATACTAGGAAGCATTGACTTCATCCGCAAACCACTGCTGCAGGCTCATTAGATAGTTGATTCAGAGATTCTCTTGTCTACAGTCACTTTGGCTGTGACTCATCTCAGGAACAAGTCTATGCAGTTTTCCTACTTGTCCTGATTGGAGAAGGTTTTGTCTGGATTTGTGACAAGGAGGACTTGTCAAATTACTGTATTTGTTCATAAAATTGTTTGGTTTGACCTCAATTTTTACCCCCTGAACATCTTCCTTACTCATAGGCATGGAGGGAAATTAGTGGTATTGAATGTATTTGCCTTTTTTTCTTTCAGATCTTGTGGACCTTCTCTATCTACCTTGAATCAGTTGCTATCCTCCCCCAGCTTTTTATGATTAGTAAAACTGGGGAAGCAGAGACCATAACCACTCACTATCTTTTCTTCTTGGGTCTGTACCGTGCCTTGTACCTAATCAATTGGATTTGGCGCTACTATTTTGAAGGATTCTTTGATCTCATAGCTGTTGTTGCTGGTGTGGTCCAGACCATTCTTTACTGCGACTTCTTCTATTTGTATGTTACAAAAGGTAAGTAGTACAGTAACTGGCAGCATCAGGTTGTATTATAATACCCCGTAGTGTCAAGCATGGTTAAATTGACTTTTTTCTAACTGATTGTCTGTACTGAGGTCACCAACTTGTTAATATTATGTGTAAATTATTACAGTACATTTTTTTGGTAGTTCTGGGCCTTTTGAGGGCCTGTCTCCACTACAGGTGGAACCATGGTTCTGATGAGTCTCTGTGACATAGTTAAAACTAATGTAATTCAGTGTATTCACATTGCACCTTTTTTGGGGAACAGTCATGTCATCCCTGCTTCCTGAACCCTATAAAATCAGCACAGCTCTTCCACACTGTTTAAACTGGTAGTACAAGTCCGAAGGAGCGTCTTTCAAGATGGAGACAAATAAGACAAATAAGATTTGAGTGTATTTTATGTTGATCTCAGCCCTGTAGAATCTGTTAGCTGTTCTGCCCCTCCTCATATTTCCCCCCATCTTATCACCCCAAAGTTGCATAATTGTGAATCTTATTACTTTGGTTAGGCCCACTATGGTAGATCACCACTACTGGTTCATTGATGTTATCATACCCTGGCCTGGCAAAATTCATGATGCTAGAATTTAAGAATTTCCATGTGTACACAGGGGACAGAGTGGAACAGGCTCTTCTTTCCATATACAGTAACTCCTCACTTAAAATCGTCCCATTGGGAATATGTTCGTTTAAAGTTGTGCAATGCTCCCTTCTAATCCCGTTTGGCAGCCGCCTGCTGTGTCCACTGCTTGCAGGAAGAGCAGCCTGGTGGAGCTAGCTGGTGTATGGTTGGAACCAGGGTGGACTATCAGCTCCCTGCTCCCCTAAGTTCCCTGTGCAGCAGCTGCCCAGCAGGCTAGCAATTGCAGCTGTCCTTCCCCCACTGCCATGTGCTGCTCCTGCCCTCTGCCTTGGAGCTGCTCCCCGAGACTCCTAGCTTGCTGTGGGGGAGGAGGAAGAGGGGGACTAATGTCAGGGTGTCCCCATCCCCCCTGCTCCTACACCCCACTTACCCCATCTTCCATAGAGCAAGGGGGACACACGACAGAGGGAGCTTCCAGGCAGTTACAGCTGCAGTCCGGTCTCAGCTTGCTGATCTAATTAACAAGGCAGTGTACTTCTGACCCACTCTTCATACTTAAAGGGGAAATGCGCATCTCTCTCTCTTTCTCACACACACACACACACACACACACACACACACGGTGTGTGTCTCGGTCTCTGCCCTCCCTCCTTTCCTGTTGCCTTGTACAGTAGAGTGTGAGAGTTAACCCTTGAGTGCTCAGCCAATTGCTAGTTCATCATTTAGCAGTAAGGCATTCCCTGGAAATATCCCACCCTCTGACTCCTCCACCTCAACCAAGCTTCACAATCATCATCACTGTGTACCAGTAAATATTTGGTGAAAAAAAATTCCCTGGAACCTAACCCCCTCATTTACATTAATTCTTATTGGGAAATTGGTTCGCTTAAAGTAATTTTTCAGGAACATAACTACAATGTTAAGTGAGGAGTTACTGTACTCTCCCACGGAATTAGTGGCAGGGAGATGAGAGTTAGAGCATTATAACCTGATTATAGAGCATTTCTTACAAAAAAGTGATTCTGTCTGATAAATTGTATTCCTTCACATACTTCAACAATTTGTCCATGGATACATCTATTTATTTAGTAACTTTTCTCTTTTTTTTTCCTAGTACTAAAAGGAAAGAAGCTCAGTTTGCCAGCGTAAGTGCCAAAAATCATCACCAGCATCTGTCCTTCCGGATGCTTGGACAGAACAATCCTTACCACAAGCAAAGGCGAAGATGCTTGAGACAGAAAGTCAGAAATACAACTCTCTTTTTAGCACAGATAGTCATCAGTGGCTCTGTAAGAACAGAGGAAAAACAACCAGCGGATTTCTGTTTGATGCATCTTGCCTCTATCTTTTTTATTACTATGTATAAAGATTTTTTACATAAAGAAACTTATACTGTATTAATAAATTCAGTGTGTAGTTTCAATTTGAATAGTTCCAAAAGTGAGGTTTTGTGAGGTTGTTTATGACCAGAAATAAGTACAAACACTTTTTTTTTTTTTAATTTTCAAGGATTCTTTCAAATTACTGATTTATTTCAGTGCACACACGTGTGTGCTTCCTGATGGATGGTAATCATTATTCTTCCCCTTCATTTCAATTTTCATTCCACTATATTTATTTTTTTTCCAAAAGGTGAATTATATCTGTCAACTTAAATCTGAACCCACTGATATTTGATGTGAAGTTCTTGTGACCAGTATGCTATGCCATGTGCTGATAGGGAGTTTCCTATGAAAACATGCCAGTGCCATTAAGGCTGGCAGTCATGTTTTGTTAGTTTTCTCTCTTTGGTTCCTTCCCTTTTAAAAACAGGCTGTTAAAGGATGTTAGGGAGTCCCTTCTTGTGGCCACCAGGGTGCGTGCCCTCTGTGTCTTTGATCTGTTGTCTAGGAAGGCAATCCAAGTGATAAAGTATTTGGTGGCAATGCAGGTTAGAGAGGGTAAGGTGCTTGGCTGTGTGGTTTAGTGGTAAACATTTCTATTGTGTTCTTTATTCAGGAAAAGATGGTTAAACTGTTTTGGATGTAGAGCCCTACTTTCATTAGTAGTAATATTGTTGCAGCTATAAGGATGAATAACCCATGATAGTTGTCAATTGCAGTAATCTGTAGGTGATCATTTTAAACGTCTTCAGTTTTTTAATGAATACTTTACAAGTAATGTCCATGTTCAGCTTCAAGTGGTTTTTGATGTATCACTTTTGGACAATTAGTATGATTTTTATAAACTTGTTTGAAAATCAGCAGCACCAATTACCATTCTTTATATTCTTTAAATGATTCCCTTTTTTACTGAGCTGTTGCATGATTTATCCTGTGTTACCATCCTCAATAAACATTTTATGAAATGGTGTAAATTGTATCTTTGTTCTTAAATTACGGCTTTGTATCATCCTGTGTCTGGATGAACAGTTGTAGTAACAGACGGTTGTTTAAATTAATTTCATTGTTGATGTACTGGTGTTTGTGGGGAAAATAGATGTATTATCTTTAAATACAGAAACATCTGTTAGTATGAATGTTTTAGAAAATAATCTTAAAAGTGGGAATAAATCTGTGGCTGCACTAGATTGGATTTAGAAATGTGACAGAGAAGATGAGTAGATCAAACACAAAGTGGGTATGAAAGGTCTACTGTTTTGAATACTGTATTGGGATTCAGGAGAGCTGGGTTCAGTTCTTGCCTTATACTTTGTGTATGAACTTGGATAAGTGACTTAATGTACTCTGTGCCTTAGCTCTGCATCTGTAAAATGGTGATAATACTTTCTCCCTCACAGGGGCGGTGTTAGGATAAAATCCAGTATGATTGTGAGGTGTTCAGATACTACAGTAATGAGTGCCAAATAAGTACCTGGATAGATTTCATATTATTAATTACTATTGACCTGCATTTAGTTAAATTGTATTTGTCTGGTATGGGTCCCTTTATTTCCCTCACCCGTAATCCACCTAACTTCAAATGTATATGAGATTGTTTTTCAGCTACCAGTCCAACTACTAGAGGCATTTCTATATTCTCACACCCATCCAACAGTTTTGTGACTTGCTTTTCCCACATCCTTTTCTTTTATTTCTGCCCGTATTTTGTGTATTTCTCTCCACCTTTAATATTGTTCCCAGTTCCCCATTTGTTCCCTAATGTTTCCATCTCCCCTGTCTTCCATACCTATTGAAAACCTGCTGTCTCTGACCCACACCTTTGGGGAAAGGTTTGCTTTTTTCTCATTGAAGTTAAGACTGGTTTTGATCCTAGTTGTAGCCCATAAATTGAACATAAACTTCACATGTGGGCATCTCCCTTTCTGAGGTGGCCACTTCTGTAAGTAGAAAGACTCTGTCCTGAGGTCTGTACAAGAATTCTGTTTTTTCTATACATATCCAGCTTTGGGCGAGGTGAACACGGAATATTACTGAACACACAAAAATTACATTAAAAGGACATTATTAAGGTCTCTTTCACTTGCAATCAATCCCCTGCCTCATTCATTACACACTTCCAACTTTGCAACAAATGAAGTAGGGGTCCTACAGACAGGTTTCTTCACTATATGACCCTAATTCATTCCCAGAGTAGCTCCATTCTGTGAACTGAATGAGGCAGGGGTCTTGTGGGAAAATACTATGTGATTATGTAATTATGACTATCATAAATCCATATCCACAAGGGGGCTGAATTAAAGTTGCACAGGCACACTTAATTCTGGCATTTCCTAACTTTTGAGTGCTTGACTTTTATGAGCAGTCTTAATGTTCTTTTAACATTATTTGTGTGTGTGTGTAATTTCCTATCTTATTAAAAAAAAAAACAAAAAAACTTATCATGTGGTATCCTAATGTATGTATATACCGCACTGTAAACCTGGGTCTGTGGGACCCAGGCTTGTGGACTCGATGTTTCGGAGCCCATGCTCCATTGTAAACCTGGTTTACAACTGCTGGACCAGCAGAGCCATGCTAATGTGTCCAGACTACACTATGCAGACCTTCTGACTCAGGTCTATGGCTTGAGCTGCATCCAGATTGACTTGGGTTCAAGCCCTGTCATTTTTCACAGTGGAACTCAGGGTCTGACGCAGCGATGTTGCTTTCCAAGGGTACCCAAGAACCAAGATTGTGCAGCACCTTGCCACTACTTGCATGTAGTGGGACAGAGTTTTGGCTCTACTTGCTTTGGAGCAGGTCCCTGAAACCAACAGCCTGTAGCAGCATCAGCACTGCTTTCCAAGCCTTCTCAGACCTCAGTCTCTCTGTACAGGTAGTGACAGGCACACACCAACCCCCAGATATTTGGAGCATTCCCTGCAGTGTCCAGCCCATTATCCACGGGACACTTGCAGAATTACCAGGCCCACTCGTCCTAGAGGAACAGGATACCCCCCCACACACTTGTAAGATTCAACTCATGACCAGCACTTTGAATATATCTCAGTGCTGTGGTATTATGCATAGTGAAAACAAGAATAAATTTATCAAAGACAAGAGATGGGGGAGATAATGGATAAGGATATTGGAAACAAATGGTTACACAGAAAACAAAATTGTAACATGCTCTCCAGAGATTAAACTTAACTAACAAGTTAACCACCTGTCTAAAGATGTTTGTCACCCAAAGTCCTCTTTAGCGTTTTCAGCCTAGCTTGGCTGAGACCCTGCTTTCATGAATGGAGGTGGAGGATGCCAGGATGTTATCTTTGCCTTTTAGAAATAATCCCAAAGTTCATTGTCTTTACTCAGAGACAGGATAACACCCATCGCTTTTTTTCTTTTTCTGTGTGCTCCTTTCTTGTTGAGTTCACATCAGTTCATTGCCATTTGACTTTGTTTGTAAATAGGCATCCATTGTGTTAGCTTACAATGCTTCATTTACAGCCTGACAGAAATACACATTTCTTACCTCCTATCTGGAAGAAGCAGCCTAAGACATGTCACCTTTTGCTGACCTGCTTTTAACTTGTATGCTTAAAACCATAATATTCTAGTACAGATTAATAACTCCTTACATAGTACACATACATACATTTCACAATTATATTGACGACCAGTGTTCTTGCTGTCTTTCAGTTGAGAGCTCACAACTTTTTTTGGTGAACCAGAACATACAGATCAGAATAAGGAGATTCTTAGAACCCCGCTGTATCTTGTCAGTGTGGGAGGGACCCACAGGACCCCACATTGTAGTGGCATGTAGGGTGATGGTATGGTGCTGTGAGGTGATATCATATGGTTGTCACAATGCCATAAGGGGCAGAACAGGGCCAGCTGCCACATCTGCCAGGGGGCAGCATCATGGGGGACAGCCAAGTGTCCGGTGCCCAGCCTGCTGTCTCTCAGCGTCTCCACTTCCAGGGGAGTGCCTGTCAGCACGGGAGAGCTCTGCGCATGCGCCTCGGGGCTAGGCAGGCGTGGGCGAGAGGGAGCAGAGAGGACTCCGAGCCCCGCGTCCTTTGCGCATGCGCCTGGCCGCTCGAAGGGCGGGGCTCGTAGAAGCCCTGCGCATGCGTCTCATCCTGAAACGGGATGGGAAAGCGTCTAGCGCGCGAGCTCTACTCATGCGCCGGTGGGAAAGGGTGAATGTGTGCACTGCGCGATTCTAAGGGCTTACGCTGCGTGGTTGCGTCATGGCGTTGTGTTGTTTTTACGAAATCCTCTTTGGACTGGTGTGACGTTCTGTCCGAGGAGAGCAGGGAGCGTCTCGCTGGTGCGGGGCCGCTTCTTGGGAGGCTGGGGGTGTGGCAGGGAAGTGCGGGGACGGAAGGCGGGCAGCCCGGCTGGGGCTGGGCAGGGAAGTGTTTCGGGGGGGGGTTGGGCTGGGGGGGGGGGGGGGGGGGGGGGCAGCCCGGCTGCGGCAGGCCTGGGGACGGCCCTTCAGGAGCAGGGGGGGGAAGGGGGGGCAGGGAAAGGGGGCAGATGCGTAGCTTGTGGTCAGAGAGACGTAATCTGAGGTATGGTGGCTAGTTTTGGTAGGAGGCAGGCTCCCTGCTTTAGTGAGGGTAAGGAGATGTGTGGGTCATCAGTACATTTGCTTCCTGCAGGAGGAGCAGGCACAGCACTGGTAGGGTCCCCAAGATGCCTGGAATGGTGATATTTGGGAGACGCTGGGCTATCGCTAGTGATGACTTTGTTTTTCCGGGAGCCTTTGAACTTTTCATCAGAATGATCTGGTAAGAGCCACCCCATCCTCACTTCCCACCAGCCTCCAAGGGGAGGAGACCCATGCAGCTGGGAGATCTGGTCTGCCATGGAAGGGGCACTGTACATTTGCAGTGCCCTATTATTAGAACCCAGTATGCCATTGTGCTAGGTGTTGTATGAACAGAACAAAAAGATGTTCCCTGCCCCAAGGAGCTTACAGTGTATAAGACAAGAGACAACAGATAGATACAGACAGACTCAAGTGTTCTGCCTGCAGCCATTCCCTCCTGGTGACAGCAGGCTGAAGGCAAAATTGATCAGCGGCTGATTAACTATTGATAAGTGATTTCTAGTCCTCTATAAAGGATTATGCGAATGTTAGGGTTATTTTAATTGTTTTATTTTAAATGTATGTTAACTTTCATGCTAATTGGAGTAGTCCTTGGGCTCCTTAGGAAATTGCTATTATGTATGTGTAGATTATCTTGTTGATTTTTATAACATGCCTGGGAAGCTGCTGAGTTGGTATGCTGTTAGGAATATTTGTTTAGATGTGATGTGAGACTGTCTGGTCCATTTGGCATTTTATTACAGAGAAGTGAAAGAGAAATTGAGGGTTTTTTCCTATCATGTATTGATAACCCGGGTTTTCATATTGAGAATGAGACATGTAATGTAACTTTTGCATGCTGTACTAAATTAAGACCATTCTACACAGTAATCATTTGCTACTACTTCAAGATGTGGTTGCATCACTTAAACTGATAAACTTCATCCATCATTGAAGTGCTCTGGGATCCATCTGAATGAAAGGTGCTATTAAAAAAAGGAGTATATTGTTGAGCTTGTAGTCTCTGTTTGGTTACTGCAATATACTCTACTGGGGTCTTTACATTCTGTGAGTTTCATAAAAGGGGCATGTTCCCACAATGAATTATTTTTAAATGAAGATGGATAATTTTTTATGACTGAATTAGCTTTGTGGTGAAATATGTTTCTTCCTAGCTGTGACAACTTATGGTACTGTTTTTCTGCAGGTGGATTGGAATTCTTATTTTGTACTCCATTCACAAAGGGAAATTTAACTGTACTGGAGGGGGATTATTGCACAGCTACCTGCTTGTCCTCCTCGTTCTCCTGGCTGTCATAATATGCACTGTATCTGCTATTGTGTATATCAGTATGCAAGGTAAATACTTAGTCTGCAATACCTGATATTTATAGTAGTAGGATTTATATATTTTATTTAGATTTGCCATTAAAATAGAACAGCTTTACAAACATTCTGTGTGCCCTGACAGTAATAAGATTTATAGTAACCACTTCTCAGTATTAATACTACCTAATACAAATAAATTAAACTCTGCTAACCTTAAATAATCAAATAGAGGTAACAGTTTACTACACCCTGTAGATAACTATAAAATAGGGGAACTCCAAAATATCCTCTCACAACCAAATCAGATTCAGCAATGCTGCTACTTCCACATCCAGCAATTTACTAGTTCACTAATAAATAATCTGAAAAGATGCACTGTTTTTAACACCTCTGACAGACTTCCAGGAGCAGCTATGCAGAATCCATCTGCTCCGTAATGGTACTTATAAACATAGCCTTATATAGTCACAGTCAGCGCCACATATCAAAAGTGTATCAGATACAGTAGGCTGTTAAGGAAAAGTATATAGAAAGGTGGTCCACACAAATTATACAGTGTCTTATTAATACAATAATTATGTAAACAGGAAGAGTTTCAGCTTGAGGAAGAGAGGCAAACTAATATGATATGGGAGCATATGCACAGACACCTTATCATGGGACAGAGAGGTACCTGTAATGGTCCCTTTGTATATTGTGTTCTGTTCTGTGAGCCTCATTACCAGAAAGATAGACCCTCCTAATATCTGTCTTAGGTACTTGTATGCCTCCATTAGGGTAGTATTTGAGCACTTCACAATCTCTAGTGTATTTATCCTCACAACACTCCAGTAGAGTATGATCTCCGTTTTACAGAGAGGCTGTGACTTGCCTGAGGTCACACACAAAGTCTGTTGGGAGACCCAGGTCCAAGTCCCTGCTCCACAGGTCCTAGGCTAGTGCACCAACCATTGGACCATCCTAGAGTGATCATAGAAAAACAGCTAAAATATTTAGGCATCTGGAGGGACTGATCTGATGAAAGATTAAAAATCAATATAGGTACCTTGCCCAAACTACAAGTTTGGGGCCGATTGGGGATATAACTATATATAAATACATGTATATAAACATCAAGGAGGGAGAAGGATTATTCAGCATAATTTAAGGGCATATAACTAGGAATCACCAGATAAATTAAGAAAGGGAAAACAGAGATTGGATCTCTGGGAAATCTAACAGAGAATTCCCCAATTAAAAACAATATCTCTGAAGGGAAATGGTGGAAACCCTGTTACTTAATGTCTCTAAAACTAAAGTGAAGAAAACTCTACAAAATGTGCAATAAGGAAACTGGAAGATGGAGTAAATAATCTAATAAGTCTCTCGTATATCTGGAGTCAATTGATACTTTTACATTATTTCCCCTCCTCCCCCCAATAAAAACAATTCATGCACTTTCAAACAGTAACAGTGAAATAATCCATTGTTAGTTAAATTACGTGCCTGGATCAAGTGGGTGGACACAAGTTTGTTAGGCTGAGTAACATGCATCACCATCTGAGGCACTGAAATGTTCAATTAATTAAGCTATCGTCTGCTTGACAATATCTGCCGCATTAGAGTGTAAATTGCCATTTTTAGTTTGTTGGGTGACAAGTTTTGTCAGTAACATCTCTGTAGTTGATAATCTCACAGTATAAAAAGTATTTATAAATTGAGCTCATCCTCGCCCTTCTATGAACTACTTGTAACTCACAGAAAATACAATAAGGTTTCTAGTATTTCAGACCTGGGTAGCTTTGGTTCTCTTTATCAGACAGATGCCACTTTTCTATTTTGAGGAGATCCTTCTGCTAGAACACAATTTCATTTAAAAAAAAAAAAAACAAAAAACCCAAACTCTCTTCATAGTCTTAAAGTAGTGAGACAAGGCTGGATGGTAGATTGGTGGTAGTACCCCAAACTGTGACACGAATGTGTGCATTTTGGGTCCCATCCTTATGCAGGGTGGATGCATCACAGACAACATGATTCCCTCCCAAGGAAGGGGACTGGGTTAGAACAATTAGCTAACTCCAAAGAGATTTTTGGGGTGGACTTGGAGAATAATGTTTGACTGCTCTTTTGCCCAAAAAGATGGAGTATTGCAGTCACAGACATCTGAACAGAATTTGTATCATCTTGTGTTCTTGTATATAACTGCCTTATTAGTAAGCCCAGACCTATTGAGAAAATAAGCTGTATAGTGATTGGGTTTTTGTTGTAGCTAAAGTGACTTTGAGAAAAGTCCATGAATAAAGATCAGTGATTTAAAGTCTGAGATTGATCTCTATTAAGTTGACTGGACAAACCTGTCAATCTTTAAAGATGCAACTCCAAATAGAAATACTTGTTCTATGCCAGTATAATATGTAGAAGCAAAAAATGCTTGCCAGAAATGTAAGGAATCCCCTCCAAAACCCCAACCCCCTACCCCAGGCTGGTGAAAGTGAGGGAGGGTGGGGGAGAGCGAGCAATTGAGAGAGTGGGGTGGGGGCTTTGGGGAAAGGGTGGAGCCTCGGGGAAGGGGCAAGGTAGATCCTGGGTTGCCCTTAAATTCAAAAAGTGATCTTGCGCATAAAAAGTTTGGAAACCACTGGCCTAGAGAGTCAAATCAGGTCCTATGTGAACAGGCTGAGGCTGAAATGTATCTTCTGGGAAATGAGATGTGTCCAACAACAGATACAAAAATTCCTCTGAGAAAGCAGAAATGATTTTAATATTTCCAGTTTTAAACCATTAAAAATGCTAAAGATGTTCACCATTCAGTTCTAAGACATTTTATGGTCTACAGTTTCACTGCTTCGAAACTTCACTTTAAAAATCTTAGTTTGTTGGGTTTTTATATACTTGATTAAATTTCACAGTGGGCACCATAGCATAAAAACACTGATTTTTGTGTGTGGATATTTTATGTACATAAGTGACTTTTTACTTAAATTCCATCTGTAATTTCAGGAACAATTTCTAACCCTGGGCCAAGGAAATCTCTTCCTAAATTGATTTATACTCGGCTAGGTCTTTATATCCCAGAATTGGTCTGGGCAGTTGTGGGCGCTATATGGGTGTCGGACACTGATGTACGTTGTGAAAGGACTGTGGTAAATGTCGTATTTTGGACAGTTATTGCAAGGTAAAGATGCTAACAGAAAACAAAGCTAAGCTTATATTATGCATTTATATTTTAAATATCCAGTGAAGATTTTTTCTGACCACTCAAAACTTGGATATTTGTTTTAAATTACTGGAGTTTCTTAAACAAGGATTTTTATAGTGAGTGAATATATAAAGACTAGAATAAACTCATTGTTTTCATTGTGCTTTTCTAATTATCTGAGAGATGTTGTGACATCCTCCCTTACAAAGCTGGGGATGAAGTGAAAGCTATGAAGAGTAAAGTTGAGAAGGGGTCAAAAAGACAAACAAAGATGGACGATCAGACAGATGTGAAGAGGGTGGGAGAAGAGAAACAGAGGAGCAGGAATAGATGCCTTAAGAGACCGGTAATGGCATATGGAGCCTTCCCCAACTTAAGGTAGCTATTTCAAAACAGTCATCCATCAGTGGTGATTGCAGTAGAGGTTTAGTGTGTTATGTGAAATGAGTTGGCAGTCTCAATCCTGTTCCTAGTGTATTGGTGTCCCTATTATAGGGGGGATAGCTCAGTGGTTTGAGGGATAGCTCAGTGGTTTGAGCATTGGGCTGCTAAACCCAGGGTTGTGAGTTCAATCCTTGAGGGGGCCACTTAGGGATCTGGGGCAAAATCAGTACTTGGTCCTGCTAGTGAAGGCAGGGGGCTGGACTCGATGACCTTTCAAGGTCCCTTCCAGTTCTAGGAGATGGGTTATCCCCATTAATTTATGCGGGGGAGGGATAGCTCAGTGGTTTGAGCATTGGCCTGTTAAACCCAGGGTTGTGAGTTCAATCCTTGAGGGGGCCACTTAGGGATCTGGGGCAAAATCAATACTTGGTCCTGCTAGTGAAGGCAGGGGGCTGGACTCGATGACCTTTCAAGGTCCCTTCCAGTTCTAGGAGATGGGATGGGATATCTCCATTACAAAGCTATCATCGGTACCAGTAAGTGAGTGTGCTGGTGGTATGCCACAATAAACTGTATTTTCTTTTCTATGACAAGAAGTATAGCTGACAAGAGTTATAGCTGCATGCTCTTGTATACAGTACTTTAGGAGTACATGGTTCACCAAGCCTTTCCTCTCACACCCTTCTGTTTTGCAGCTGGGTTATCATCATCTTTACCATCGTTGCAGTTGTAATTGTCTTTGATCCACTTGGGGGGAAAAAGACACTGTACCTGGCTGATGATATAAATCGCAACTTGGAAAGCAGTCAATCAGGCCAATTGTTTTATAATGTCAAGAAGACCGCAACCAGAGTCTGGGAGAGGAGAATCAGGTTACTGTGTTGTTGTATTATGCAAGATGATGATCACCGAGTGGCTTTTACAAGTATTGCAGAGCTTTTCCGCACCTACTTCTCAGTAAGATGGAAAGATTTGTTTATTTGTTCTTATCATGCCATTTGACTAAACACTGAATCCCCAATACTGCAGCATTTTCACATGTGGCTCTTGCCTTTAGGTCAGTGAGAGTTCAGCAGTGCCATTTACTTGAGAATCAGGCTTTGATACCTATCAGCTCTATTCTGAAACAGAAAACTTACACCACGCTGTCCTCCTTTTAACATGGGTTCCTTTGCCCTCTTGGGGGAAGAGATTGGGAAAATTGCACAAACTAACAAATTACAAACTTCAAACTTGGAAAAGTCACATGCTCAAGTAACCACTGTTTTTCAAACTACTTTATTTTAACACACTTGGCACTTCACAGACATAGGAGCCAGATAGGCAATAGCTTCACAACAGTGAATTTGCCTCCACTTTTTCACCAATATTTTGGTCACAAACTTGCTTTCCTGTAATATCATGCTTGCTTGCATTTAAAAAATAAAATGGTACCATTACTTTTTTCCTTGTACAAACATATTCACTGTCTTCACTAAAAAAAAAAAACCCACTCCCCTCGAGTTTTCTCATGATCCTCTAAGAATGCCTGGTGGTATTAATTGAGTTTAGGATCTTGTCTATATTGGGAATTTAGATTTCCCAATAAAGCTATTGGCTGTAATTCGGCTAGTGAAGTTATTTTTCTCTTCAGCTTGGGCAATTCCCTAGTCGGGGAATGAGGTTGATTTTACCATTTTTCCCCTTGCCCGTAGTAGGGAATGGTACAAACAGCAAACAATTTAGCTACAAGTATCAGAGGGGTAGCTGTGTTAGTCTGAATCTGTAAAAAGCAAAAAAAAGCTTTTTACAGATTCAGACTAACACGGCTACCCCTCTGGTACTTGACACCATGCAAGGCACTACATTTAGCCATATGGAATGGAAATCTATCAACCTCATGAAGAAACTTGCAATCTGAAAAAGTGAGGTTCTTACCCACGAAAGCTTATGCTCCCAATACTTCGGTTAGTCTTAAAGGTGCCACAGGACCCTCTCTTGCTTTTTACAATTTAGCTACATTAATTTATTGAGCTTATGAAGAGGTAATGTCAGCATTAACAATGTGTTAAGGCAGTTCTCCCATCCTGAACTATACCAAACTGGCCCATACAAGAAAGCTGTTCTGTAGAAAGCTCATCACAAGTTAAGGTCTGCGTAGTATTGACTGAGCTGGGACTTAACTGCCAGCACGCTATGCAGCAGTGTGAGAGAGTAGAGTTCAGCAGTGACCTTAGGATCTCTTTTCATACTCAAGGTTGGTGGGAGAGGTTCTTACCCATTAAAATGGTGTCTGTGCATGCTGCTCTATAATTGCCTCCAAGTCGGTGAGTTGTAGGATGTTAGAGGGAGCCTTGATAAGGAGAATAGTCATCCTGTGCAGCCGAATTAAAACCTCCCCACCTCTGTACCTGGACCTTTCCTCTGTAAACCCCCCTTCACTTATGCATGGTAGAAAAGGAAGTGCCCACGTCCTGATTTTGCTGAGTCTTCCCATTGCCGTCAAACTTCAAAATCCCAGTTCTCATGGCTAATAGAAGGGGAATCCTTCTGCCAGTATTTCTAATTATTATTCATGATATAGCATGTTTATTTTGCCAGTCTCATTTCACATAAGTTGCTAAGAGCCTTCCAGTGATCACTGTTGACCTAGAGTCAATTTGAACAAAAAATCTTGTGATGAAAAGCTCAATTACCATACTCCCTGGCCTTCTAATGTGGTTTCTTTACAGATGGAATAATCTTCATGGCACCCTAAGAACCCAATCCCTGTAAGGGGCTGAGTGTCCTCACTTCTTATCAACTTCATTTGTGACTGTAGTGCTCATCACTTTGCAGGATCGAGCTCTAAGTGACAGGGTTGTATTTACAGTATTGTTAAAGATCTGTAAGCAAATGCTATGTGCCTTGCCATAGGTTCAGAGCAGGAGTATTTGCTAGTCACATATCACAAATAACAGCATGAGCACTCCTTCAAACTTGCATAGTAGCTGTAGAGGGAGGTAAGCGGTTTTTTTTCCCCTAAGTTGCTTGTGACAATTATTAGTCATGTTCAGATCATGTTTTGCTTTAGGGCTCCACAGGCCTTTTAAAGAAGATGCTTTTAACTTTCTTTTTTACACTGGAATTTATGTATGTGGCTTTTATTTGCAGAAAGTTTTTAAAGATGCAACATTGAGTGTGTTGGATGGGGATGTGAATGTTTCACAAGCACATCCTTGCTTTCTGATGTAAATGTATTTACTATAGAACTGCAAAAGAAAATCACTTTAAATTTTTCAGTGGATTGCCTGCGATGATGTGGGTTTATTTTTAAAGAATATTTTCCATTTTCTTTGGCAGGACACTGACCTGGTGCCTAGTGACATAGCAGCAGGCTTCACTCTGCTCCATCAAGAGCAAGATAAAGTGGAAAACTGCCCAAAAGAGCCTGAAGAAGTCCTGTGTCATTCCCACCTATCCCATGTGGTAAGATATGCTACCAAAAAACAGCTTTGTGATAACAGCCCGTTTAAGGGACAGAGTCTTGTCAAACTGAACTAAAACGCAAGTTTTGTAAAAATTAGCTTTGACAAAATCTAAGGCTCATAGTTCCCAGTATTTTAAGTTCGAATAGGAAATTTTGTAATCCAATAAAAATCCTCTTATGAAGTTTGCAATCAAAACATTGCTGAATTGTACTAATACATGGAGAACCTGAAAGTAAAAATGACTAGAAAATGATTATAAACTAAAAACCTCCCACCAAAACGGGCTATAAGGGTGGGATTTTCAAAAGCATCCAAGTGATTTAGGAGAACAAGTCCCATTGAAAAACAATGGGAGTTGTGTTCCTTAGGCACTTCCAAAAATGCCACCCACAATTATGTTTTCATTTATATTGATAAATATGAAATTTTGAAATGGGAAGTAGGTATATGTGTGAAAATTAAAGGTTTTTTTGGATCACCAAGAAGAATATGCGCAGAAACAAATAAGATGACATTCCAGTTCTATGAGCATAAAGCTGAAAATGTTGGTCTTGCAGTACAGATGCTCCCCGATTTACGCAAGCGTTCCGTTCCGGAATGCCTTGCGCAAGTCGGGAACGTATACCCGACTATTATGCGGGCCCCCCCCCCCCCCCAAAAAAAAAAAAAAAAAAGCTTACGGAACTTTTTCCATAAGTGCGGATTTGCATAAGTCAGGTTTGCGTAACCCGGGGAGTGTCATTATACTGTACTTGTCTTTCAAATTATAACTAAGTAACCAACATCCAGACAGGATGAGAAACAGAAACAGTAATTGTTTAATGCTTGCTGATCAGGAGTGACACTTCATTTTGGGATCTTCCACCCGTCTCTTAAATGGCTTAAAATGGGAAAAATCTCTTGTAAATTATTTTGTACCTTTTGTAATCTTTAATTTCTCACCTAATGCACCGTTCTAACCCAAGTAGATTATTCCACTTCAGTTGAAACAGTTTAAGTGCACGCCACTTACTAGATAGTTCCTTTTGAATTCAGCTGATGGTGGGTTCTGTGCAAAGGAAAAAAAGCTCTTGTGAGAATTATCTGTTACATAATCTGTAGCTTTTCCTCCACCTACACCCCTTAGAATGAACATTTAATTTTCAGTTCCATGTTTATCAGTGCATAATAAAGTATAGAAACATATAAACTTGGTACTGTTACTGAACAATTACTTTAAATAATAATTAGAATTTTCAAGACTCCATTTTCAAGACTTTATTATTAACAAATAAACCCTAAACTTTTTCTAAATAAGAAAATTGAATATGCCTAAGTGTGAACTCCTTCCTCTCAGTTGTTCTGTTTCACTTACCTGGGGCTTACAGTGAAAAGGTAAAAGAATAAACGTCATTGCCATGACTATTTGGGTCTGTGGGGAGATCTAGGCCCTTAGTGTTACAGTGGCATGGTGTGCACCTGCATTCTTTATCCTGGGCTTGCCTTACATGTTTGTTTTTTGTTTTTGTTTCTTTCCCCCTCCAGACTGATGATTTGGATATTGAATTAGAAAATGCTGCTCACTACATGCAGTTTGCTGCAGCTGCTTATGGATGGCCTTACTACATCTACACTAACCCATTTACTGCACTCTGTAAGCTTAGTGGTGACTGGTAGGTTGGTATAAGATCTTAAAAGTGCATAGTTTCTTTTTTAATTATTTGTTTTTTCATATCAGTACAAATCACTTAAATAGAAGTTCTCTTATTTCGTCAATTTCTATCTATTAATAAGTATACATGAGCTTGATTGCTAGAGTTGTCTTTCGCAAATTGAGTAAAAGGAAACCAGCCTTCAAAATACTACTTCCGATTTTGGAAGGGTAGGCAAGCTGTTTTCTTTGGCCAAACTTACAAAGCCATACACTGAACTTGATGGCATTTCTGTGTTTGGTTATTAACACAAGAAGTTTTTGAACACTGCACCTGATTAATTACAAATGTTCAGAGAATGTTCGTGGGCATTAGTGACCAGAATCCTATTGATTTTGGATAGAATTGGACAACTGAAAGGGGGAATGGGAGACACATAGAGCCACAGCTTTAAGCCCCTCTGTATTTGTCTATAAAATCAAACAGTTGGTTAATGGCACCCATTAATGCCTTCCAGCAGAAAACTACCTCTGTCTCATTTCTGCCTGTCCTAATAAAGTTTAACATGTTTGCACCTTGAATGACTTATCTCCCAAAAAAATATACTGGTTTGGGGGAATTGGGGCATGGGAGAATGGGAGTGTGCACACAGCCCCTGGCCTGGGAGACAGAATGGGGGAAGGGCACACAGAGCCCCTGGTGTGGAGTGAAAATAGAGGGACCTTGGTATGAGTGGAGAGCACCCAAGACCACTAGCATGGAGAATAGGGGGGAGACAGAACCTAGTGAGGCAGAGATTGGGGTATCCTGGTGTGGGTAGAGAGGGGCACACAGCTCCAGCACTGGGAAGATGGGGTGCATGGAGGAAAAGGGTGCACACAGAGCTCCTAGTATGGAGGGTATGACAGGAATGGGGGTGCACACAAAGCTGCTGGCATGTGGGGAATATGGGGAAATTTCAGGGAGTACCTGAAATAGAGGGACAGGAGGGTAGCACACAGGGCCTTGTGGGATGGAGTGGAAGGATGCAAGGAGCACCTGGTGCTTGCAGTGAGCTCAGCCTATGCAAGCTACAAAGAGTGTGACCCAATGGTCACAAGAAAACAAAGAAACAAAAGATTGCAAACAGTGTAAAGAGTTACTGGTCTTCATTCAGCCAGATCAATGTTAGTATCTGAAAAGGCATTTGATTGAGTTGAATGGACATTCCTCAAAATGGGGTCATGGGCTGTTGGAATCAAACCAAACCGAAAAAGATGGATTGAGGCCTTGTATGCTTTTGCTTAGACAAGAGTGTGTATAAATGGAAGTACATTGATTGTTTTCTCTATTTAGGGGAATCAGGCAAGATTCCCCTCCTAGACCTCTTTGTCTTACAGTGGAACCATTTGCTTCTATATAAGGAATGAGTCAGTTGTTAAAGACCCTGATCCTGAAATTCTCTCTGTATAGACAGTCTTCCCCCAAGTTAATGGGTCTCTGCACAGGCGGCTATCTGCACTGAGACAGGTGCAGGATCAAAATCTAACATAAGTAAATCTCACCATAAACTAGCTTTGTATGTTAATATTATATTTAACATAATGTAACACAAGTGTGTCAAAATTAAGAAAAAGAAATTGGGAAATTATACTAAGTGCATCAATGTCAAACTTTGGCAGCTTTGAAGTTGACCAAGTAAAAGTTATTATCTAACCCACCTTGTCTCCAATATTCTGTGATCATCACAGCTACAATAACACTGCAAACTTTGTCAGTTAATACTAAGAAGGCAAGCGTAATCTTATATAGTATCTCTCTGTTTAAATAGTCGCCTCCATTATTTGTGACATTAGGGGTGAATATTCCATCCAGCTTTAATTTCCATAAAGTTAATTTATCCTCCTGAGATGTCACAACATACAGTAATAAAGACTTGGGAGAAATTGAATGAATTTATAATTTTATAGCTGAAATTGTGGCTGGGGTCAAATTAACTCATTCCTTAGAATTGTTTTTGTACTTGAAATTTTTCCTCAAGTGTATGATTTCTATCTGGATGTAGTTTTAAAAAAAAAAATTATCATCTTAGGAATTGCCTTGTTTACTCTGCGAAAAGATTTATAGCAATGGTGTATTAGCCAGTCTTTCTAGTATAAACACCCAGTGTGCTCCCAATAGAAACCCTGCTGTGAATGTAATTGAGTTCTTTTTCTGAAAGGAAATGTAACTAGCTGGAACTGGCAAGTTCACTTTTCTTTCCCATGTTTCCTTAGTTGCAGAAACAGCCCAACAGATTCTGATATAATTGGTGGTGATCATCTTAACTTTCACTTTGGATCCATCCTAAAAATAACAGGGCTACAGTACAGAGATTTCATTCATATCAGCTTTCATAACAAGGTAAACAATCTGGACAAACATTCAGCAAGAGAATTCTCAGTAATTTCTTGAGTTCAATTAGAAACCAGGAAGAGGATGCTTTCCTCTCCTTGCCCTCCCCTGTTATAAAATGGAAGCCCCAACTAACCCAAAATGTTTTTAAAAGCATTTAAAAAAAACCCCAACCCTAATACACGGATGCTTGTTTAGATAACAGTGACACAAACATTGACATTTTTTTAAGTACTGACAGACTTCACAAAACATAACAAAAGCTCTCGCGTAACTTTGTACAAGAATAAGAGCAATCCTAATGATAACTTTCAATAGATTTTAAAAATCCTGAGTTCAGTAAGAAAAGTTTATATGCCTAAATAGAATTTCATGATGTCATGTTCATTTCTTTCCAGGAAACTACAATAAATTTGGTATCTTCATTAAACACACCTAATTTTTTATCCTTCAGATTTTCGAGATCCCATTTTTTGTTGCTTTGGATCACAAAAAGGAGGCTATTGTGGTTGCAGTGAGAGGAACCTTGTCTTTTGAGGTATCATCTCTGTTGTGTAACACTGGCTCTGGAGATGGGTATGTCCCAATGGTTTGGAGGAGATAGTACACTTCTCTGTAGTGGCTAGACGAAATACTGTAGTGCTACAGTGACACAATTAATTTTAAAATAACCCAACAGTTGAGTCAGCAATGAGATAGGGGAAGTAGATAATCTTCTTAAGTGGTAAGCCTGTCTGTTCTTGGATGCCTGAGAGCCTATATGCCATTTTAAGGGGCAAGCGAGAGAAAGGCAAAGGTAATTTTGTGTCAATATGATGTGAGGTGTATGTACAGTGTACTTTCCAGCTTTTGCATAGTAGCTTGAATCAGAATATTGTTTGTATATACAGTAGCTGTAAAGGGCACTTTGTGATGGGTTTCTAGATGTGTGTAAGTAAGAGACATTCATACTTCTCTTTTCTATGTGCAATTACTTGCAGACTCACAGTTTGCTTGAGGATATTACTGTAGTAACACAGTGTCAAGGGCTGTGAAAATTCCCATAATAGATGTCTGTAGCAAAAGAGGTCTGTCTTGTTATTTACTTGCAGGATCTCCTCACTGATCTGTCAGCAGAGTGTGAAGACCTGACGCTCGAAGACGTTCTGGAAAATGGTTTTGTACATAAGGCATGTGTCATCTTTAACCATTTGAAGTGATTTATTCAATGAAAAAAAATCAAATGAACAACCCTAAATTTCTTCAGTTAAATGGAATTAGCTGGGTTTTTTGTGAGACAGAGTAGAGCAGCTGTCTGGGTGGCTTGTTGGCAGTGTTCTTCTCTGCAATGCAGGAGGCAGAGTTTTTAAGTTGTAATCCTGGTGTTTTGCTTGCCTCCCGTGTCCCTTTAAATTAAAAAAAGAAAAGAAAAAATGTAAATGTGCAGTACACTCATTCAGGTGCCACTCTTGGGCTTCAGTAGAGCATTGAAACTGTTAACTAGGTTATCACACATTTTTGCAGTCAGTACTTTGAACACTGCATTTAAAGGGATATGTGTATTGCATTTCCAACTAGACACTACTTTTTTCTCTTAACTTAGAATACTGTCTTCTAGGGGATAACTCAAGCAGCAAATTACATCTACAGAAGGCTAATAAATGATGGCATTTTAAACCAGGCTTTCACCATTGCTCCTGTAAGTCCTGACTTGCAAATTATTCAATTTTGCCAGCAGTGTTTGATAAAACACTTCAGTTACATTGGAAACCAAAGTGGAGCAAGCTGTCTCTCTTTTAACCTCACCATATAACTCTTCTGTTTTTGTCTTTAGGAATATAAACTAGTTATAGTTGGTCACAGTTTAGGTGGTGGAACAGCTTCCATATTGGCCATCATGCTCAGAAACTCCTTCCCAACATTAAGATGTTATGCCTTTTCTCCTCCAGGAGGATTGTTAAGGTAAATACAACACTTGGTTTTAAGTGCAAGATAAAGAAATCATTAAGATACTTACACAAATTCATCCCAGGTATGACTGAATGGAGTTGTTTCAGAGATGGATTTGGCTCGTATTTTGACAGAAGAAGCTGTAGTGGTTTTAAGTTTAATATATTAAATAGGGCTGTCAAGTAATTTAAAAAAATCACAATCATGCAATTTAAAAAAATTAAATTGCGCGATTAAACAATAATAGAATTCTATTTATTTAAATATTTTTTGATGTTTTCTACATTTTTCAAATATATTGATTTCAATTACAACACAGAATACAAAGTATAGTGCTCACTTTATATTTATTTTTGATTACAAGTACTAGCACTGTAAAAAAACAAAAGAAATAGTATTTTTCAGTTCACCTTATACAAGTACTATAGTGCAATCTCCTTATCATGAAAGTGCAACTTACAAAAGTAGATTTTTTTTTTTTTTTTTGGTTACATAACTGCATTCAAAAACAAAACTGTGTAAAACTTTAGAACCTGCAAGTCCACTCAGTCTTACTTCTTGTTCAGCCATTTGCTCAGACCAACAAGTTTGTTTATATTTACAGGAGATAATGCTGCCCGCTTCTTGTTTACAATGTCACCTGAAAATGAGGACAGGCATTCTCATGGCACTGTTGTAGCTGGCATCGCAAGATATTTATGTGCCAGATATGCTAAAGATTCATATGTCCCTTCATGCTTCAACTACCATTCCAGAGGATGTGTCCATGCTGATGACGGGATCTGCTCGATAACCATCCAAAGCAGTGCGGACCGACACATGTTCATTTTCATTATCTGAGTGAGATGCCACCAGCAGAAGGTTGATTTTCTTTTTTGGTGGTTTGGGTTCTGTAGTTTCTTCATCTGAGTGTTGCTCTTTTAAGACATTTGAGAGCATGCTCCATGCCTCGTTCCTCTCAGATTTTGGAAGGCACTTCAGATTCTTAAACCTTGGATTGATGCTATAGCTATCTTTACAAATCTCACATTGGTACCTTCTTTGCCTTTTTGTCAAATCTGCGGTGAAAGTGTTCTTAAAATGAACAACATGTGCTGGGTTATCATCTGAGACTGCTATAACATAAATATATGGCAGAATGCAGGTAAAACAGAGCAGGGGACATATAATTCTCCCCCAGAGAGTTCAGTCACACATTTAATTAACTCTTTCTTTTTTTTTTTTTTTTTTTTTTTTTTTAATGAGTGTCATCAGCATGGAAGCATGTCCTCTGGAATGGTGGCTGAAGCATGAAGGGGCATACAAATGTTTAGCATATCTGGCACGTAAATACCTTGCAATGCTGGCTACAACAGTGCCATGCAAATGCCTGTTCTCACTTTCTATTGACACTGTAAATGAGAAGAGGGCAGCATTATCTCCTGTAAATGTAAAACTGAATGGACTTGTAGGCTCTGAAGTTTTACATTGTTTTGTTTTTGAGTGCAGCTATGTAACATAAAAAATCTACATTTGTAAGTTGCACTTTCACAACACAGATTGCACTACAGTACTTGTATGCGGAGAATTGAAAAATACTATTTCTTTTGTTTACAAATATTTACACTGTAAAAGATAATCAAGAATAATATAGACTTTGATTTCAATTACAACACCAAATACGTACGTACTTTCTCTCTAACATCCACAATATTTAATAAATTTCAATTGGTATTCTATTGTTTAACAGTGTGATTAAAACTGTAATTAACCATGATTAATATTTTTGAGTTAATCGCATGAGTTAACTGCAATTAATCGACAGCCTTAATATTAAAGAAATTTGAACAGGCTTATCTTGTTCTGACTGTGGGGTTTGCCTTTGTAGATGATGACTGAAACTTGTTCATAGCTTATTTATAAAATAAAGTTTTCCAGCAAAGTTGTAATTGTCCCATCGGACATCGTTCCTGTATAGCCATTAAAGAATTAAATACTCTATTAATTCTGTTAACGAATACACTGTTAATACTGAAAGTAAATGCTTCAAATCAAAATCCTTAACTAATCTTGGCCTGTACATAGAATCATAGAAATTTAGGATTGTAAGGGACCATGAGAAGTCATCTAGTCCATCCCTATTATTTAGCATGTGTAAGGAGGTTCAGTATAACCTGCTCTTGAATTAGTCTTAAAAGGCTAGTTCCAGAAAAAAGTGCAGTAAAATAACTGAATGTTTTTATTGCAACACATTATTATATTATACAAATAACATAGGTTATAGCAAGAATAAAATAAAATATATATTTGTTTTGTTTTTTTTAGCAAATCACTTGCAGACTACTCTAAATGCTTCATTGTGTCAGTCGTTGTTGGAAAGGACCTTGTTGCAAGGTAAGGACTTGAGATGAACCATTACATTTTATTCAGAGATGGTTATTCTCCAGCAGTTGGCCTAAGAAGCTTTTTTCACTTTGTTTTGTATGTTAAACAGGTTAAGTATGCCGAACATGGAAGACCTGAAGAGAAGGCTAGTGAGAATAGTTGCTAATTGTAACAGGCCGAAGGTAACAAAACACACCATGAACAATGAAAGCAAAGGGAATTGTCAAGTAGTTTTGATACAACTTTTAGTGTGGTGATGGCTTGTTTTCTGTTAAGAAGGGGGTTCCAAAGCACAAATTGAATAGAAATGTTTGTTAATTTTTAATTTAGTGACAACATAGGTATATGGTGTCATCTTATTTAAACCTTTCCCTGCTGTTTTGGAAACTCTTGTCGTTGTACATAAGACCTGAGAGCTGAAATAGGGTATGTAATTCAGACAAGTTTGCGGCTCAAGGGAAATGCAAAATATAAACCAAATAGCATAAATGGTGACAAATCAATAAGATTTTTTAATAGTTTTAGTAAATCGTTATTACTTACAAAAATAGGGGAATTGTTTAAAACATCTTTATTTTCAGTGCCTTTTTTTAAGGCAAAAATCTCATTTTTATTGTCTAGTTTTTGGGTTTGGTATTAATGAGGTTAAACGCTGTAGGCTGCAGTCAAGTTCACATGTGTTTCGGGAGGCCTAGTGGTGAATCTCCTGCAGGGCAGCATTGTTTATTTACCATTCCAATTTGTTGCCATGTTGGCTAGAAGGAACTAGAAGTATGCAGAGGCTGTGCAAAGTGTCTGTAGTGGGACAATGTGCTCCTGGTGTTGCTCAGCAATGATCCCTGCAGCTGATTAAGGAGGGATTGATAGATCAATGACCGAGGACTCCAGTATGGCTCAGTAGGCTAAGTTTGGTCCTGTCTTCTGGGACCAAAAGGGGGTGGGAATTTTGTAGAAGGGACTCCTTCTCCCCATCACCAGGGAAGGCTTTGTCTGGCTGTACCATCAGCCCTTACTGTTCATTGAGGGAACACAGGTGAAGTTCCAAAAGAAGCTATGCTTGCATTCTCAGAGCGGTAGTCATTGGAGAAGGATCGCATGCTGGATGAGGCTTTAGGGTGATACTCCTGGAGGACTGGAACAATAAATTGTCAGGAAGATGACTTCCTTGTGGTGTGAGAAGGAGTGGGTTAAAAACTGCCCTCCATCGATGCCTAGAGTTAAACCCTAGATCCTCCACGGGTTTTTCCACAAGATTTGTGTGTACTTCCAAGATTAGAGACCCTATGGAGGCCTTCTGTGAAGAGTTAAACTTAAAGAAGCTGATAGGCAGCTAGAGATTGTGAATGTGGGGATTCAAGCTGGATAGGAGAACTGGGGGAGGAATTAATTGTCAAAGTTGCAGACGTTTCCCTCTGAATTGACCCCTCTTAATTAATTGATATCAGCTCAGTCCACAAAAGTGTCTCCACTTAATTTGGAGAAACTTTGGTATAGAGATCTTGCATTTTGTGTGTGTGTTTAAAATTAAATACTACTTTGAAAATAAACATCAAAATTTCATATTCTGCTTCTTTCTCTCTGAACTCAGTACCAGATCCTGCTGTATGGGTGTTGGTATGAAGTGTTTGGAGGCGATCCAGATAACTTCCCAACTGAGTTAGATGGTAGATGTCAAGATGCCCTAACCCAGCCTCTTCTAGCTGAAGAGAGTTTAATGATGCATCGGTCACCTTCTTACAATGCCATTGAGGATGAATCTCCTTTAAATGCTCCACCTCAGTATCCTCATCTTTATCTCCCAGGAAAAATCATCCATATTGTAGAAGAAACCAGCTCAAGAAGGTAAATGATCAGCATTATGCTTCACTGAATTATTAAATTGGAGCTTCTCTTCTTCACCTTAGAAGCAGAGGCAAGAGCTCTGGTCTCTCTGCTCTCATCTTCTCCTACATCTATTCATGCTCTTTATATATTGTATCCAGTCTTCTCTGGTGTTCCCTGTTTCTTTAACCTACTTCTGAGTCAGTGCTTCATTTCACACTTACCCCCAAAACTGGGAACAACCTCCTCATTCTTTGTCCCCTCCACTGAATACTGTCTTGTGACATTGCAACTGTAATGACTGAAATCCATTCTGTGTTGAATCTGTTCTACTCACTTACACCTTTCAACAGTAAACTAGCCAGGACAGGTACTTGTTATGTGTTTGGCGCAGGCCACCTACTGTACAGCACTATATAAGGCATCACAAAGTATGTAGGTGCTGTAATGGTGATGCTAATTGCTTTGGTACACACTACCGTGACATTACCATTGTTTGTGGAGAGAGCACCTAGTTATTGTCAAAGTTGGTGTAATACCACCCATTATACTGAAATAGGCTTGTCCCAGCCATGGTACAGTTGTGTTAATGATGTAGTACTACCATTTCTATTACATATTTGCCTTAATAACTGTAGCCTGAGCATGCAAATCTCTCTGCTTCTGGCTCCTGTACTTGGAATTCTCAAACTGGTCCAGCAGGAACCTTGCTGCCTCAGCTTCTCTCTCCTTTTGTGTTGAAGCAGGAAGGAGACAGATGCTCAAATAGCAAAGAAAATGGGGATTATGAAACTACCAAAAAATGAAGCATTTTTTAAGAGTTTTAAAAAAAGGCAAATCTCTTCCCTCCTTCCTCACTTCCCACTCTATGGGCCAGCAAGGCTCCTGCCTCTGTCCACCCCTCCTAGTTCCATTTTGAAACAGACACAAAAAGATGGATGATTTAGAGGAGAAAGAGCCTCCTTGTTGACCAGAAGAGAAGGGAGGAGGAAAATGAAGAAGGGTGGACAGGCCAGATTCTTTTAAAACACTTTCCTTTCAGCCGTTTGCCAGCCCTCTTTCTTTTAGCTTTCTGGTTTCTTCTTTCACATTCGTTTTTTAATATTTTTAGCTTAAAAATCAGTACTGTTTGGCAATAACCTGAGGATGGTCTCAATTGAGTGGGTGGATAATTAATATCAATAGCCTGGGCTAATAAACTCCCCAGCCTTCCTCCTCAGTTCAGCCTGACACACAGTAATTAGCTGTATTATAATATTTAATCTAATATTGGATATGTAATAAAAGCACCCTCAACATAATGGTAGTCAGTAAATAACACACCACTACTTTGTCCAGTCCATCTAGCCCCAAATGTGATTTTGAGATATTGCTAATAAAAAATAAATAACCATTTTAAAGACTAGGAAAAAAGGGTTCCTTTAGAAGTTTCAGATGTAGAAAATGGCAAATATTGGTTTAGTTTTATATTGATGGAAATATGGAAAAAATTATTAGCTGCTCATTGATGTCACTAACTAATGTGTTCATCATTAGTTGAGAAATTCCATTTGTTTATGTAAATAAACCGACAGACTCCATCTGCACAAATGTTACAATAGAACAGGATCTGTAACTCAGGGTAAGAAGAATGTGGGAATAGGATTAGTTCTCAAATTAGCGTTGTTTTACCATTGATATAAATTGGAGCACAGTAGGCCAATACGGAGGGTTTTTTGAAAAGCCCACTTTTTCTTCTAATTGTATAAAATATTTAGTAGTAGCTGAGTAAAGATTTGTTTATATCCTTTAATAATCTGCAAAGGTTTTAAATATATGACCAATATGCTTTCTAAGGCCAACATGTGGATTTGCACTGTATAGTGGACACAGATCAAAATTCATGTGATATTCTAAATGTCTAAAAGGCTTTATTGAAATATTTCTTTTTAGGTGGTGTTCTTCTGATGTTAAATATACTGCAAGATGGTCAAAAGAAACAGCCTTTAGCAATATTTTAATAAGTCCCAAGATGATAACGGATCACATGCCAGATGTTGTGCTCAAAGCCCTGAACAACTTAACTGAGGAAAAAGCATCTTGTATTACCTGTCAAATAGAAGGAGATTTTCACACCAACACAGTATGACTATAACTCTAAGAGAACAGCCCTTTTTTTTCCTTCTTTAGGCTTCAAGTATTCAGGAGCCTTTAACCTCAGACTTAAGTGGTGGTGTGGGTTTTTTTGTTTTTTTTTTTAACATGCCTAAAATAGAAACTGTGGAGGGGTTGTCTTGGTGACGGTCATAATGCAAAATGCATTTTACTGTGCAGAGGTTCTGCAAAAGTAAACATTACTGGCTAACTGTAATAAGATAGTTAAAATGAATGTATTCAGGATTTTGACAGAAACAGATCTAACCTTTCTGGAAATGGGACAGTAAGATGAGTCTTAGCCAGTTACATGTATATTACTGTATCTTTCATTTTACAGGGCGAAGGATTTGGATAAACTGAGAACACAATTCATAGGGAGATAATTGAGCTAGAGCAGAGGAACCATGACACCTTAATTCTAGCTCTGCCACAGACTTGCTATGTTATCTTGAGCATGTCACTTAACTTCCATTGTGTCTCAGTTTCACATCTGTAAAATTACAGTATTACCCATCTTTGCAAAGCATTGAGATTCTTGGGTGAAAGGTGCTTATGTAAAAGCACAGTATTAATAATTATTAGAAATGAACACTGCCACTAGGAAGTTTCATTAAAGGAAATGGGGTAGTAAATGATGGTGCAGTTGCAAATCTAGTGCAAAGAGAGAGAGGGTTTAAAAAAAATAAAGTTTTCTATTTTGTTTTTAAACAGCCAGTCTTGATTGCACTAGTTACCTTCTGAAAATACCTCCATGGTATCTCATTTATTTCATGACTATTTTCTAATATTGGATCTCTTGTTTTTCAAAATGCTGCTTGGATACATGTGCAATATTTTTGTATCTGTTTGTTTTTAACCCTAAAGGACTCATTTTAAATTCTAGAATGTAGGAATAAATCCGAAAAGAAATTCTTAAGGGAATGACAGAGAAGCATTGTACCCTTTCTACACTAGATCCAGCCTGAGACTAATGACCCTCTGACTCTTACCTTCCATACATTTAATTTAGTTGCAAAGGTTTCTTAACTAGACAGTCCAAGTACCAATTTTGCAACTCCACTATTTAAATTGATTGTATGGTGAATGTCTGATTAAACTTGGTTGCTTTGTACTGAGCAAGTGATCCTTTTGTAAAAAGCATATGTTGCTTGTCAGAGACACTCCCTTATTGTACCTTTTTCAAAAAAAAAAAAATATATAAAGTCAGAATTTGTGTATTGGGGTAGTGCAAGTTTGTTTTGGTAGTCCTGCTGTGCTCCTTCAAGCAGGAACTAAAAATCTCAATTTGTCTCAGTGTAATCATGCAAGTGTATGTGTAACACAGGACAGGAAATTTATGATTTGTATATTAAAAAGCAATGCAGGTTGTGGATTTTGTGCTACAGCAACACTTTAAGTACTTAGTGTAGTGATTTACATCGCCAAGACAAACCCCTCACATCATGTCTAGAGCACTTTGACCTATTGCTGTTTGAAGTATTAGTGCACTACCAGTAGAGGGCATGCTAACTTGTCCTTTAGACCTGTCTTAAATATTGCCATCAGATTTTAGTAGAGTAGTACCAAACCAAAGGCAAGATGCTTCCTTTGATTTTTCCCCTCTAGTGTGAAGTTTAATCCCTGCTTGTAAGAGTTCCTCTTAACTGTCCCTGTGCACATCACAGTAGCAACAAGGCTAGAGGTTTTCTTGTTGGGCACTGGGACAAATTGAGGTTTTATAAAGATCAGGAAGATGACACCTGTAGTAAGATGAGACCCTGAAACAAACTCTTGTATCAAAGGCCTGAAGCCTGAACCAAAGTACTTCCAGGCATTGCTAAGCAAAAGCTGGGCTGTGAGCCAGAGGCAGGCCCCACTCACAGAAGTTGGCAAGAAGAGGGCTGCTAGAAGCAGGTGCATCCACACATTAGTGCTAATACGAGGGACTTGTGCCAAGATAGCATCAGAACACTCCACAGAGGTAACAAGGAACAGGCAGGTGCATATTAAAGACAGGGTCAAAAGGACAACGTAAGGGATAGATGTGTGTGAACCAACATGATCAAAAGGGGGAGATAGCCCCCCAATGAGTCAAGGAGCTGTACTGCAATGTAATCTGTTCTGTAACTGTATAAAAGTAGGTCCTGGAGTGCACATCTTTGTCTGGCCTAGGGGGCAGTGGAAAGTCCCACCACTGACTGAGCTGGTCCATTGCTGGGGGCATAAATTCATAGTGTTTTTTAGAGTCTACAAGAAACTATTACTGTGTTTCGTTTAATAAACGTGGCTTGGGTTCCTTCATACCTTACTAGAGTGGTCTTTGGGGGTTCTCTCAGGGTCTGCTGTCAGCTATCTGCACAGAACTGAGGCAGCACACAGAAGGAACACGCCCACAGGTGACTTATCATTGAACAAGAGCAGAGCACCACACCGGTAGCTACTGACACCACCACCTACTACCCTAGCCAATGTGGGAGAAGCAGGGACTTGAATTCATGTCTTCCACAATCATCACACTATCTTCCAGGGGCTCTCAAACTGGAGGTCAGAACACCTCAGGGGGTCATGAGCTGTCAGCCTCCACCCCAAACCCTGCTTTGCTTCCAGCATTTATAACAGGGTAAAATATATAAGAAACTGTTTTTAATTTATTGGGGGTGGGGGTTGTACTTAGAGGCTTGCAATGTGAAAGGGGTCACCTGTTCAAAAGTTTAAGAACCACTGCTATAGTCATATACACTAAGTAAAAGAGCTCTAACAGGCGAGATTAAGACCCAGAGCAGATTAGCCACTTCATCTGGGCTGCAAGAGACCCAAGTTTCTGTGCACTGAGAGAAGTAGATTGAGGTGTAACCTAGTCACTCCTGGTTAGTGAGCTGTCTTTACTTTAGTACACATAGGGCAGATGTTAAATACGGGCCTGTCATAACTATAAAGGGGGGTAACAGCTGTCCTGTGTACAGTACTATAAAATCCCTCCTGGCCAGAGACTCCAAAATCCTTTTCCCTGTAAAGGGTTAAGAAGCTCAGGTAACCTGGCTGGCATCTGACCCAAAGGACCAATAAGGGGACAAGATACTTTCAAATCTTGGCGGGGGAGGGGGGGAGGCTTTTGTTTGGGGATTCGTTCACTCTTGGGACTGAGAGGGACCAGACATCAATCCAGGTTCTCCACGTCTTTCTAAACAAGTCTCTCCTATTTCAAACTTGTAAGTAAATAGCCAGGCAAGGCATCTTAGTTTATTTTGTTTTCTCAACTTGTAAATGTACCTTTTACTAGAGTGTTTATCTTTGTTTGCTGTACTTTGAACCTAAGACTAGAGGGGAGTCCTCTGAGCTCTTTAAGTTTGATTACCCTGTAAAGTTATTTTCCATACTGATTTTACAGAGATGATTTTTAACTTTTTCTTTAATTAAAAGCCTTCTTTTTAAGAACCTGATTGATTTTTTCCTTGTTTTTAGATCCAAGGGGGTTGGATCTGTATTCACCAGGAGTTGGTGGGAGGAAGGAGGGAAATGGTTAATTTCTCCTTGTTTTAAGATCCAAGGGGTTTGGATCTGTATTCACCAGGGAATTGGTGAAAGGTTTCTCAAGGCTCCCCAGGGAAGGGAATTAGCTTGAGATGGTGGCAGCAGACCAGAGCTAAGCTGGTAGTTAAGCTTAGAAGTCTTCATGCAGGCCCCCACATTGTACCCTAAAGTTCAAAGTGAGGATAAAGCCTTGACATGGTGGCATAGCGGTGGGATTCATTTTAAACCCAAAAGCCAGTAAGATTTTTTTTTTTCCTTCTAGCTGCTTGGAAAGCAGAGCTGAAGGTAGATGCATATCTTATCTCTCCTTGCCTGAAGGCAGAGGTGTTAAGTTTTTTTAACAAGAGCCTTTGTTAAGAGAAGAGTTCAATTAATGAGCAAACGACTGGTAAAAGGAATTTACAAGCTGAATTTTTTTTTTTTTCTTTTTACATCCTCGGGAGTAGCTAGTTAGAAAGTTTGTTAACTCAGCAACAGCCTGAGCTAAGTGCATCCCAGTTTCAGTCAACTGCAGAAGGGTGTGACCTAGCACAAGAAAACAGGAAAATGACTACCAAAGAAGTAGCTAACAAAATAGAACTGGCCAAACTAGAAGCAGAAGAAAATGAGAGAAAACATCAGACTGCTTCAATTAAAAAAACGCGAGACAGAGCAGAGAGAAAGAGAAGAGAAAGCCAAAGAGGAGGCCCACAGGAGAGAGATGGAGCTTGAAAAAGCCAAAGAGGAGGCGAGAGAAAAAAGAGATGGAGGAGAGAGAAAAAGAAAGGAAGCATGAACTGGAAGTAGCAAGGGCTAGGCAGGATGCACCAGCCCATCCTAGCAACTCCTCTCCAGGTACCACTTCCCATCCCAGAAAATTCCCCACCTACAAGGCAGGCGATGATACTGAGGCCTTCTTAGAAAATTTTGAAAGGGCCTGCCTTGGATACTGCATCACTCCAGACCAGTACATGGTAGAGCTGAGGCCACAGCTCAGTGGACCCTTAGCAGAGGTGGCGGCTGAAATGCCTAAGGAACACATGAACAGTTATGAACTTTTTAAAAACAAGGCCAGACTCAGAATGGGGCTAACACCCGAGCATGCCCGTCGGCGGTTCAGAGCCCTAAGGTGGAAACCAGACGTGTCATTTATCCGGCATGCCTACCACATTGACAAAAATTGTGATGCCTGGCTATCAGGAGCAAATGTTAAATCTCTGGAAGATCTGGTTTCCCTAGTAAAAATGGAGCAGTTTTTAGAGGGTGTTCCTGAGGAAATAGAAAGGTATATCCTAGATAGGAAGCCCAAAACTGTAACTGAGGCGGGGGAGATTGGAGCCAAATAGGTGGAGGTGGCAGAAAAAAAAAAAAAACTAGTAGCAGTTGGAGCCAGAAGGGGCAACCCAAAACCAAACCTTACCACCGGGGACAACCCAAGGTCCCACCCACATCCCAAGGGAAACCCCAGACGCCTTCTCACCCCACCACACCCGTCTCCACCAACCAACATCGCCCCGGGGATACCTTAGCAGGGCGATGTTTTAAATGTAATGAACTGGGACATATAAAGGCTCACTGCCCCAAAAACCCCAACCAATTACAGTTCATTACATCACAATCACACCAAAGATCCCCAGACGCCTCTCTCATACTCTCGGAGCGAAGGGAAACCTTGAGAGTGGGCGGAAAGAAGGTTATCGCTTGGAGGGACACTGCGGCACAAGTGTCAACTATCCACCAATCCCTAGAGGACCCCAAACTCATCAACCCGAAGGCTCCAGTGACAATTCAACCCTTCGTGTCACAGTCTGTAACCTTGCCTACAGCCAAGTTGCATGTCCAGTACAAAGGCTGGTCAGGAATGTGGACTTTTGCAGTCTATGACAATTATCCCATTCCCATGCTGCTGGGGGAAGACTTGGCCAACCATGTGAAGCTAGCCAAGAGGGTGGGAATAGTTACCCGCAGCCAGGCTAAGCAAGCTTGCACCCCCATCCCTGTTCCTGAGCTGTCCACCAGGGCCCCGTCTGTGTTACCTGAGACCCAAACAAAGGTGGTGGAACCGGATCCCCTGCCAACGACTGCAACAGCTGTAGTGGATCCAATCCCAGAGACCCAGCCAAAGCCAGTCCCAGAACCGGAACTGGCAACCCAACCAGCACCAGAACCATTGCCAGCACTGAGTCCAGCGTTTGCAAACCCGTCTACAACTCCAATGCCAGAGGGCAGAAGCAGCAGACAACCCTACCCAAGAGGCTCAGCCAGAGCCTGGCATACCACATAGTGCACCAGCGGACAGCGGTTCACAGTCAATGGAAACAGCCCCAGCACCTGCATCGCTTCCAGAGGGGCCAAGCCCCAGTCCACAGTCCAAGGAGGAACTGATGTCTCCAGCATCAAGGGAACAGTTCCAGGAAGCAGATGACAGCCTTCAGAAAGCTTAGGCAGCAGCACGGAGCACCCCACCGCCTCTCAGCTCTTCTAACCGATCCCGGTTTGTTGTAGAACAAGGACTTTTATACAAGGAGACTCTTTCGGGTGGACACCAGGAAGACTGGCATCCTCAAAGACAGTTGGTAGTTCCCACTAAGTATCGGGTAAAGCTCTTGAGCTTAGCCCATGATCATCCCAGTGGCCATTCTGGGGTGAACAGAACCAAAGACCGGTTGGGGAAGTCCTTCCACTGGGAGGGAATGGGCAAGGACGTTGCTAATTATGTCTGGTCTTGTGAGGTGTGCCAACGAGTGGGAAAGCCCCAAGACCAGGTTAAAGCCCCTCTCCAGCCACTACCCATAATTGAGGTCCCATTTCAGCGAGTAGCTGTGGATATTCTGGGTCCTTTCCCAAAGAAGACACCCAGAGGAAAGCAGTATGTACTGACTTTCATGGATTTTGCTACCCGATGGCCGGAAGCAGTACCCTTAAGCAACACCAGGGCTAAAAGTGTGTGCCAGGCATTAACAGACATTTTTGCCAGGGTAGGTTGGCCCTCCGACATCCTTACAGATTCAGGAACATGCATGGGGCAGGGATCACTAGCAGGAGGGTCTCTGCCGATTGAAGTCACTAAAACACAGGATTGGGGAATTCAACGGCAGAGTCCAGGGAAGGGTCTTGTGGCCTGCAGCATGCAGGGGGTCAGACCAGATGATCATAATGGTCCCTTCTGACCTTACAGTCTATGAGTCTAACTAATTTCCTGGCAGGGACCATGAAAAACCTGTGGGAAGCTCATGGGGTGAATCACTTGGTTGCCACCCCTTACCACCATGAAACCAATGGCCTGGTGGAGAGGTTTAATGAAACTTTGGGGGCCATGATACGTAAATTCGTAAATGAACACTCCAATGATTGGGACCTAGTGTTGCAGCAGTTGCTTTTCGCCTACAGGGCTGTACCACATCCCAGTTTAGGGTTTTCACCATTTGAACTTGTGTATGGCCACGAGGTTAAGGGGCCATTACAGTTGGTGAAGCAGCAATGGGAGTGGTTTACGCCTTCTCCAGGAACTAACATTCTAGACTTTGCAAGCAACCTACAAAGCACCCTCCGACACTCTTTAGCCCTTGCTAAAGAAAACCTAAAGGATGCTCAGGAAGAGCAAAAGGCCTGGTATGATAAACATTCCAGAGAACGGTCCTTCAAAGTAGGAGACCAAGTCATGGTCTTAAAGGCACTCCAGGCCCATAAAATGGAAGCGTCGTGGGAAGGACCATTCACAGTCCAGGAGTGCCTAGGAGCTGTTAACTATCTCATAGCCTCCCCCACCTCCAACATAAAGCCTAAGGTATACCATGTTAATTCTCTTAAGCCCTTTTATTCCAGAGAATTAAACGTTTGCCAATTTACAGCCCAGGAAACAGATGACACGGAGTGGCCTGAAGGTGTCTACTACGAAGGAAAAAGGAATGGTGGCGTGGAAGAGGTGAACCTCTCCACGACCCTTGGACGTCTGCAGCGACAGCAGATCAAGGAGCTGTGCACAAGCTTTGCAGCAATTTTCTCAGCTGCTCCAGGACGGACCGAACGGGCATACCACTCCATTGACACAGGTAATGCTCACCCAATTAGAACCCCACCCTACCGGGAGTCACCTCATGCCCAAACTGCTATACAAAGGGAGATCCAGGACATGCTACAGATGGGTATAATCCGCCCCTCTAATAGTGCATGGGCATCTCCAGTGGTTCTAGTTCCCAAACCAGATGGGGAAATACGCTTTTGCGTGGACTACCGTAAGCTAAATGCTGTAACTCATCCTGACAACTATCCAATGCCACGCACAGATGAGCTATTGGAGAAATTGGGACATGCCCAATTCATCTCTACTTTAGACTTAACCAAGGGATACTGGCAAGTACCACTAGATGAACCCACTAAGGAAAGGTCAACCTTCGTCACCCAGGCAGGGGTGTATGAATTCAATGTACTCCCTTTTGGGTTGCGAAATGCACCCGCCACCTTCCAAAGACTTGTAGATGGTCTCCTAGCGGGATTGGGAGAATCTGCAATTGCCTACCTTGATGATGTGGCCATTTTTTCTGATTCATGGACAGAACACCTGGAGCACCTGGAAAAAGTCTTCGAGCGCATCCGGCAGGCAGGACTAACTGTTAAGGCTAAAAAGTGTCAAATAGGCCAAAACAGAGTGACTTACCTGGGGCACCAGGTGGGTCGAGGAACTATAAATCCCCTACAGGCCAAAGTGGATGCTATCCAAAAGTGGCCGGTTCCAAAGTCTAAGAAACAGGTCCAATCCTTCTTAGCTTGGGTGGATATTATAGGCGATTTGTACCCCACTACAGCCAAATCGCCGCCCCGCTGACAGACCTAACCAGAAAGAAACAGCCAAATGCAGTTCAGTGGACTGAGTGTCAAAAGGCCTTTAACCAGCTTAAGGCAACACTCATGTCTGACCCTGTGCTAAGGGCCCCAGACTTTGACAAACCATTCCTAGTAACCACAGATGCGTCCGAGCAAGGCGTGGGAGCAGTTTTAATGCAGGAAGGACCGGATCAAGAATTCCATCCTGTCATGTTTCTCAGCAAGAAACTGAGAGGGAAAGCCACTGGTCAATCAGCGAAAAGGAATGCTACGCCATTGTGTACGTGCTGGAAAAGCTACGCCCATATGTTTGGGGACAGCGTTTCCAACTACAAACAGACCATGCTGCGCTACAGTGGCTTCATACCGCCAAGGGAAATAACAAAAAACTTCTTCGGTGGAGTTTAGCTCTCCAAGATTTTGATTTTGAAATACAACACATTTCGGGAGCTTCTAACAAAGTGGCTGATGCACTCTCCCGGGAAAGTTTCCCAGAGTTAACTGATTAATAATTGTTCCTGGAATGAAACATATCGTTAGTTTTTATATAATCAGTAGTATGTCTAAAGGTACATGTGTCTTATTAACTCTGTTTTCTCCTAGAACTCCAGGAAGAAATCACAGCCAGTGTGGAACCGGATGTCCAACACTATCTGTGTCATAACTATAAAGGGAAGAGGGTAACAGCTGTCCTGTGTACAGTACTATAAAATCCCTCCTGGCCAGAGACTCCAAAATCCTTTTCCCTGTAAAGGGTTAAGAAGCTCAGGTAACCTGTCTGGCATCTGACCCAAAGGACCAATAAAGGGACAAGATACTTTCAAATCTTGGGGGGGGGGGGGCTTTTGTTTGTTCTCTTTGTTTGGGGGTTCGTTCGCTCTTGGGACTGAGAGGGACCAGACATCAATCCAGGTTCTCCACATCTTTCTAAACAAGTCTCTCCTATTTCAAACTTGTAAGTAAATAGCCAGGCAAGGCGTCTTAGTTTTACTTTGTTTTCTCAACTTGTAAATGTACCTTTTACTAGAGTGTTTATCTTTGTTTGCTGTACTTTGAACCTAGACTAGAGGGGAGTCCTCTGAGCTCTTTAAGTTTGATTACCCTGTAAAGTTATTTTCCATACTGATTTTACAGAGATGATTTTTACCTTTTTCTTTAATTAAAAGCCTTCTTTTTAAGAACCTGATTGATTTTTCCTTGTTTTTAGATCCAAGGAGGTTGGATCTGTATTCACCAGGAGTTGGTGGGAGGAAGGAGGGGAATGGTTAATTTCTCCTTGTTTTAAGATCCAAGGGGTTTGGATCTGTATTCACCAGGGAATTGGTGAAAGGTTTCTCAAGGCTCCCCAGGGAAGGGAATTAGCTTGAGATGGTGGCAGCGGACCAGAGCTAAGCTGGTATTTAAGCTTAGAAGTCTTCATGCAGGCCCCCACATTGTACCCTAAAGTTCAAAGGGGGGATACAGCCTTGACAGGGCCAGAGTAAGTGTTCTAAGTGAACCACAAAAATATCAGATTCTACAGAATATAAACTTTTCATTAAAAATGCTTCCAGCCCTCTAGGATATTAACATTCTAAATGCAAGGTAAGCATGATGCAGTGTTGGCTGCTTCTTGAAAGCCCTCCCCATTAGTCTTACTGGTGTGTTGTCTATAATGTTCATGCCATCAATTGTAACTGCTGATCACTCCTACTTTATATACTTAAATTTATCAGACAGGAATAGAGGGAGAACAAAGTTGCTGCAACAAGGGAAATGAAGAGCAAAGAAAGGAAACGGGCAATAGCAGTGGGCACAAACAAAGCGGATGTCCTCCCAGTAAGTGATGCTGACTGGCTAAACAAAGAATGACAAAGGCCATTCTTGATTAGGCCTCCCATTAGCAGTGAGATATACTATTTTAAGGAAGGGAGGAGGTAGTCCTAGAGTTATACTCCAGCCCTCTCCACAAAGGAGTTTGAAAGCATGGTCCAGGGGATAAGATGGTTGTCCCATACTACAAGTCCCAGTTTTCAAATCATTGAAGCATTAAATTGCCACCACTGGGAGCTAGAGACAGTAGTAGCTGGTTAGCTTTCTATCACAACTGAAACAGGGATCAAGGCAAGGTAGTAAGAAGCAATTTTATTTGAAGGGCCAAAGCATGGCATCCTACAAAGAGCAAGAAAAACTGTTAGGTCCAGGAAACTTCTCTCAGCATTGTTCTCGGGTTAGTGACCCAAGAACTAGTTTTTTTAATCCCTAACCCTATGACATCTAGCAACCTGGAATTCATTTGTTCTGAAGAGCATGTACTTACATATTACTGAAAGACAGACAGTTCCAAACTACTACCATTCTGCTATAAATAGCAAGCACACACACTTCTGCAATAAAGATTTAAGAACATTTTGACAAAAATATCAAGCACTACCAATGATGTGATTCAAGAATTTATTAAGTCATACATGCAAAACATACTAACTGCATTAGCAAAAGATCAATGTAAAAACTTCACAATTTTGCAACTTGATTTTTAAATTTTGTTCTAGTGGTTGAAAGGGTGTAGTTCAACATTGTATTCTTGCCAGTTTAGGATGTACAGAACATTGTTAGCACTAAGTTACAGAACCTCACAGACCCAAGTTACCATTACCAGATAAATCAACGTGATGCACATGTAGGTGAGCTAAAGGACAATTGTCAGCATTAGTCATGTTAGTGTTGGGGTACCTGGCAAAGTAATGTTTGAGAAGGTTCATAGATTAAGGAGGTCTAAAGTATAAAAATTACTAAAACTTGTAAACTGTTTCACATGATTTTTACACCTAATGACTAGAAGACTAAAGAAAACGCCTCAGAAAGCACGTAATTTACTGGATCAGAAGTAACAGGAAAATAAGGATATGCTTAAGTTTTCTAATCTACAAAAAAAACACAAAATGCTAATATATCAGAAAGGTTTTAAAATACAAGTTATATTGCTCAATAAGAAGAAATTCTACAAGAAAAGCATTTACTAAATATAACATCTGTGGGAATGACCAGTTCAAAGTTGTGTTAAATGAATGCCCTACTTGAAAATAAATTCAAAAACCTACCTATAAACACCAACCGCTTTTTCACTTACTGCATATTTGTGACAAGTTAATTTTACTGTTACTGATTTTACCTGTGACAAAAAAAATCTATTCAGCTTAACCACTCAGTTGACAATGTAGTGTAAATTGGTCTGTACAATGTCAAAATACTGTCTGGCAATATCACTTGATCAAACCAGATGTGTTTCACTTACCCATCACAATACAATGCTGTCAAGAGGAGTACATATACTTCAGTAAGAATATTTATTTTTAATCACAGCAGCAAGAACTAGATTGTAACTGAGCCCTTACCAGTGATAAACCATTTTTTACTGGGACTCTAAGGTCAGTCATATTGTCAATTATCTTAATCGTTTAGGTTTGATATACAATGCTATGCAACAACCACAGGTTGAGAAAACATTTACATTAGACTGCAACATTTTCCTAAGGATACCGTACTGTTACATATTTGTGAAAAACTAGAGTGTTTTGCATTTCCTACAGACATTAGAGTTTTCTTAAAGACAACAGTCTTAAAAATAGTTTAGTGCTTAGTGTTCATAGCACAACAACGCAACTTAATTCAGCAGATAGTTTGGCAACACTTGATTAATCTGAGCAAGAATAGGACTTTAAAAATAAGGCTTTACATAGGTTTGTCATTTTTTAGGATTTCACTTTTAGTAGGATTTGAAAAGCAGTTTTCATACTTTAAACAAATGAAACCATGAAATTGATTGATTCAAAAATGTTATGGAAGAGAACTAATTTATAACAGAAAACTTGGCATTGAATGTGAAATGCTCCCTGGTTCTGAGCAAAGCACACAAGGTTCGGAGTGGGGGTGGGGCAGGGTAACATTTACAGCAGCAGACATTTTCTCTTCCTCTTCTTTACAGGAGGAGGGCAGAGAACTGCTCGAATAGCTTCATCGAACACTGTCTTGAGGCCTCGCTGTGTAAGTGCTGAGCATTCTAGGTATTTCACTGCACCTGCAGAAAGCCAGAAGGTTTGAAGTTACAAAACAATTCTCTACATTGTGCCAAAGATACCCTTGTTTCTGTTTTTGGCAGTCAGTTAAAAGCAGTGTCTCCTAGACAATGAATTTCAGGTAGAGTCAATGTAATTCAGTAAAAATCATACCAATCTCTTTTGCCATGGCAAGGCCCTGTGGATAGGTGATTGGAGTCAATTTCTTCTCCTTCAGCTTTTCAATAGTGTCTTTATCATCTCTAAGATCAAGTTTGGTACCCACTAGAATGATGGGAGTGTTAGGGCAATGGTGTCGCACCTCTGGATACCACTGCAAAAAAAGGATGCAAGTATGTACTTGGCAATTCAACAGTTAGCAGAAAAATTTCAGTTAAAGTCCATCTGGGCTCAGGAGTGTAATTACAGGCACAGATACCCCAGAATAGGTATACTGGACATTAACAAGACAGAGGGATGGTGGGTGGAAGAAATACTCTCCCATATCTTTCAATATAGTGTAAATTGTAAAATCAATGTGTGCCTAAATTGAAATACATCCCCTTGTTCAAGATCCACTGAACATTAAGCATAACAAAGATAGGATCCAAAAGGGGATCCCCCCCACGACAGCTAAATTTTGGCTTTGTGAACCTGGGCCAGCAAGTATGGCATCCAGCATTTAACATCAGAGAGAGACTTAACTCCTTTCTTATCCAGGACAGTTGACTTTTCTACAGGCTGAAAAATCCTTATGTGGCTTTGCAAAACAAGGAGAAGAGAATACTTTCACGATAATACAGACCATCTGCAACAGCTCTCCATCATGCAGAATGGATCATTTCTCTTTACCAATGGAAACGTGACAGGAATAAAATAAGCTTCTGAATGCCAGCTGATTTTCTGGTTACTCAGCAGGCAAAGCCCAGAGCCTAGATCAAGTCTTCCACCATCACCAAAATTTGCCCCTTTTGCCTATGTACTTTCCCAAATTCTTTGCTCTCAAATGTGCCTTTTAGAGCTCCCCGTACCACCTGACATCTTAAAATAGGTTTATAAGATTGTGTATTCCATTTAACCACTGCCTTACATTTTATTTTCCTATCAGTTTTGTCAATTACTTTTTTCCTTACCATCACACATCAAGGAAAAAGATTCTAGTTTGAAATGTAGCAGGTGCACTGCACTGCTAAAAAGAATTTTTAAGATGAATCAACTGACATGGCTGAAAGCAGCAAAATTCTGGATTTTTCCTTTACAGGTAAAGTAGCATTGTTCAATCACAGAAAGAGAAGGTGGGTGAGGTAATATCTTTTATTGGACCAACTTCTGTGGGTGAAGCAGACAAGCTTTTGAGCTGCATAACTTGCAGAGACCTGAAGAAAAGCTCTGTGCAGTTCAAAATCTTGTCTCCTTCACCCACAGAAGTTGGTCCAATAAAAGATATTACCTCACCCACCTCGTCTCTCTAATATCCTGGGACCTACGCGGCTACAACACTGCAAACATTGTTCAGTCATGTAATTTAAATGACACCTGCTAAACCCCAACATTACTGATGTCTTCACAAGAATTTCATAAAACATGTGAACCTAGTTTTTCCTTTAATTCCTACTGTAAAGCAAAGAATACAGGCTGTGCCCTAAGAAACAGTACAGTGATTAGTCTCTCCAAGGAAAGATGGGGACACTAGCCTATACTTACCTTAGCACGGACATTTTCAAAGGATGCAGGACTCACAAGGGAAAAGCAAATTAAGAAGACATCCTACAAAACAAATGTTGAGTTAGGCCAATACAGTAACCCCTGGAGAACAAACGGTATCTTCTTTAATATAAGATCGGTTTCTATTCAGCTACTGGAGGCATCTAGTCAGTAACTGCTAGAATAGTTGTGCTAGCAGCATGTTAGCATTTCAGAATCTTACTCCCAGCACATCAACTCTTGCTAAGCTATTCAAACACTGAAAAATAATAGAACCTTGGAGGAGCCCATGACATTTTGATGGAAGAAGTAGAATTTTATGGGTAACAGTAAGAGAAGAGTCACTAGAATTGCAGTCTCCTGTCTCTTTTTCAGCTTAGACACAATGAAAGGCCAAGTGATTTAAGATTTAAATAACATCCTGCACTAATGTGCTGGTGGTGTGCTTAAGTAGAAAGTGTTACTGCTCCATTACCTCTGAAAGCAAATCATACCAGTTCAGGGGAGATTTTCTGGTCTGAGGGAATGGATGCAACGTGGAGTATGGCTCTGAGAAATCACATCAGCTGGCCAGCATTAAATGACTACTTCTATGTAAAATATTCTTAAGCCATCTAAGCAGACATTTTCTTGCATCCAGTAAATAATTTCCAGATCATTACTGTTGTGCACAGATTAAATGAATCCTGTGAGAGTTCTCAATCTATTATATAGAATGTTAATGTGAAACACTTTAGCATTTCCCTCCTCCCTCCCAGCTAGGATCAGGCATGTAAAAAAAATTGGCATGCAAATTAATCTTACTAGCCACTCCATTCCTTGGTGATTGGATCAGAGAAGAAAGGCCTTTAAAAAAGTCATCCCCTTGCCTTTCAGTTGGGGCGAGGGGTGAATTTTATTGCAAGGAAGAGATTGGGTGAAAAAACAAAATAGAGGAAAAGATAGAAGAGATGGGAAATAATAAGGTTAATGTGCAAATGCAACAAAATATAAATGTCAAAGACTGATAAGCTTCATATCCTGATCGCTTCTACATTATTTTAGGAAAGTGTTTAAATTTGGTTAACTAGAAGATTAATTTCTAAATCTGGTCATCTGAAGATCACTGCAATCTTCCTACATAAATCTTACACCTGAACAAAGTATTACACAAAGCTCCAGCGTCCCTTGACCCACTTTTCATATTGGAGTAAATACAAATAAACACAAGTTTATTAAGGAATCAGAGGCATTTCAGAATGTTAGTTGATTGTACTGCATTTCAAGGCTGTCTGTTAGGTTTGCTTCTGACATCTGCACTGCTAAGCACTTGCAACCCAGTCCTTCATGCATCACCCCAGCAAGTTTCCCCAACCATGACACCAGAAGAAGAAAGATGGACAATATCACATAATATGATACTATGGCCACTACTTCAGTTTTCCAATTCTGCAAGTTTATGGCAATCCCTAGTTCTGCATGTTGTGCAGGTTCACTTCTCCGCTTTACAATTCCAGGTAATCAAATGTTTGAGTGTACAGGAAGTTCTATGGGTTGTTTGCAACTTTCAGGTTACCCTTCTGTATTAAAAATCTTATCCAAAACACAGGAGGAAAACACATTTTATCTGCTTGTTATGCAAGAAAAACTTTACTCTTAAGAAAAGCATTGATTTAAAGAGGTATGATAGTAGTGGGTGCTCAGACCTATAAAGCAATAATAGTGTCCCAAGAGTTAAAGTTTAAGTACAAGGGAACAGCTATTGTTCAGTAAAATAGGGGCCAATTTATCACTGTATTATTGTGAGGAAAAACAAGGCAACAGAACTTGGAACTTAAGTTTATTGAAAGCTTTACATACGGCAATAGGTTGATCTTTCAGACTGGAAGTTAAATTGTTATCATTGGTTCCTCCAACCTAATAACAGTATGAGACAAATTAAGTTTAGGAGTAACTTTAACGTAAAGTTTGCTATTACCTGACCATTTCTTCTCAGCATTACTATTCTCACCAATCCTCACAACACAGCTTTTCTTCTCAAAAGAGGATCTCCCTTGGAAGTCACCAGACATCTAGAAAAACCCACTAGAACTACTTCTTCCAAAGCTGTAGATTTAGCTACCCATATTGATAAAGATGATTGGAACAGCAAACACTGCTAAGCATGCTCATCTCTTTAAAAAAAAATAAAAGTTAAGCCACACTGGAGTGGGCAAGAGTCACACACAGTAAAAAAATTAGGTAAGAATTTTTCCTCTCATTCATGTGTCACGTTTACCAATCCTCAAAGATTTTCCATACAGTGAGAACAGAATACATTAAAGCAGTGAAGTTTAAAGTGTGAAAGTGTCAGAAGATTGCAGCGCCATGTGAGAAGGAAGTTACTACTACATCAACTTCTAACACCCGGTCTTTATCAACTCACATTTCTTTTATTTACTATAACTGATCTGTTGACTGACTACTAGCCTTAGAAGTTTAAATAGTACCCAGCAAGTTGAACAAACATTTTGTTCCCCTGTACATAGGTTTGGAACATGACCGTTCAATGCACTTTAAAGTTCTACCTTTTCTCACGATTTGGTGGGTTCCCAACAAGCCATTCTCCATGCTGTGATGTCTTTTAGAGCAGGGGTTCTCAACCTTTCCAGACTACAGTACCCCTTTCAGGAGTCTGATTTGTCTTGTGTACCCCAAGTTTCACCTCACTTAAAAAGTGCTTTTTTACAAAATCAGACAAAAATACAAATTAATGAAAAATTGCTTACTTTTTCATTTTTACCATACAGTTATAAAATAAATCAATTGGAATATAAATATTGTACTTACATTTCAGTTAGCAGTATAAATTAGTGATTATTTGTATGAAATTTTAGTTTGTACTAACTTTGCTAGTGCTTTTTATGTAGCCTGTTGTAAAACTAGGCAAATATCTAGATGAGTTGATGTACACTCTGGAGGGGTACGCGTACCCCTGGTTGAGAACCACCATGTTAGAAGAAAAAAGATGTTGTTAAGATGCTGAGAGTCTCCTAAACATGCCTGGAAGTTTCACTTGTTTTAAATATCCCACTACTGCTCCTGCATACAAGAAAGTGCATAGTTAACTGGAAGTTTTGTAGGGACCATCTATAGTTGACAGGTTAGTGTCAGTCTCTGATCTCATGGTTGAGAAGAAAACCTTATTGTGAGGATTGGTGACCATAGCATATGAATGAAAACTATGAATGAAGACGAATAAACTACAAAACTTTAAGTTAGCGTTCACTGAGTGAAATCCATCTTATTCAGCAGAGAAATGAAATTATATAAGAAATGAAGTAGTTTTGCATTTTAATATTAGAGAACATGAAATATAGTTTTAGACCATTTATAATAGCTAGTAATTACTATGAAAAAGCTGCAGTAACTGCAAGTTTACCACTTTCTTCTAGCTGAAGGACAGTTCCATCCGATAAAGTCTAGCTCAAAACAAGGCCATTGAGTTTGGCAGAAAATAGCTTCAGGAAACTAGTATCTAAAGAGATTAGCTGAGCTGTGGTGGCAACTGCACTTGAGAGAACGGAGCAGACTACTTCATCTTCCATATACAGGAGGAACAAGGCACAGTCTATGTAGATTCAGGATTTAACTAGTTGCAAGCAATGAAACCACAAATACATTTCTCCTGATGTTATAATCAAAATTACAAGTGTATCATAAATACTCTTGACCTGAAATAACTTAAGAGCTCTAACATACCCCATGTCAACCCCAAGAAAAGAGAGTGTGGCTCTTTCACATTTAATACCATCTTCCAAATCAAATGAGAAGCTGAATGACAACAAGTGCTTAGCAAGGAGTGTCAGACTGGAGCCAAACAGCATGCCCGAAAACCAGATCTTGCTTTTGGCGGGATGCGAACCTTAATCAATCAACAGACTTGCTATTGAGATTACTCAATTCATCAAAATTTATTTTTCAATTAAATATTCTAGTCTAGTGGGTCTCCAACATAAAGCCAGCATGCCTCAGTGTATGAAAAAAGTGTGCGTGAAGGTTTCAACCTGTCTGCAATTGAAGAGATAAGACTCAAGTATTACAGCTGCAGCATTCAGATGAAACTTGCCAGAGTTCAATTTTACCATTAAATTTGATATCTTAATATGAAGAAGTGTTAAAAATCTTAGTATGATTCAAGAAAGAAGCAATCAGACATTTATAGGGCTATTTAGGCTATACACATGCTTCAAATATCTCATAGTATAAGTCTTACTGTTTGTGGATAGGATAATGGACGTAATCTGTCATAGTCCTCTTGTCCAGCTGTATCCCACAAACCCAGGTTGACTGGTTTTCCATCAACCATTACATTAGCAGAGTAGTTGTCAAAGCTACAGAATTAAAAAAAAAAAAAAAGATTAGTTGAAGTGTTTCTTGTGAATAATAGCAAGCCAATACATTTATCTTTTACAGTAAACTACAAAAGCTGAGATCTTCTGTAAAGTCCTAGTCACAAAGATTACAGATAGAAGAAGTCAAACTCTACTCCATCTATCTCCGCCTCAAATACAGTCCCAGTATAAATTGATTAGTGAGCAGAGTGGAAGTGAGCTGATCAAAAATGTACAATAAATACTATATGGATACCACCACATATGACAGACAACAAATATAAAAGTTAGCCCAAGAAGCCAAAAGTACTTTTAAATAAATCTAGATGCTGAGTTAAGCTTTTATTAAGAGAAAACTAAAAGGTGATGTTTTCAACTGATTTACACAATTAAAAACCACCACCACCACCGGTGGCTAGTATACAGAGTTTGACATAAATTAGTTCATAGGGTTTTATTGATATACTTACACAGTGGGTATGTATTCTCCGGGAAATGCATTGGTTGTGTAACTGATGAGTAGGCATGTTTTACCTACAGCACTGTAAAAGAGAAAGGGTATTCCTGGTTAAGTGCTCTCTCTTACATGCAAGGGAGAATAAACAGCCCTTCAACAGAAACCATTTCATTTTGCCATTCGAAGCAAGATTAAGCTCAAACTTGAATCGTCAGTGCTCAATGTTCTGTGACTTTCCAATAGTAAAAACATCAGTCAGAAGATAAACTTAAGCTCAGTGGCAGACAGAACCAAATAATGTAAGATCTCCTAAAATATGAAGGGGCAATAAAAAGTTACCAGACTTTGTTTGGATTTTAGCTACAAAAAGAGGCATATGTCTTAGACAGAAAACCAAGCTCTATCATTTGACCAATTTCACTCCCTGAACAGTACTGCGATAGCTATCATTAGCACAAAGTTCTTGAAATTCATAAAACTGAAAGGAATATCTCCCCTCACCCTTCATACAACTCAAAGTTGACTTGTTATTCTTTTTATAAGACTCAACTTTATTTTCCTTACACCAGTTAACTTTTAAGAAACGATTGCCAATTTCTTATCAAAATGCCACATTATAGGGGTTGGGGAAACAGGAGTAGCAGTCCTCACCAACATTTGCTAAAATGGCAGAATGAGATCCTGTAAGCCAGGGGTAGGCAACCTATGGCACACGTGCCGAAGGCAGCACGCAAGCTGATTTTCAGTGGCACTCACACTGCCTGGGTCCTGTCCACCGGTCTGGGGAGCTCTGCATTTTAATTTAGTTTTAAATGAAGCTTCTTAAACATTTTAAAAACCTTATTTACTTTACATACAACAATAGTTTAGTTATATATTATAGACTTATAGAAAGAGACCTTCTAAAAACATAGAAATGTATTACTGGCACGCGAAACCTTAAATTAGAGTGAATAAATGAAGATTCGGCACACCACTTCTGAAAGGATGCCGACCCCTGCTGTATGCAGTATCACTTCCTTAGAAACCCACAGACATATCATGGAAAACTCATTTAGGGCTAATTCTATCCTAACATTGAATCCAGGTTACGCAAAGATTCTCCCACAAAAAAACCCAAACTCCTCCAGATAACTGGGGAGAAAACCTATGCTCTAGGTTTCTTTGAAAGCCTGATAGCCAGCTCCCTTCTCCCCAGCATTAACTAAACTCAAATATTAAGGCAGGTAGCTGATCTTTGGTAACAGGTTCAATTAAGAAGGTTTGGGATAATTAAGGTTTGACTATATAATTTATTTATTTTTTAAGAGAGAGAGAAATTTCATAAAAATTAGGTTTCTAACGCTTAAGAGTTCATCTGGTCCCGATACTTGTTCCTCATTTGAAGATTATAATCCTTTGATATTATAACATTTTCCAGAGGATCACTTCACAATTAGTTGCTGCAGAGAAGATAATATCATCAGGGGATTATGTTCTTCCTGATGCTTACTCCTCACTTGAACAGATGAACTTCTATTCAAAAGGCAAAATATTTTCAGGCAATGTTTTATCACCAAATACTGATTGTCCAAAATGTATGCATCAGCAGCATTTTAATCCTTACTGTACTTCCATTACACTATGACTCATGCAACTCTTATACTTTGTGCATCTCATATGGGTAAGAAACTCATTAAAGTCAGGTTATCTGCTGTAAAGTCTTACCTTAGTACTTAGTTGTTACACAAAGAAATCCTAGCAACTAATCAATACTACTGCTAAAAATGTCCTTAGTTTCTGCATGAGGAAAGATATTACTGCAAGGATTACAAAAGGATTTTAGTCAGGGGCCTTAATATACATAGGCTTTCTGGCTCTAAAACATTCTGAGTTAACACCCGTGGCAGTTTTATCATATTTACTATCACCGTCATGACTACATATTTTGTCTGGTTTGTGAAAGCATCTAGTTACTTTAATGTGGATTTCTTCTTTCCCTTCCAAGGGTAAAAAGACCTTGTTTGATTATTTTTATAATCTTTGCAACTGTCAACACCTACTATTGCTACTAATCATCTCTAGTGATTCAAAAATGAAAGCAGGTTAGGTGGACCCTGTGCTCTGTCAGAGATAGAAGTTACTGTGTACGTCGCAACTCTGCCTGCAACAGGTTCCTCCAAAACACTTCCTTAATCAATTCAACAATACTTTGTTTGCTTGACAAGCCATTCAATTGTTCTTAATGACTGAAAACTAGAATCTTCAGCGAGGCCGTTGTGATCTGCCCACACTAGTGACAGTCCGGGAATTTATCCCACAGGTCCATATGTAATTTTTAACTGTTTCTGACTCAGGGCTTGTCTACACTGGCAATTTACAGCAGTACAACTTTCTTGCTCAGGGGTGCAAAAACACACCCCAGTGAGCCCAGCAAGTTTCAGTGTTGTAAAGCGTCAGTGTAGACAGCACCCCCAGCGCTGGTAGCTGTGCCCCTCATGGATGTGGGTTTTTGAGAGTCCTGGGAGAGCTCTCTCCCAGCGCTCTGCCGTGACCACACAAGCCATGTTAAAGGGCTGCCGCGGTAGCACTTTAGCATTGCCAGTGTAGACTAGCCCTCAGTGGCAGGTTGACGCACAGCATAATGCTCAATCTGCTGTAGCTTTTTGTCCCACCTAATAAAGTTCTCTCATTACTCCGATATAAACGCTTATAATTTGATGATATAAATCAATTGTTCACACTAATTTTGAAGCAGTAAGGAAAGTCTAAATTTCAACTGCCTGTTATATTAGCTGCAATTTCCTCTTGAAATTTGCACTGTGTTTTGTGCTCAAATTCACCTCTAATTTATGGCATTAAATTCTGTATTTGGTAAGCCTCAGTTTTGCATATTTTACTGTAGTAGATGTCTTTAAGATGTATGCAAAAAAGTGGCCTAGCAATTTGTCAATCAGGAACACATGTGGGAAGCTGGGATTTGCATCAGGATCTGGAAGTTAATGAGAGTGGACCAGGGATGGATTATCTCTGGGCAGCCAGTAAATGCTTACTTCAAGAATTCACTTCAGTGGCATATTGAAATGAAGCAGGAACAGCTCCAGTTTATCATTATGAAAACAGAGGCAGTCAAGTTGCATCCTTCATGGCAGTCCTAAAAGTTTAGCATTCACAGCATATAACAGAGAAACAATGAGGTGTATGTACATAAAAGGAAAGAGGGGTAAAGTCTAGTCAGTCGAGCTCAGGACTAAAAACCAGAGACTCCCAAATTCTAATCCCAGCTGTAATACAGTGCCCTGGAGCAAATCACAGACCCTTTTGCAGTTTTCCCAACCTGTGAAGTAGAGATAATTACTTACCTCACAGGGTGGTTGTGAGGAATAATGTTTGCAAAGTGATTTTAAGATGAACATCACTCTAAATTCTAAATATTATAAATCTTTGTACACAAATGGGGAATTTCAAGGTGTTTTGGAGTAAACCAGCATTTTCTGAAAACAGGAGCATATTGTATTATTTTAATATCATTAAACCAATTGATTATTCTTAGACTTCTATACCTGTAAGAGTCTGAGTCCAGTATATTAACACTTCCAAAAAGGAAATAGTAAAGGATATGTATGGACCCAGGCCTTTCAGAGTGCCACAGAATAGGAATAGAATAGGTCCAGATTATAAAGAAGTCATCAAGGCTTTAAACCCTAGAAGTTCTGGAGCACCAACGTCCCATATTCTATGGGAGGCTTCCTTAGGACTCAGAGGCAATACTGTCTTAAGATTCCAGAGCATGTTTCACCTGATGCCCCATTCTCAATAGGTCCCATAAGACATCAATAAGTATAAACAATTTGAATATAAAATTTAAGATGACTGGTTTGATAGGTATTGAAAACTAAGACTATTCCATTCATTATTTGCAACAGTGAATGAAGAGCAATTTTCAACTCACTGTGCAGTGGGAATGGTGAGTCTGCTGTGGGTTATTCAGAGCATCCCAGGAAGGTGGTGGTGAAAGATTTCATTCCAAGCTTAAAAGAATTAAAAGAACTGCCTGGTGCTATAAAGCCATACAATCAGGCTAAGTCATTAAATCAACAAGAAAAAACAAGTTCAACAGCCCTGTGTTTCAGACTTGTTCCATTCTATGTTTCCTGCCTCTCTAGCCTCTTGGCTCTCTGCCCTATGAATCAGATGTGTATGGTTACCAACTCAGAAATAAATCTTTAATGCCTACCTTTGCTGTGCTAACCTACATTACGTTTATTCCTCATCTCCTGTTTCAATATTATGTTAACACATTTCATTTGAAAAGTGCTTAGAGTCTGAATGAAGGCAACTCTTCTTGGGAAGAGCTGTAATCATATAGTGAGTGGCAATCCCTTATACACAGAAACCTTAGATTGAGATGTATTAATAGAATGACTAATTGGGGGAAAATGACTAATCTGAAAATGGTCAACAAAATTTCTAGCAACTATGGCCTTCCAATCCTATTAACAGAAGTTAACAACATCAGGCTGTAACAAGACTTATAGAAAGATACCTTCTAAAAATGTTAAAATGTATTACTGGCACGTGAAACCTTAAATTAGAGTGAATAAATTAAGATTCAGCACACCACTTCTGAAAGGTTGCTGACCCCTGGCCCAGAGACTCTGATGGGAGCTTTTATTTGAAATAATCAAATATCTTATTCTACCAGTTCTGAGAACTAAATCCTAAGTTTCTTTCCCAAAAGGCACTATTCTAGATAAACCAGAATTCTACCAAGTTGTAATTTTTAAATTCAAAAGTGTGTTGTAACAGCAGCTCCCCAAATTCCAGCCCCCAACAGCCTCTCTAGTGGCCCCAAAGTTGACAGACAGACTGCTATGGGAAAGGTTGAAGTATTCAGCAGAATGAAAATTGAAGAACCATCATACTACAGGAATGCTTCACTACCGGAAACAACTTAGAATATTTGCACTGAACTAAAACAAGCCAATTGTCTTTGTTTTAAAGGGATATTGCCAAGTTAATATTTTTTTAAATTTGCTTTGTTCTATTGATACCTTAGATCAACTGAAAGGTTTACGTCTCACTATTTATTTTGTTTACTTTCTGTACTTCATTGAGCTTGGACAATGAAGCTACAATTGGCTTTTATGCACTAGAACAATGCCTCCATATTGATTTAAATCCAAGCAAAAAACTGAACTTTTTTACAGTTAAGTTTCTACTAGTTTTTTAAACTCTTGGGTCTTAGAGTAATACAGTATTGTTTATTCTTACGTATAGTGCCCTAAACACTTCAGTAGGAAAAACATTTTTAAGTATATAACAAGAACTATAAGTTTGTGGCCTAACCTACCTGATATTTTACTAAATTTAAGGGTTAGTAATTTGCAAGATGAAACTCAGCTTTCCTTCTGGGAGAATTTTTACAGCTAAGTTAAAAATCTCAGAAGACAATTTATAATAGAAAAGCTAACCATTAACTATCAAACATATCACAGCTTTGATTTATACTAAATATTGACTTCCAGTCAATGAAAATCTTTGTGTTAAGGAAAGCAATTTCAACTGCATTCACTAAAGGAAAGCCACTGATTCACTGCTTCAGTTGTAAGTATATATTAAGGATGACAAAAACCCTTACAATACAATGAGAGGTCTGGCTGTTTCTGTGGTGCCTAGTAATCAGTTTCCTTCCACTGCAGAACTGTCCCCTCTCATTAGATGAAACCGCTCAGGATTCCATAACAATAACCAGTTGCTTTCCTAACTGAAGCATCTAAACAAGCCTGAATGAAAGCAAAATACTCTGCTAAAAATAACTTGTGTCACTGCTTTTGTACCAAATTCTCATCTTCAATAAGAATTCCTTATAAATAATCAATATCGAAGTAAGTAGCAGAAAAGTGTTGCACATTATACAATCTTATTTCTCTGCATAATAAAATAATTCGGAAAGCAACAGTTGCCATCTATCACTCCGAAACAATCTTCATATTAAAGATAGATACAAGGTCAAAAATATGAGAGCAAAAACATCATGTACGTAGAAACTGCTGTGCTTTTCTAACCAACTGTGTGACCAATAAATATCGGTTCAGGCATGAAGTCTAAGGCACATATAACCAGGTACACATATGGTATGCAAAAGACAAACAGTCCATAAATGTTGAAATTTAGTAGTAGCAATGACACATGTACATTTATATATTCTGGTTTGTTTTTTCTAGCAGAATTTGGCAAAGAATACACAAATTAATATGTATATGTAAGCAAATCAGGATCTCAGTTATATAGTTTAATATTATTAAACTATAAGGCTTCCATATATATTTTTAAATCATTTTTAGATATTTCTTCTAGATCACCTGATAAGCTGGTTCTTTAAAAAAAGGCAGCAAGTTAAATATCAAAACACAGAATTAGGTAATTAAATATGGAAAAATGCAACCATGGACTTAAAGAGCTATCAAAATGGGAACACACAGATCAAGATCTCATTGAGACAGCAAAGTTTCTGAAATACATGCATTAAGAAAGGCAAACAAATTGAATGTGTCAGCCCATCTCTCAAAAGCATATACAAAATTTAAGCAAATTACACCATTTTAGTTTTCAAGAAAGTTAAAAGAAAAATAATTCCGAAAATGGTTGCAGTGAGATTATACTTATATAGGACCATATTATTGTTGTTTTTCTCTAATACGTTGTATACTTTTTGTTGAATGAACCACTATACACAACATGGTTTCCTTCTATTCAACATTATAAAGTGTTTTTCAAAACATGGAAAATAGCATTTAAATTTATTATCAGCAACACTAGGTCTGGCAAAATTTGTTTAAATAAAATTTGCTATGTTAAGCTAGTGAGATTTTTATAAATGGAAACCGTTTGTAAAATGCGTAATATGAACAACTGACCTATTTATTAACCATTCCTATTGTACACAATCACAATATAAGTATTGTTACGATTAGCTTGTAAATTATTAACACATTATGAAGAGTTGTATATAAGTGATTATACTTGTTTGCTCTTTATTCATCAGATTTTAAAAGTTAATAGGAAAAAAATTGCTAAGAATACATAGCTGCCATACTTGGTAAGACCAATGGTCCATCTAGTCCAGTATCCTGTCTCCAACAGTGGCCAGGACCAGAGCTTCAGAGAGAAAGTACAGAACAGAGCAATTCTGGAGTGATACGCTCCTGTTTTCTTGCAGTCAGAGGTTGAGGGTAGCTCTGAGCATGGGTTGCATCCCTGACCATCTTGGCTAACAGCCATTAACAGACCAATCCTTCATGAATTTATCTTACTCTTTTTTGAACCCAGGTAGATTTCATTCTTTCAGAACATCTAACGCAGACAAAATATTCACTTTAATAAAATATTTTAGACAAAGAATTAAGACGTTGATTTAAAAATCAAAGTTAATTTACTCTATTATATTAATTTAAGCTAAGTGAAAGAATGATCTGTTACTCCTACCAGTGCCAATGAATTACAGCACTATAAGAGTCTGTCAAATATGTCAAGACTCCATTCTTGTGTAGCACAAGCAATAAGAGCAAGCCAGGTATCTCACATGAATTTTGAAATTCAACATTTGTTAAAAATTATTTTAAATCGTCTAAACGTTAATGAAAACTAATCATTCCCAAGTAACATGATGAAAACCACATTAAATGACACAGGGCGGATGGTGATTTCTTCTAGCTGTACTTACGCTTCTCAGTCTATCTACACTGGGTTGCTGTGATGTCCAATTATGCTTAGACTACACTGGGATTTTTGTTTCTATGAAAAAAAAAACTGCATAAAACAAGTCTTGTTCTCCAGCTGGCCTGTGATGCTCCGTGAGCTCTGACATCTAGTAAGAAAAGAAATGCTTCCAAGATGCTGGGAAGACCTTCCCATTATGAAGCCTATTCAACATCATTCAGCACTAAAACACACAATACACACCTTCCAACATGTTCTTTACAAAGGAAGAACTATGCATAAACTCGGGTTCAATCCCATTACAAATAATATCAGAAAGTTATTTCTATTATAATAACAGGGCATGCAAAGTACCACAGGTGTACACAGTTCTTTACAGACAATGAATATATGACAGGTTGATAATTTTTTGCATTACAATAGCACATACCGGCTCCAGTTAGGACCAGGTCCCTACCTTACTAGCTACAAACATAGTAAAATACAGTCCTTGCCCTGCAGAGATCGCAATCTACTCTGACTTTATAATCTAAATCAGTTCTCAAACTTCAGCAACCTGAGGACCCTCACTTTGAATCAAAAATTTTTGGGGACCCCCAAGCCTCTTCACTCAGCCCCAGGCCCTGCCCCCACTCCACCCCTTCCCCTAAGGTCCCACACCTTCCTGCCTCCTGATCACTCCATCCCCCCTCCCTCTGTCACTCATTCTCCCCCACCTTCAAACACTTTCATCAGACTGGGGCAGGGGTCTGGGATGTAGGAGGGGGTAAGAGGTGCTGGCTGTGGGAGGGAGTTTGGGTGTGGGAGGGGAGAGAGGGCTCTGGGAGGGAGTTTGGGTGCAGGGTCTGGGCTGGAGCAGGAGATTGGGCTGCAGGAGGGGATGAAGGATGTGGGCTCCGGCCTGGCAGCACTTATCTTGGGCAGCTCCCGAAAGCGACCAGCACATCTCTCTGACAGCGGCTCCTACTCAGGGGGCCTCCGCACACTGCCCCTGCACACAGGCACCGCTGCCACAGTTCCCAGCCAATGGGAGCTGCAGAGTTGGTGCTCCGGGACTACGCGGAGACCCACGCTTCCCCTGGAGCCGCATAGATGTGCCAGCCGCTTCCGGCAGTGGCACGGGGCCAGGGTACGCAGGGAGCCTGGCTTAGCCTTGCTGCGCCACTGGACTTTTAGTGCCCAAAATCTCTTGGTTTAGCTTCAGTAGCCTCCAGGAGATAGAGGGAGGACTAGATCAGCAGGGGCCGCAGACCCCAGTTTGAGAAACGCTGATCTACATTTTAATCTTTGGCTGTAAAAGCATAGATCTATCAAAACAATGAATCCGAAGAAGTGGGCTGTAGTCCACGAAAGCTTATGCTCTAATAAATTTGTTAGTCTCTAAGGTGCCACAAGTACTCCTGTTCTTTTTACAACTGCCAGTGTTTATTACTACTATAATTAAGTCCTATTAAAGAGATGTTAGAGATAAAGTAACTGAATGTAAAACTTATACTTTCAACAGTACCTTTATTATAAAACTTTAAAGTAGAAATGAACTGTTTAAACTATACATGACAAATCTAATTAGGGAGCAGGGAAAACAGCTGTGTCCATTGCTAAACCAATTGTGGTTTAGAAGCAGTCAGGAATAAGAGAATAGCCCTACAATAACTTGGGGAAGTGGCCATCTCTTTGACAGCATCAAAATGAAGTGCACACCCTTGCACACTAACATATAGGGAAGGCCCCAATTTTTGTAAGCATAAATACTATGTATCAAGTCACCATCCAATCATCCACCTTTGGGATACCTGTCCATTCACCGCATAAACACAGAGCTCTAGGGCACCCACCATTCACCAATGTCCTTATGGGAGCCTGGGAACACCCTCATTTCCTAGCAATTCTGAAGCCATCCCCTTATGCCATATCTCGCACTTCCCCATTTGCCAATACGAATAGACAAACCACCACCCCGGCATACGCAACGTCCCCCGGTGGCTCTGCTTCTACACATCTCCCAACATGTACCCACAACCCCAAAATAACCTGCCACTGCCAACACTCATACAGAGTACCCCACTTACACAATTCTGGGGGGAGGAGGGGGCAGGCGCTTTGTATCAATGTCATCCAGCACTAGCATAGGGATCCATCAATTTCTTGCACAGTTATTTACACCACCACCTACTTCAGAATAGCCTGTACACGCAGCCCTTCCCACCAGGGAGCCCTGGGAATTGGGCTGGGACTGGGTGTGGAAAGCTTGTGGGGGGGGGGAAAGAGTGGTGGGCCCCCAGGGAGCGGAGAGGCCCGCCCCCCCTCTGGGGGGGGGGGAACGAGTCCCGCCCTGGCCACCCCACGGGAGGGACCTCTGGGAGCGGGGGGTGAAGAGATCCCGCCCCGGCCACCCCACGGGTGGGGGACCCCTGGGAACGGAGGAGAGGAGAGAGGCCCGCCCCGGCCACCCCATGGGGGGGACGGACCCCCGGGGAGCGGGTGGAGAGAGGGGGCCCCCGCCACCCCACGGGTGGGGACACGCGGAGAGGGAGGCCCGCCCTGGCCACCCCACGCGGGGGAACCCCGGGGAGCGTGAGGGGAGGGTGTGGTCAGGTCCCACCCGGGGAAGGAGAAGCAGCGCTCTGGACTTACCCGTCTCCCACCACCACACACTTGATGGCCTGCATCGCGGCTGCTAAGGGGCCGAGTCTCTGCGGCTCCTGCTGCTACCTTGTTGGGAAGGTCCGTGAGGCTAGGGGCGCGCGGGTCCGCACCGGCGTCTGGCCGCCTCCGCCCTCAGTGCCTGGAAGCGGGGAAGAGGCAGCGGCCACCACCCAAAGCTGGGAGAGCCGAGCGCTGCAAGGAAACAGGAAGCTCCCGACCCGCTCACATCCGGCCTCGCTGCGCTCGGCGCCGCCTGCCCCGCCTTTGGAACCGCTCGACTCCCCCCGCCCGGTCTGCAACGCGGCTTCGGAGCCGTTCGGAAAAGCTCGGGTTCTCTCTCCCGAGGGCAGCCGCAACTTCGTTAGTGTTCGGCAACACGTGATTCACAGCCGGCTTGGCTTCGGCCATCTTCGGCACTGCTCGGGCGTCCCCCTCCGAAAATAACGGCTTCGGATACGCTCGGTGTCCCTTCCCTTACCTCAAACGAGGGGGGGCCGCCATGTTTGTGCTACTAACCTAGTCAGGGAACGTGGGGGAGGGAGAGAACTCGCCTCTCGCTCCTGCTCTCGCCTCAGCCTCCTGAGCAGTGTGACCCAGAGGGCCTTATCTGGGCAGTCCTAGTGCGACATGGGGTCCTGCTATGGGCCCGTCTCCCAGCTCTGGTGAGACTGAAAGTCACCATGTCTGGCCATCATAGCTCAACTGGGGTTGCCAATTTTGGTTGGATGTGTTCCTGGAGATTTCATCACATCACATCACATAATCTTTAATTAAAGATTAATCTTTAATTCCTGGATATTCCAGGCCAATCCTGGAGGCTTGGCAACCCTAATCTCAGCATGTGGCCAACACACTGGCATACACACCTCTATTACGAGGGAGCCTTTTCCATCGTGCCTTCTTGTAATGCGACGTGATGTCATATCCTGACCTAGTACTATGAGTGACCATGCCTCCCTGTCATGAAGGCCCTAGGGGAACCCCTTTATCAGGAGGGTCATTGCTAGGGTTGCCAACCCTCCAGGATTTGCCTGGAGTCTCCCAGAATCAGCATCGATCTCCCAGTGACTATTGAAAACAATCGGGGAGATTTTAATAGGATATTTTAAGAAAATTACATTACATCATGTGGGGAAAAATATCTCCCAGAATAGCGTTGTTAGGTAAAAAGCAAGTCCTCTTTCACCTCTCCAGCACCCGAGTTCGTGCGGAGTTGGTATGGGGCTCACAATCTGTCAGAGACCAGACACCAATTCGTTGATCAACGGGCTCACACTATCCTTAGCTTGAAAAGCTTCAGAGTAAGTGTGGCAAGTTTATTAGGGGTGAGCATCAATATTTATACACAGAAGTAAACAAAATGATTAACAGATCATAATGGTCATGTATAATCAATCAAGATTCTACAGGATAAAACAGGTTAAAATGTAAATTCAGAAAGAGATAAGGGGAGATGGCTACTTAAGGGGAGGGGGGTGTCATGAGTAGTTCGCAGGTCAGAGCTTTGATTAAAAGTTCAGACAGAGATATCAAGTCTGGGTTAAGTTTAAGCTCATCAAAAGTTCAGACTTAACAGCGTCAGTCAGAGTTGGCAACCCTAGTCATTGCTCTTCAATGTGAGGTGGTGGTCATGTCAAAACTACACCTCACGAACAAAAAGTAACCTCATGACATTACATCATGATGCTGTGACATTGATTTGTCATGTCACAACATAACATCACACCACAAAGTCAACACATGAGATGTTATCACATTACATTTTTCTCCTTTTAAACATCTGTTAAGAGTTGAGTTAAAAGGGTGTTAACAAAAAATATACAAACAAAAATCCCAAGAATTTTAAAACTGTCTGGCTACAAATCCTTTCCCCTGTCAATTGCTCTGGTTTCAGTCTCTTGCAATAACATCATCCTTGTAGCTCTCCAGTCCTCCAGAGGGTCCTTCAGCAATAACAGGGAAGTCAAATCCTGATGGACCTGATTTTCCATTGCCCTACAGACCCTTCCAGACATTTCAGCAGATGGAGAAGTCACAAAGGCAGTGGATATGCTCCACAGGGAATACCCTAACTTAAGATTTTAACCATCTCTACTGCAAGGAATTTATCTGGGATGTGGTTTAGGACAGAAGTGTGGCCAGAGTGCCACTGAGCTCCAGCTATTGGCTGTTGCAACAGCCTTTAGAGGCTATATGGGCAGCTGAGCATAAAATAACAGATCTCATGCTAGGAGTGTTAAGCAGACCTGTGGATAGTCCCAGAACATGGAGATAGGGGAAGTGCAAAGATCATGTACAGTCACCTTTGCTCTCCTCCCCCACTTCCTGTGCTGAGTGTAGCACATCCAGAATGAATAATTAGATCCAATATGTCTAATGTGAAAAACAGAAACAACAACTTTAAAGAATCTAAACACACCAACTTTTAGTCTTCTTTACGTATATAATAATAATAAAATACAAATTCTACTTTTCCTTTACACATTTCCTTTATTCTTTTTGTTTACTCCTCTGATTAGATCATAACTTTATTTTCTTCACAGTTATGTTTATGGCACCTGACTGCCATGACAAAACATAAAATGACTTCAATAGGATAAAAAGACAAGGAAAGAGGTTGCCATGGAGAAAGCATTTGCTTTAGCACAAATTATTATTATGATCCTGTTAAAGGCAACCCAAATTTTTAGCCACGTGTTCTTTTCAAAGTCTTTCCACCTGGTTATTTGGGGATCAGGTTTTTTTTACTTACATCTACAAATAAATGTTAAAACTAATGTAAGGCATTTTTAAATTTTGATATTAATTTATTTTAACTGTGTAGTCAGATATTTATACCACAAAAGTTTTAGATATATATTTAACTTAAGCCATTAAAATAATAATTCAGTATTGGATGGATTCCATATAATTTAATAGAGAACAGTGGATCCATGCCATATTTTTAACATGTATTTGTAAAATGTTATTGTCTCAAACATGCTAAGATGGAATCATCTGGGATCAATGGAAACTCTGCATTTGGAATCATGGCTGAATATCTCCCTTAACCTAAGTATCCTATGAATGCTGTACAAGGCAGATCCTTGCTGTTGGTTTTTTTTTTGTTCCTTTGGGTACATTAGGGATTGTTTGTTACTGAATTGTAATATCTCTTTACCCATGTTATTTATTTTATTCTTGTATTTTTGTGTTTTCTAAAATGCAAAAAGCTTTTTAAATACAGAAATAAATAATTAATATAGTGCTGTAAATTTACACAGTTCTTTGCAGACAAGTTTTTTGTCCTGAGGATGAGAAGAGTGAGGGATGGGCCAAGGGAACAGACTGAAGGGTTAGAGCTTGACAATATGCTCAAAACCTCAGAATCAGATAACAGGATGAAGGAGGTGAAAAGAGTGTGGAGGGAGAGGGAAGTTTTAAATAATTAATTAACAAACATAAAAGTACCTGATAATCTGCAAATGTGGAAATTTACAGTAATATGTATAGAATGTGTAGGTAGAAACATAGTATTGTACAAGTTGTTATGTAATAAAAGTAATGGTGGTACTGTGAATCCTTAAAATCCTTCCAGCATTCTGATAATATCATGAACCATAAGCCTGAGGCTTGCATCAGAGCCTTAATATTGATTTATAATCTGGTAACCTGTCTCTCCTCATCCATTACATTTTAAAAAAATACAAAAAAAACCACATTCTTAGACATGAAGAGGAAGTCGTTCAAAATAGTTCAGATACTGTGTGAATTTCTATTGTGCTGGCACTACAGCAGCATGATTATGTGGGCAGGGAGTGGCAGGATAATCATAGTGATGCAATACTGGAAAGTTTTACACATTCTGACAGAGTATCAGGATTATGGAGATAATTTGCATTTTGATTGCATCTTTAATCCAAGAATCTTCCCATGTTTTCATGCAAATTAGTTAATTAATAAAGTCATACAATACCACAGTAAGGTAGATGATGCCCATTTTACATATGGGGGAATTGAAGCACAACGAAGTGAAGCAAATGTCCCTGCCAAAGTGAGAAATAGAACATATTAGTCCTGATTCCTAGACACAGGCTCCAACTTTTAGATTGCACTTTTCACTGACATCAGCACTATTAATTTATTTTCCTTTAACAAACAATGTGTTAACATTTCTAGGCACAAAATGAAAAGTCTGTCTTGCCACAGTAAAACTGTTTTTTGGGGGAAAACAGTGTAATTTAATTTCATAGCAGTTGAAAGTTTGACTGGGTATTGAGCAGTAGTTGATTTTACAAGAAGCAAAGTGATTCACAAAGTATTAGAGGGCAAGGTTGAGTCCTAAGTATATAATTTTTTAACTCAATTGTATTTATTTATTTAAAAAAATAGTTTAAAGAGTTTTCTCTCACTGGAGCAGTGAAAAAATTGAATTTGTAGGTGCTTTTCAGTCACATGATAGTTAAAGAAAATGGCTTGCTTAAATACAGTGCAAATAGGACTTGATTCTGTGTTCACTGAAGTCAATATCAAAACGCTCATTGACTTTAATGGTGCAGGGTCAGAGCCTTGTTCTTCACAGAAAGAAAAATGTGAGCACAGGACAAGATGTTCAGGAACCTGTTCCTGAGTTCTAGTTCTGGCTATGATATTGGCTTCCTCAGTGGCCTGGGACAAGTCACCAACCTCTCTGCCTCAGTTTTCTCCTGTGTAAAATGGGGATAGTAATATTTATTCAATTTCCTTAGTAGTAAATAGTTAATATTTGTAAAGAGCTTGAAGACTAAAAGAGCTAGACACAATTTATGCAGAATGGTGTGTTTTATTTTGTTTAATGTTTTTCCTTAAATTATTTAGCTGTGTATTTTAGTAAAGTTATTACTGCATGCTACCTACTTTTAACTTAGTCAGATTACAGAAGCTATCTTCTCACTCAAGTGCAAATCCAGAGTGACTTTACTCCACTGAAGTCAGGAGATCAGACTGGTGTAGAAGTGGTGTGAAATCAAAGGCAGACTCACAGTATTTAAAATTACAGGCAGATATTTTAGACATGATTGATTTCCTGAATCTTGAAAAACTGAAGAAATGCAGTATCAGCTGATGTGTACAGCATTCAAATTTAGCACTCAGTCTGCTGTAGGAGAAAAATGGCTTAAAATAAAAGAGGAACTACAACTTTTAAATGTCAACACTAACTATAGTAGAGAGGAGAGAGACTGAAAGAATTGTGAAAATAAAATGTTAGGAAAAAAATATTTTTGGAAATAAGTATGGCCGTTCTTATGTAAGTAATAATGAAAATTTGTAAACCAAATGTATAATTTTCATGTAGTATTAGCACATGTGGTTTACGTGGTATTGCACATATAAAGGAAACAGGTCCTTTCCTTTCTTAACAAAATTCTGATAATCACCTCTTCCATTAGGTATTTCAATTATAATGACCACAAACCACTCTGTGTTTGCTCACTATTAATTTGCTCAGTATTGATTTATACCTTTATATGCTGATCCAGCATGCACTTAGTACTAATCATAATGTTTACTGCCATGAAAGCATTGGCAGGCAATGGAACTACTCATAGTACTAAGCATTGTATGTGATTGTAAGCTCTTTGAGACAGGGGCTTTTTTTCTGTTTGCAAATATTAGGTCTGATTCTCTGCTATGTTACTTCAGTTTTATGACAATGTAACTCTATTTACAACAGGTATAGAATCAACCCATTTGTCAATTTTATGGTGATATAAGTGTAAAAATAAGAAAGAATGGCTAAAGGGCCTGGTTCTTACTTCTGGGGAAATTCTGCACCACTACACACCTGCAGAATTCATGTACTGCATAGATTTTTTTTTCTCTGCAGAAAATGCATTCTGCTGGAGAGGCACTGCAGTTACACTTTTTGCCCACCAGGGGCTGCTGTGGAACCAGAACAGAGGGCAGCCAGCTCACAGGCAGTAGCAGCCAGCAACTGGCTGCATTCCTCACAGTGCCCTGCCCACAGGGCCAGGGTAGGAGGCACAGGATATGGGGGAGACAGGGGAGCAGACAGAACAGGACACATGGTGCTGCTGGAAGGTCAGAAACTGGGGTTCAAAAGGGCTAGTGGGGGGATAGACATGGACGTGGTCTCAGGAGCTAGTGGGATGACAGCATTGAGCCAGGGGCTGAATGGGGGGGACTGCAGGGCCACATGGGGACAGGTAATGGGGGGGCTGCAGGGCCACATGGGGACAAAGGAAAGGGCGGAGTGCAGGGACACACAGGGATGGCAGGTGTAGGGATATACTGGGACAGGAGCCCTCTGTGAATCAGCTGTTCTGCGGCATGCAAGAGGCGCTAGGAGGAAGCGTGGGGTCAGGGCGCGCTCGGGGGAGGGGGCGGAACTGGATGGGAAGAGGCGAGGCAGGGGTGGGGGCTTGAGAGAAGGGGCAGGGACTGAGGCAGGAAGACACGAGGCTGGGGTGGGAGCTTGTTGGACGGGGTCGGGAGTGGGCGGGGCTTAGGGCACAGCAGGGGGTTGAGCAACCCTGGTGTCCAGAGGAAGCCGACGACAGTGTCTCCAGATTAAATGTATGTCAATCAACAGAGCCAGAGGCTGACAAGGACCAGCATCTACTGTGGCAAATTTAATCTAGAATAGAAACATAGAGCAGCAACAAATGATACTTTCTTTTATCTCACTGCACTACTGTTCAGCTAATTCACATAAAAACTACTAGCCTCTGTTCTTGGACTGGAGAGCAAGACATTTTGACACTACACAGATATGGCCAATTGCAAAATCTACATCAGATTAAAACCAGAAACTAAAATACATTATTTTTAACAAGCTCAGCATAAAAATAGAAAGGTAAATTATAACTGAAACAAGACAATATAACTTCAAGAAGCAGTTACAGACAGCAACCTGTTCTTCACTAGAACTGCTCATGAAAGGCTCTAAAGAAGCTATCTGCTATGAGAGAAATAGCATATATGAGAATACAAACCTGGTATGAATGTTCATTATTTTTATTTTAAATGGGTTTTATCTTGATAAGTTTAAAAGTAACTTTTTCTGTCAGGATGGAAATTTCCAAAGAGAATTTGTTTGACCTATCCTCCCTGTTCCTAAATATAAGGATTAATAAATTGTCTTGTTTGAAAGACAATGATGGCTATGGATACAATTTTGTCATGGTAAAATTAAGCAAAATTCAGTAAAGAGTAATGGGAAAAATATACAAAATCAGGGTAGGTCACGTTGGGGTTGAAACCAAAACTGGATCCCTGATGCCCGGGGCTGAAGCTGAAGCCAAAGAAGTCATGGATAACTGATAAAGTAATGGAATCTGTGACTTCCATGACCAAATCATCCTTAATGATGACACCTGGTCATACTTACTTTTAACTTTGCTGATGGATGAATGTTGAATGTCTGGTGTTGTTGCTAGGTCTTTGCAACCAGTTATTTTTAGAGAATTCGAGACCCCACGTTCTGTATGTTGCTAGAAGATGTTAGTTCAAAAGTGGTCCCACTTCTTAATTTTTTATATTTTGGGGTATCACAAACTTTCAGTCCATGAGGTTAGCAACAGTGAATGTTTTTTAAAACTGCTAGTTTTTGCAGGACTTTTCCAAACTGGTGCTATCCTAAGGATTACTTAACTCCAACCTGATTGGGCCACACTGTTGGAATCCAAGGTGTGTTTCACATCATATTGCCCAAGAGCCATGGAGGGAATCATTGCCCTGGAGGTGGAATAAGACAGGGTCACAAACTATAAGAATAAAAGGAAAAGACAACGTCTTTGCCTTTTGGATTAACAAGCCACTTGAGGAAAAACTGACATTACAGAACCCCGAGACTGATCACCTCTGAGGAAGGAAGTCACAACATCAACAAACAGGCTACACAATCCTTTGATCAGTCTCCTGCACCCTGCTGCTGGTAAGAAGCCCTGTATCAGCAACATCACCATCTGGCTCCTTGACAGGGGTTCCAATTTCTATTTCATCAGAGCCCAGATCATGAGAGTTGAAGCGTTTGTTAACTTCCTGTTACTTTAAAGCTCTTACTTTCTCCTTTTTCTGTTTTGGAGTTGTGTTTTTATTATCTGGAAGACATCCCAGCCTTTTATTCTTTAATTTTAGGATGTAAAAGTGTGGCTCTGTATGTGTGCATATGAGCACCAGTAAATGTCCCCATGAGAAAGCAAGTTGCCCAGGTTTTAACAAGCCTACACTCTACTGTATATAATACTTGCTCCATATTTTGTGTAAGTTATTATTATTTATTTGCATTACCATAGAACCTTGGAGCCCTAGTCAGGGACCAGGTCCCCACTGTGGTAGGCATGGTACAAACACAGAACAAAAAGACAGTTACTGCCCCAAAGAGTTTACAATCTAAGTATAACACAAGAGACAACAGATGGTGTGATGGGGTATAAAGCCCTTACTATTACTGAGAGGGTTACAATTAGCCCCTCTGCTAGCACCTGGAGGTGTGTTAAGTAGGTCAATTAGCAGGTTCACTTGGAAAGAAGTCAGATTTCCTTAAAAGGAGTAAGAATGATCAGTGTTAGAGAAGACCTAGGAGCAAGTGTTGTTTCCTTGCTCTCAGAAAATGAGCTCGTAGAAGTCAGGAGAGAGGAGAATTAGAAAAAGTAATAGAAAATGAGTTAACTTAGCTCCTGGAGTGGGTCTCAAAATTGGGATAGGATTTCAGGGATGTAGACTTGGGGTGTTAGCTATTCTACTGGACACTGGAACAGGTGATGTAAAGACCCTGCAGTTTAGGGACAGAAAGACTATTGAGTTGGGACTTGCCTTAAAGACTCTGCTTGAGGCTGCAAGACTATTGTGTTTTTTGTTTGTTTGTTTGTTTTGTTTTTTTGACTTTCTGTCCCCCCTGGAAAGAGGAAACAAATAGTGACCTGGCTGGAGGACTAGATCACAAGAAGAGACAAGACAACTACAGGGTTGGAGTACCTGTCTGCGGGGATGCTAGTTTGAGAGAGCTACATTATGCCTAGCTATGAGAGGGTGCACCAGCAATGAGTGCATTTTCCTACAGATAGATAAGTACAAGAAAACAATACAATAACCTTGGTCCGCAATATAGGCTGTGGTATCAACACACTAGTAGCCTTATGTTTGTTAATGTTTTTTGTAGAAATCACAGAAGAGGTGACTTATTTTGTTTTAAGGAGTGGTATGAAAGAAAATAACGAAGTAGTTTTGAGGATGTTTATGGGGTGCTCCTCCTGAGAATGAGGGGAAGCAAGGAAAGATACACATAAGTGCTTGTTTTAATATTTAACGAAGTGTGTGATGGAGGTTGGCACCATTGAATCAGTGGTGGGAGTCAACATTTTGATACTGAATGAAAGAAGATGGCTAAGGTAAGGATAAACTTCGGATGGTCTGGAAAGTGGAGACAAGCAGCTTATGTTTGATGTGAAAAGAGGGAGCAAGTGGAGGGATGCAAAGAGGGAAATTACATCCTCAAACAGATGGATTAGGAAAACTAACTTTCCTAAGAAATATAAAGCTGTCATTGGTAAACTGTCAAACAAGAGTTGCCAAACTTCTGCTTCTCAGTGTTCTGATAAGGGCTACATTATATCTGCAGGATGGTGTGTGGTCAGCAGGGAGGAAAAGGGTTAGCTACTATGCAAAAATTCAAACTCAAGGAAGCTTTGATTGGTTTTGAGGTTGTGGTTTAGACACCACCAATAATTTGTTTTCAGCCTCCAAATATTTTACCTACTCCAAGTCCTGGTTTGACAGTTTGATAAAGTTATTTAGTTGGGGTTTAAAAAAAAAAATGGACAGCCACGTCCTTAGATTCCTTTTTTGGATTAATCTGATTTGATAGATTACAATATTGATAACTTGTTGATTTGAACTTGACAAATGTACTGTTGAATTAATAGTTCAGTATTGATGTTTTCTTGATAGTCTTAATCAAATGTATAAATGATGGTCCTACTGCTTTCAGTAAGCAGTATGGGCCAGAACTATTGAGAATCTGGGCAGATATCCACCTAAAAGTGTCTCTGGCTTCCCTAAATTAACCTTCAGTTTGCACACTGCAGTACAATTAAATAGCTGAAAACTTAAATATTTTGGGGCAGCAGGAAACAATGAACTTGATAGACTTAGCAGACTCAAAGTATTGCATCAGTCAGTGGTTCTCAACCAGGGGTCTGGGGCCCCTGGGGGGCCATGAGCAGGTTTCAGGGGCCCCACCAAGAAGGGCCAGCATTAGACTCCCTGGGGTCCAGGGAAGAAAGCCAAAGTCTCAGTGCATGGTGCTGAAGCCCAGGGCCCTGAGCCCCGCCATCTGGGGCTGTAACTGAAGCCTGAGCAATGCGGGGGGGATGGGGGAGAGGGGGGCAGGAAATTGCACTGCTTGCTACCCCAATGATGGCCCTGGCTTTTATATGCAGAAAAACAGTTATTGTGGCACAGCTGGGCTGTGTGGTTTGTTTGTTTGTTTATGTAGCACTGGGGGGAAGGGGCTCAGAGGAAAAAGGTTGAGAACCCCTGTGCTAAATCACATTTTTAATTAGTTGATGTCCAGGTTGTGTCTAGGACTACACATGAGGTGGGTGGATAAGAGAGAAGGCATTTCCCCTCACTGTAGCCCTAGCACAAAGGCTAGGCACTATTTCAGTCTCTTCTTCCAGTACACAACGACAGGAACTCTAGTGCTGATGGGGCACTTAAAAACCATATGTGGAGAGAACAATGACATGATCTCACTCCTTGCAGGCAAAGGCTGGGTATATTGGATCTATAAAAATATGTATCAGAAATAATGAATGTGAATATGCCTTCAATCTAGGGTTGCCAGGTGTCTGGTGTTCAACCAGAACGCCCGGTCAAAAAGGGACCCTGGCAGTTCCGGTCAGCACCACTGACCAGGCCATTAAAAGTCCAGTTGGCGGTGCTGGCAGGCTCCTTACCTGGCTCCGGGCAGGTCCCCGGAAGTGATGACATGTCCCTTGGCTCCTAGGTGGAGGTGTGGCCAGGGGGGCTCTGTGCGCTGCCCGTGCCCTGATTGCCAGCTTTGCAGCTCCCATTGGCTAGGAATCATGGCCAACGGGAGGTGTAGGGGTGACACCTGCAGGCTGAGGCAGCATGCAGAGCTGCGTGGCTGTCCCTGCGCCTAGGAGCTCAGGGACATGTTGCTGCTTCTGGGGAGCCTCCTGAGGTAAGCACCACCTGGAGCCCACACCCCTTACCCCCTCCTGCATCCAAACTCCCTCCCAGATCCTGCACCCCAACCCCCTATCCCAGCCCTGAGCCCCCTCCTGCACTCTGAACCCCTCATTTCTGGCCCCACCCTGGAGCCCGCACCCCCAGCCCAGAGCCCATACCCCCCGCTCACACCCAACTCCCTGCCTCAGCCTGGAGCTGCCTCCCACACTCTGAACCCCATGGCTCCAGCTCAGAGCTCCCTCCTACACCCCAAACCCCTCATCCCTGGCCCACTCCAGAGCTGGCACCCCAGCACGCAGCCCCCCTGAACCCCTCCTTTCTAGCCCCACCCTGGAGCCTGCACCCCCAGCTGGAGCTCTCACTCCCTCTTGTACCCCAATTCCCCAGAACAGTGAAAATGAGCAAGGGCGTGAGTGTCGGGGAGAGCGGAAGGGGGGATGGAGTGAACAGGGGTGGGGCCTCAGAAGGGGCAGAGTGGGGGCAGGGCCTAGGGGAAGAGGCGGGGCAAGGGTGTTCAGTTTTGTGCGATTAGAAAGTTGGTAAGTAACCCTAGACTTCACTGCTTACAGAAGTGCCCACCTTTGGGCCTAGTCAAATGACTGATCCAGTTGCTGGCTTAGACCAGTCCAGGTTATGTTCCACCCTGCCCCATTTGGTTCTGTGTACCAATGCCAATCACAGGTCAGACCAGATGATTCTGCTCACTGCCTCAAGATGCTGCTTCTAATACTCTACCTGTAACAACATGGAACAACTAGAAAGGTCTATGGGCTGTCTGCCTGCAGTCATGTAATTCAGAAAGGGAATTGCTGGATTCCTTTTCCACTGGGGAAGAGAAGTGCAAACGGAAATGTCTGTCTGTGTGCCTGCCTGAAAGGACTTGGGGCTGACACTGAGTTTTTCTTGGGCTGACAGCCTCTCTTCACTCACTCACAATGTGGATAGTAGCTTTGCCCCAACTTAGCCTAAATATTTCTATCTCTGGCAATAAAAGCTAGTACTTTCAGTTTCCTGCATTGGGCTCATACTGATTGCAGTTACAAATGCATGCAGAGATGAGTTACCTAGGTGCTCTCCCCTACTCTGAAAACATTGACTGGCCAAAACAATATTACAAACAAAAGTGTAGATCAACCTGGGAATATATTCAGTCCTCTTGGGATTGCTATATATCTGTGCATTAAAGCAATTAAGAGGCAATAAAATATTTTTATAGTGCTACTGGAAGATTTTAATGTTAATCATATAAACAATTATTTCAGACTGTTTTTAATGCAGGGAGCCTTAAATGCAACTTTTATGATTTAAATGGTCCTAAAATAAATATGAGAAAGGAGTGTACTCAGAAGACAATTAGAAAAATACTTCAGAGGCCTGATTTTTCATCTAATACTACTGTTTACAACAATGAAACCTAATAGAGTTGCACCCGTTTCCCTGTGGTGTGGAAGAAAAATCAGCACCCTGAAATCCCTTCTATTCACTCTGCCACTGGCTTATTGAACTGGGCAAGTCACCACACTTCTGTACCTGTTTCTCCATCTGTAAAGTGAGTATAAATTATTGTTAATTTATCCCAGAGGGTTTGTGAGAAACTTTTGCAAAGTGTATTGAAAATCTATAGATGAATGGTTCTTCAATACTGTACTATTAAAATAAAGCTTTCACTAAAGTAAAACAAACAACTTTTTCTCTTGGTTTAGGGATAGCTGTCTGGCTGCCTAAGTCGTGCAAAGAATGTGGTTTATTTAAAAAAAAATTGCATGGAAAATTGTTTGGTTGATGTGCCTACGCTAGAGCAGTTGTTTAGCATTTATAGGGTGCTTGTGCTAGAATAAAATGAATACAAAATATACTTCCTATGAAAACACAGAGCAGAGGGATTCAGCCTAGAGCTAGACTGGAAGAACTTAGGGCAACACTCTTTCTCACCCCTGCAGCAGGGCACCCCTGGGTCACACTGTTAAGCTTTTATCCAGCAGAGTCAAGGGAAGACCCTCACATAATTTCCTCTGCTTCATGAAAAACAGACTCGGGCAGAGCCTGAGCTAGTCAGCACCCACCCTGCCCTTGGCAAAGGTAAGGTAGCCAGAGTCTGTGGCGGCCTCGCGCTGCCTGTTCTCCTCCTCCACAGGGGGATAAAGCCCAAACGCCCTCTAGTCCTGCCCTGCGTCCCGTCCTCTGAGTCACTCCCTTCTTCGTTCCCGCCTGTTCTGCTAGTAAGGACAGTACTTCACATGTCCTCCCTATCAGCCTGAAACGCGTTCATAGTCTTAATACGCATGCGCCTAGTCCTGAGGTGGGAGGGACTGGGGAAGGAGCCCAGCGGCTCTGCGAGCACTGCCCATGCGCGGGGGAGGGACGCTCTTTCCCCTCTGTGTGTGGTTTTTTTTTTTTTTTGTAGCCCCTAGCCTGCGTCGTTGCGCCGTGCCGTCATAACGCAAAACCGCTGTGACGTAGCAAGCGGGGGACCTGCGTATGTAAATTCCATAGTTGTCCTTCCTATCTCCCCCATTGCGATCGACATCCGGGCTCTTTGGGCTGGGGGCGGCGGAGGGGAGGTGAGAGGCCCTGGCTCGGCTCCCCAGCGGGTCACTACGGAGTGGGGGCGGTGCAGTCGGAGCGCCCGGTGGGGGCGGGGTGTATATGGCGGCGGCTCTGTCCGCCCTGGCTGCTAGGCTCTCGCAATCGGCCGCCGCCAGGTCCTACGGAGTCTTCTGCAAGGGGCTGACCAGGTCCCTCCTCCTCTTCTTCGACTTGGCCTGGAAGCTCCGGATCAACTTCCCCTATCTCTACATCGTGGCCTCCATGATGCTCAACGTCAGGCTGCAGGTGAATGGGGAGGGGCTGCAGTCTCCGTTCCCGCCGCCGGGGGGCTTGCGGGAGGGGAGGCGGACGTGACTCCGCTTGAGGCGGGCCATTGTTGGAGTTACTGACTCTTCCCTCGCAGGTACCCAGGGACTGAGGGCCAGTACCGGATTTACCAGGTCGCCAGGCCCATGGTCCACAGGGGCCCCGGTCCGGCCGGCTCCTCTCCGCCCCTCCCACGGGGGCAGAAGCTTAGTGCTCCCGGCTCCTGCTGCAGCAGGGCAGGCTCTGCCGGCAGCCAAGCTCCTCCCCCGCCTCTTTCCCCAGCCTGGTACCTTCTGCCCCCCCGCCGATCAGCTGCTTGCTGGCAGGAAGGAGGAGGCAGCCTCAGCAGGCTTGCGGCTCCGGGGAGGAGGAGGAGAAGAGGCGGGGCCTTGGGGAAGGGGCTGGAATCAGGGCATACCCCTGCCGTGAGCACCTGCACGACCTCAGCCCTCTGCCCACCCTGACCTCTGCACCTTCACATACCCACAGCCCCCTGTACCCCCCTTCACACACCCTGAGCCCCCTGACTCCTCCACCCCCACACATACACAGCCCCCCATGCCCTGACTCCTGAACCCCCCCACACATCCCCACTCCCATCCTGAGCACCAAATGTGAGCGCCTGCACCCCTCGCACAAAACAGGAGCTGTCCCAGGTAAGCGCTCCACACCCCAACCTTCTGCCCCAACCCTGAGCCCCTTCCCTCAGCCTAGCTCCTGGCCAGACCCCGCACCCCAATGTTTTTTTTACAATATTAGGAAAGATCATAAGTGGTACGAAAGAGACCCTCTGCAATTTTCAAGTGGTCTGTAGAAAAATGTTAGACTACAAGAACAATCAAGGTACCTCACTTTATTTTCATTGACTTGCTATTACTTATAGGAGGAGGATGAACGGGGGGAAAAATGGAAAAACGGGGGTGGGGGGAGATAAGAGAAAATGTTCTTTTTCTTGGCTGGGTCTCAGGGAGGGGCCCCAAAAATGAAGCTGAGCACAGGGCCAAGTACAGCTGACATGGCCCTTCCCCTTAGCTCCTCTCCACTCCCTAGCCCACCCATCCCTTGCTTCCCATCACTTAAGGCTTAGCCCTCTCACTTTTAAAAATGATTGGTTGCCCCTCCTCCCCTTCTCAGGCTTTTCTGGCACCCCTGTTGCCAGGTATCCAGTTTTAGACTGGAAACTCCAGTAGAAAATGGGACGTGGGTGTCCAGTTAGCAGTGCTGACCGAAAACTAAAAGTCCGGTTATAGAAGTAACCACATTACCCTCTGCTCCTCCTACTCCCACCCTAGAGGGCTGGAAGATAACCTGTCCCGCTGCTGCTGGATGTCACGTAGTGTGGGGGAGTCAGGGTCCTGCACCCCCTACTTCGTGTGATTCACCGTGACTCTCAGCCAGCCAGTAAAACAGAAGGTTTAATAGACGACAGGAACACAGTAAAATCAGAGCTTGTAGGTATGGAAAACAGGACCCCTCAGTCAAGTCCGTCTTGTGGGGTAGGGAGCCCAAATACCAGTGCTGGGCCTCCCTCCGTTTCCCCAGCCAGCTCCACACTGCAATCCCCTCCAGCCCCTCCTTTGTCTCTTTCCCCGGGCCTAGGGTGACCAGATGTCCTGTTTTTATAGGGACAGTCCCGATATTTGAGGCTTTTTCTTATGTAGGCTCCTATTACCCCCCCACCCCCTGTCCTGATTTTTCACACTTGCTATCTGGTCAGCCTACCCGGGCCAGGAGGCTACCTGATCTCTTTGTTCTCCAACACCTTCAGTTGGCACCTTGCAGGGGAGGGGCCCAGGTCATCAGTTGCCAGGAGACCGTGTGTCAGCCATTTTCTGTGCAGACAGCATCACACCTGCCCTCTAGGGCTCTGCAACAATCATACACCCTTATCCCACCACCTAGATACTTAAGAAATGCGTAGGGGAAACTGAGGCAGTCACACAGTATTCAGAGAAAATATTAAGAACATTCCCACTTTGTCACAGTGGAGGAGGGGCAGCTCAGTGCAGAGAGACAAAGAGAATGGGCTAGAACCAGGGAGAAGGTAGGTACGCGCTCTCTGTGGGCAGGGGTGGGGGGGATCCTGTTTACCCCCTCCCCAGCCCTGCTGCGCTTACCGTTTACCCCTGGCCCCTCCCTTGCTCCAGGGACCAACCTGAGCTCCCGCCCCACTGTGCTTTTGCCTCCGGCCCCTTTTACAGTCATTCCCTGGGGGGCCCACAAATATGTTTGGAGCTGGGCCCACAAAAAGTTAATCCGGCCCTGCTGGGGGCACTGTTGTCTTTTTAATCTGACTAAAGAGAAACTTTTGCGCTCCCTTCCAGCTGGAGTAAACGTCAGATTGTGGCTGTGATGCATTTTGTGCAGCTCCTTACTCGTGAGGGCATTCTGCACATAGTATTTTAAAATTCTGCAAGTTTTATTTGTCAAGAAATAAATGCAGAGGCTCTAGCATGGCAGTTGGGAGCACAGGCCACTGGCTGCATGAAGGTGGGAGATCACCCTGCAGTTCCCCCTACCCCCAGGACATGGACTCAGTAGTGAAGCTGCACCCAACCCTGACACAGCATAAGGACTGGGCCTGCCCCAGAAACACCCTGGGGCCCTGCCCCTCTATGCCAGGTGCACCAGGTGTGGGACAGGCAGGCTCAACCAGGCAGGATCCAGGTGTGGGAGAATCTGGATGCAGGCAGCTCAGTGGGGAGGCTTAGGTGTGGAGGGCATCTGGATGTGCACAGGCTCGTTGGGGGAGGGGGTTCCAGGTGCAGGGGCAACGGGCTCTGCAGGGGCTTCCAGATGAAGATGGTTGGGGCTCAGTAGGAGAGTCTGGGTGCTGGGGGAGTGGGGCTTGGTGGGGTGGTGGTCTGGGTGCAGATAATTGGGGGTCAGTGGTGGGGTCTGGATGTGGGGGCTCAGGCATCAGGGTGGGGGTTTGAGTGCAGGGAGCTCAGTGGGCAGTGGTCTGGGTGCAGGGGGGCTCCAGATGCAGGGGTTGAGGTTTGGTGAGGTTTGGGTATGGAGGGCTAGGGGAGTTCTGGATGTACCATTTGAAGTTTGGCAGGGGTATCTGAGAATGGGAGACCCAGATGCATGGGGGTTGGGTGGATGGGGGAGCAGCTCCCCACACAGTGACCCCTCTCCCCACAGCTGAGGAGCAATGGAGGCAGAAAGCAGGGGAGGATGATGAGCTTCCTGCAGCTGTGGGAGGTTTCTGGGGGTGGGTCTGACACAGCCCCAGTCACCCCTTGCAGGGAAAGAGGAAGTCCTGTCCTGTCCTGCCTCCAGCCCAGAGGGGACTAGCAGCTAATCCCAGCTAAGGGTAGGAGCTACTGGCTGGGGTGTCCCCGGGCTTGCGATGATTTACCTCTCTGCTAGCTACTCCAGGTGCCTGAAACGATATACCTGCACTGCTAGGGATTGGTGCGTGACTGCTCTTGCAGCTTCCCTTTTAGAAAGCAATTTTTCTGTGGGGAAGCCAAGAAATCCGCAGGTGACATGAATTCTGTGCACATGCAGTGGCATAGAATTCCCCCAGGAGAAACATCCTGTTGTGTAAATTTAAAAACAAAGACAAGTACATTGAGGTTATGCTGTTATCTGATCCTGCACAGCAGTCACTATAATAAGCAATAAGTGACTATTATACCAGTCCTTCAGCTTGCATGTTATCTCGTCGTCTTTGTAGGATACATGCTGTGTTTAGTGTTCCAGTTTCTGTCTGTCTGGCTAAATAATTTTATTAGCATATATAGGTTGAAACAAAATCAGTATAACTACCCAAAGGAGCAGTAAAAATTAGTTTACTGATAGAGATTGACTTTCAAATTCAAGAAAAATTGTCCTACTAGGAAACCCAGGATAACTTGATGCTTACACTAAAATATACATTTATAAGCTTTTGATTTAAATGTAAAACAAACTATTTGGAGCCTGCTCTTCCAAGATGCAGAGCTCTCTCTATTTCATCTAGCCCAATGGGTATTGGAAACTCATCATCTGGAGGGTTGGGCCTCAACAATCTGCTTAAGGATGTGAGCCTACTCTCTCTCAGAAGGTGGTGAATGTTTTGCTGTTGACTTCACTGGCAACAGAAGAGGGCCTTGATGAGGCAAGCACTTGAACAGCCTTGCAGGCAGATCAGGCAGCTACTCAGGGGGTGGGGGGAAGTGACTATAGAGAAGGTCTCTGAAAGCTTGGTTGTGGTATGTTAGAGGACAGATGTTATTACCAGTTGAGGCCCATAAAGGATGAAACTTCTAAATCTAGCAAATAAATAGAGATATCCTATCTCCTAGAACTGGAAGGGACCTTGAAAGGTCATCGAGTCCAGCCCCCTGCCTTCACTAGCAGGACCAAGTACTGATTTTTGCCCCCAGATCCCTAAGTGGCCCCCTCAAAGATTGAGCTCACAACCCTGGGTTTAGCAGGCCAATGCTCAAACCACTGAGCTATCCCTCCCCCCAAGCAGTAAGATGAAACTGACAAGACTGATCAATAAACTTTTCATTACCAAATCTCTTCTCCTCCGCCCCCCGATAAGCGCCACACACACTACAAACCAAACCCTTCTTCCAGGAGCAGTAACAATAGAATGATAAATTGATAGGGAGACTGAAGGGACCAGAGGATTGACAACGTGGATATGGCGACTTTTTCTTCTTGAACCTGTCTTTCTGTGCTACAACTCTTTAAATTTGTAACAGTTAGTGACATGTCTGGATATAAGCCATGTCTAGCTCCACACACAGTATTCAGTTAGTAACCATGGCAGCTATTTCATCCTTGTCTACTGCCTGTGTTGGCAGATGGTGGTCGTCTTGTAACAGGATCAGCAGTTTGGTTTGTTGCAATATACATTGTAACCCCTAATCATGCTTGTGCAATCAGTTTGCCTGGTTATCTTTCCTCTGAGCTGCGCATGTTGTTCCATGTGCTGTATGTGTCAATCAATGTGAACGTTCTCCAGGCACTTAACCCGCTGCTGAGGGCTTATAGTTATGCAGTTTTTCACTGAGTGACTTGATACAAAGTTAGCAAGTACAGAAGGTAACACACACAAACATGTCTGGGGGAAAATGAAACGTTATTAAAAACAGCTTTGTTGGACATAATAGTTGAGACTTTGCCTCTGACTTTAATGTCCATGTTTTAAAAATTAAAGAAAGAGAGACACTTAAAACTGATCTCTGATGTTAAGCCTCTGATCACTTACATACTGCAATCTTATTGGTTAAAGTAGAGAGTATTGTTATGCAATAAGTTTTCAGATCTCTCATTCGCTGAATCACTTGTGATGCTTTCCGCCACCCAACAAAGGTAAGCTCTAACTCAGTGAATTTAAACTGCAAAAGAGGAGAAACCAGCATTAAATGTGCAGCAGAGTAGAGGGACATTTGCTATCAGAGGCCATGATCTTAAATTTTGTGTATAGAAATAACATTTTTAGAACCTGTTAAAATTAATAGCATTAATATCCACTTTCATCAGTGTAGGATATATCTGCTTGAACATATTCAAGGAAAAGAGTTAGGGGGACCTCCTTACAAACTCTACTATTAGGTTCCTCAACTACATTCTGCTGTTGAGATATTCTTTTTTTTTCCCTTCATGATATGGAGATCCCTAAATAATACCTGGTAATACTGATAATGTTGTTTGGATATGATGAAAATGTGTATATTTTACTTTAAGAGAAGCAGTTGAAGATGGAGACTGACCATGAGTTAATTTCCTGTATTCATTCTTTCTTTCAGGTTCATATTGAGATCCATTGACTTGTGACTTGCCGTGCTTGTCTGTGCTGCAACTAAGGTTAATAATATTCTGTATTACTGTTTAACAAAATGCAAAGTTTGAAGGACAGAAGAGCTATGATTGTCTCCCATATGAATATGGAGGAGGAAGACGTTTTAAACCATGAACATTTAAGTGAAAGTGGCCCAAATAGCCAAAATGAGATCCTTCACCTTCCAGACGTATGTTCCTTGTTGAAGAATTCTCAAGTTGATGTTAATAGTAGCTTACAAAAAGAATTCTTTTCTCTTAAGATCAGGAATTGTTCTTTATTTAAGGCTGTACCTTTGCCTCATATTGGCAAGAAAATGCCTCCTCATTTGAGTGAACCAACAAGGTTAAATTTAAGTGCAGCTGTCTCTTCAAAGGATTCATCTCATCTGCTCTTTTCACCTGAGAGAGGACGACTTGATAAGATTTTTAACCACTTTGATAGTACTTCTGTGACAGATTGGCTGGAGAAAGCATATAATTCCATTAGTGACTTGAGTGTCTGGTGTTGCACTGGAGATAACTTTGTACATTTTGCACATTTCTGGCTGTCAGAGCTACAGTACAATCAAAAAAGGCAATTGTTGGAATTAGAAATGGGTATTATTGAGGATGAATTGCAACTTGCATTTCTGGAGGCATTGGATTCTGAACTGCAACCTTCTGATCTGCATTCCATCCTTGCTGCCACGTTGAGTGAATATCCTATGGGACTACTGAGCAGCCAGAAACCGTATATTTTCCTTGACTATTTAAACATCATGTCTTCAGAGCAAACAACTGCATATAAAAAAATGCTTTCAAGTATAAAATATACAACAAATAATCCTCAGGTAACACAGTGGCTATTAGCTGTACGAGCTTTTGCACTAGCAAATCTCTGGCATGCAGTAGTGAAGGTAAAAGCAAAATAATGCTGAAATTTTAATAATGTCTGTTTTTAATATTAATAGAAAAATATATCTGATTAAATCAAACAGTGCTGAGACAAAGTTAGAGTTCAGGTTTTAGTGAGAGCTATGCAACTAAAATTAAATGGCACTTGGAGTTGCTAATAAAACACACTTTTCTAGTAAGTAATGGGGAATGTTATATGGAATACCATAACTTCTGGGCTCAGGAGATTATAATTTGACTTATTTAGGATTCATGCAGCTCTCAAATGAGTTTCTCACATTAATGCTTGTCTGGAACAGTTTTTGGCTTTAATTTTACAGCACTGATCTTTTTTTAAGGGTCTGAGCCAAATCTGTGCTTTTGGCTGGTGTTTATAGTCCCCTATTGGAAAGTTCTTACCTGTAGAATTCAATCCATCTATCTCAGCACAGGTGGGTTTTTTTTGTTTGTTTTTGTTTTTTTAAAAAAACCCTGTGACTCTAAAAGTATTGTGTATATCAATTAACTGAGAGATTCTGAAGCTGAGAACTCAATATAGGACATCTCTCAACAGTTTTTTTTTTTTTTTTTTATAAGAGAAATGGTGTGAGTTTCATTTAAAGAATATCTTCAATGAAACTTGCTGGTGAGCTGTAGACAAAGGCCTATCAATGTCTCCCTTATAACTAACTATATTTGCAGGGGGGTTGTGTGTCCTTTCTTTAAAAAACAAACCTTCATTATGACTGAATCTTACTGGAAATATGAAGCCCACTCCGGAGGGTGGGGTGTAAGGTAGCTGATCTGTCCAGAGCATTGAGGTTGAGGTGTGCAAAGGTGGAAATAAAACTCTATTTTTTTGCACTCCCCTGATCCTGTTGCAGTTCTGTGGAGACTTGGTCCCACTGCATCATGAGGGCAGCTCTGTGATGGCTGCAAACAGTCTGTAGGGACCAGAAATGTGCAAAACATAGGGCCATGTCCCCTTTTCCCTGTTATGGTGGCAGGCTGGTATACAAACATTTACAGTGCCTCTGCAACACTGAAAGGTCATCCTTACCCTGAGATGATTCTTCCTAAGCCCATTAAACTCTCCTTTGGACAAGCTTATGCCAACAATTCTCTGCAAATTAGCCACATTGCATTGGAGAATTTGGCCCTTACGAACTGATTCCACAAACCCATATTCATATGAGTAGTCCTATTGATTTCAATGCCCCAGGTTATTATGATTTACAAAATTTAGAAAATAACTCAATACACCTTTAGGCTTCTAGGAGTGAAGAAAAGTTTCTCTTTTGTTGCTTTCAGAAGTGGCCTTTTATTTGCTTTGAGTCCCAAATATGGACACTATGTGTTGCTGTAGAAGGAAGAGATTAGAAATATTTTTTAAATTTAGAAAATAATTTTATTTCATGTGCACTTTAAAACTACGTGTGTAGTTTTAGACCTTAGATCACATGTGTACCAGTTACATAATCAGCAGAGATGTTAAAGTAGGCATACATTATAAATAGTAAACAGCTGTGAGGGAGCTCTTGCTGTCTTGGGCAAAAATTAGACTTTGTCCCATAGACTGTAATGGAACCATTATGTGTTATATAACTCATGTCCACTTTGTTGTTTTTAGTAAAAGCTCAGTTAGTTCTGCGCCATGAGAATACAAAGTCAATAGCATTAGAAATCTTACAGTTCTCTAAAAAGTCAAATACTGAGTTGTAGATTAAATTATCAGAAGCTACTGATCTATTATGGGAAAGGATGAAAATTTTTAATTTAGAAATTTTGCTCCCTGCTACTTTTCTGGGGCAGATGACATAAGGTTTCCTTATTTTTAAAGCTATGGATACGGGCAAAGAATTAGGATCTCTTTTCCTATACATTAAGTGTTTCAAATGTTGGTATCCATTTTTTGCACTCAGTTCCAGTTTTGTATCTGCATTTATTGTTACATGGACATCTAAGAACAATGTATTCGTTTGCACAAAAATTGTACTCCAATTATTTATGCTTGTAAGGCCAGGCTGAACACTTTGTCCCTTAGTTTATCTTTTCCGGCTGCATGTTTCTTTCTTAATCATTCCTCTTCTTTTTTGTAACATCACAGTTACTTTTAGAGATGATTTTGATGTATACAAAATGTCCAGGAATAAGGAGGAGCAAATGAAGGTGTAAGAAATAGCCCCCCCCCTTTTTGTTTTTGTTTTTTAAACATCATAAAGACAAACCTAGCAAAAACAGCCTGACTAGAATGTTTTTACATAAGCCTATTATAGGGTGCTGGTGGCTTATAACATTCCTTTTGAATATTGCAAACAAGTTGTTGTTCTATGAAGGGACTTCTGGTATGATGAATATTGTATACTACAGACCTGATCATATAGATGTTTCACCATGACAAGACTATTAACTTCAATGAGTGTGTGGCTTTCAGCCATGATCACGGGATCAGGTTAAACAGCCTGCAATAACTAGACACAGAAACAACAAAGAGTCCAGTGGCACCTTAAAGACTAACAGATTTATTTGGGCATAAGCTTTCATGGGTAAAAACCCACTTCTTCAGATGCATGGAGTGAAAATTACAGATGCAGGCATTATTATACTGACCCATGAAGAGAAAGGAGTTATCTCACAAGTGGAGAACCAGTGTTGACAGGGCCAGTTCAGTCAGGGTGGATACAGACTAACTCAGCTATCCCCTGATACTAGACACAAAAAGGTGATTGAATTGTCATTTGTCGTCTCTATGTAATCTTTTAACAATGTTTAAAGAGTGTTAATTCTGAGTGGATTAAATCCATTCTAATAATAAGTTAACATGCCTTGAATTTGATTTATTGTAAACCTAAAAAGTAACTTAAACATTCCATCTGAGACTGAAATAAAGGATGATTTAGTGTGGTAGCATTTCACATGCCATACATACACTGCACGTCAAGGCTGGAGAAGCATAAATCGAAAGCAGTATTCTTGTACTACTAGAATTATCTGGCAGAGACAGCAACACAGAAATGTCAGTGTCTTCCCCCTAGGAGGGAGAACTGTAAACCAAAGGGGAGAGAGTCTTTCATAGATGTGTAATATTTATACACATGGCTACTGTGTACAGCTATGTGTACACCATTAATTTTTTTTCACTATACCTGATATGGTCTCATCTCAAAAAAGGGAAAATGTCTGGACTAAAAGCATTGAATTGGTTTTCAGGGAGTTTCATGGCCTCAGTAAATCCAATGTAGGAATCAGTTTTCACAGTAAATGCTTCTCTAGGGTTGAGGCTGTCCTAAGGAATCTGTTGTACTAGGAAAGAATATATTTTAGTGGGGTGGGTAATTTCAAAAGACTAGAAGATGGCTTTTTTCTTTTTTTATATATTTCCAATTTTTTGCTTGCTAAGTTATGGATGTCAGTCAGAAGTATTTAAAACATCAAAGTAAAATATAAGACTAGTTACTAAACAACTTAATGCTTTTAAAATTCAGTTTTATAAGGCATTGGTCAGTACCAAGCTCGTTCCTGAACTACATATCAAGAGTTCTGTTTCTGCTACTACAAAGCAAACAAACGAAGTGGTTAAAGAAAGGTAAGAAAATAAAAAATCTAGTATTGAGAATTATCTAGTAACTTTTTTATAAACACGTTTCTTGACTCAAGTGGAACTTAAGCAAATACTGCACTGCTCTTTTTAAAGATCACTTTAAGTATGTTTAAAACAAATATTGAATAATGCCTTGAGCCTTTTTTATGTGCCTGTGGAGAACTGTATGTGTATAGGCAAAACCACAGCCGTGTGTTTGAATGCTGTGTAAACTGTCTTGGCCCTTTAGTGTTAAACTTCAAAAAGCAGTAGAAACTGTACTAAATATCAAGGCTAGCAGGTACTAGCATTCATGTAAATTACATGTATACCTCACAAGGAAACTTTATGGGCCCAGGCAAGGAATACCTGCAACATATTGTGGGAACTGCTTGTTGTGGCTTATTTTCTGAGTTTTGAGGAACATAAGTGCTTTGACTGAACTTTTTATGTTGCATGCTTGAAAAAACGTGGACTTTCTTCATAGGAGCAGGTCCTTAGCCTCTTTCTCATACTTTTTACCAGTTTAGCAGAGAAAATGGTTTGGTCCTGTATACTTCCCTCCTGCCCACATCACTACCCTCTTCTGTTTTGGATAGGCTCCTCTATATTTGGTTATCGTAACAAATTTTGACAGTGAATTAACACTGACATCTGTCATGAGAGCTTATCGGAGTTTACCTGTTAGCCTTATCAGAAATACCACCTCGGTGGTAAGTTTATTTTGTTTTTTTTTTCTCTAAACCAGCTGCTTTGAAAAACATTTACCTGACAGTCCAAATCCCCACTGGTTTTATTTTTGTGATTGTGAATTGTAATCTTATTTATGTTGTCAGATACTTGTGGCATCAAATCTATCAAGGCCTGCAGCTAGTAACCAAAATAACCATGTTATGCTGCTTGGGTTTCTTGGTAAGATACTCTGTCATGAGTTATGTTGAACTGTCTGAATAAACCTGGTTGCAATCTTTTTCATAATGATTGTGTTAAATGTGGCATGCTTTATGACATTGGCTTGATCTTTTTTTCTATAATACTTGAAAGATGTTGAAGCCTTTAGACAAAGTAACTTTAAAAATAAGTTCGACTTACTAATCTTTAATGTGGTGAACCTCTCTTGAAATTAGACTAAAATCTATCATTTCTCATGTAAAAATACATGATACACTTCCCCAAATAAATGATTTAGAGGTCCACTTATGAAAATTCAGAGGATGTTTTCTCTGACCCATTCATATTTACTGATTTAAAAAAATGTTCATGTTAAATACATTAAGGACATATGGCTACTTGTTTTGATGCCCAAATGTCAGAATAATGGTTTGAAAGTGATTGTTTGAACATCATGCTCTAAATTTCAGTCCTTGATTCTTTTTTCGGTTGATTTTGGATTGGTATGTGTTTTGAGGCTGGTCCTGCAGTGCTTGTGCTACCAAAACTCCCATTGACATCAAGGGGAGTTTTGGATGTTCACTGGATGCAGTATTAAGACCCAGGTTCAGCTGTTCATTAAAGTGATACTGCTAATTTGAAACCTAATCCATTTCAAAAAGTGATCTAAGGGAATTTCAGGAATGGTATCAGAGACTGTATAACCGTGCCCATTTTTGTTACTACTTTTTAAAATTAAAAAAAGTCATGTTTCTCTGGTGTGTGGAAGACCCATACAGACTGGGAAACTGACTTAAAGTTAACAAACTGAAACAATAACTTTGTTCTCTAATCTTTTAGTTATAGTCATCTTGAGTATTTACCACCTACTGTTATGACAAGTAATTTTTGAAATTGACAGTCTCTCTTTAAAATCAGCTCACTCTAGATTAGCTAGTGCCTGATCTTCACCACTGAAGTCAGTGGGAGCCTTGCCACTGGCTTCAATTGACACAGAATCCATCCGCAAATGGTGGGTAACAATTTAGTTTTCAATGCTTATATGCATGGTAATGTGAATTGTCTTGGCCGTAAATGCTAAAACTTTTACTATAGGCTTTTGCACACAAAACAGCTAGATACTCTTTTTGGTCATGCTTTAAAACTCTTACTGCAACATAAAGAATTGAGAAGGTCTCCTAGAGTGTGTCAGCCCAAAAGGACTACAAATGTATCTAAATGTGGCATACCCATTTTGGTGTAAGGAAAGATGTTTACAATAACTTTGTCTATTTGAAACTCTTATATAATACTCTGACTCGTGAGCAAGGAGTTTCTGTAGTTAACTTGAAATTTTGTTCTGAGTGAAAGCAGGCTTTTTAATATATAGCACTAGCACTATATACACTTATAGAAGCTGATGAATTATGATGCTGCTTACTTACACCACAGGAGGGAGTTAAACATTCAGCTTTTGAATAATTTTACTTACCTGACCGCACAGATTTTTCCAGTATAGTGTTTCAATAGCCAAATCCATTCTCAAATATGCTGAATGTAACTTATTCCTATGGATTGTTACTGCAATTTTGTGTAAAAATGTATAAAGTTCAATACACAATAGCAACTTATTGTGATTGTTTACAGTTGAACTCTAAATGCCAATGAATGGTTTTATCAAACTGTTTAAAAAAGAAATAAAAGTGTTTTGAAAAATTGCTTGTTTTTTGTTTTCTGATTTTATAAACTGCAGTGTAATAGATTGTAAGATAGCCTGTTACCATAGTACTTAACCATCTTGCAAAACACAGGTCATAGTGGCACTGTAGCTGGTATACAAATAAAATCAAGATGCTGTTGTTCTCTCTACTTTTAAAGTGGGGAGTAAATCTCAAGTGTCCCTTTCACAATGAGAATTGTATGGGGAGAAGGGAGAATCCTCAATACGCAAATATGAAGATATTGTCCTGAAGAATATGTAAACCAGTTCATAAGAGAAGCAGTGTCTTACCATACAAGTTTGGTTTCTTTAAGAGATGAAATCCAGCCCAGAACTTACAGCAAGTATTCTCATACTTTGTATTTCTTTTTTTTTATATCCATTCCTTACTCATAGGTGATAAGCAGTTGTAATACACCAATAATGATTTATCCAAATCCAGGATATTTCCCAACTGACTAGGTCTAAATTTGCATAATCTTTACATAATACTCAAGTTCAACTGTGGATTTAAAAAAAAGTATGTATGAAATTGCATGTTAGGGCTAGGATGGTGCACCATTGCATTGGAACATGACTCTTCAATCTCATGCTACTATTAACAGGAGTCCATATGGTACCATGGGAGTAGCTTTGTCTAAGTTACAAAGGCTGAAACATAAAAGACAGCCCTTTCTATTTGGAGTGATAGTTAGAGGCCAAAACTATAGTTTCAGTCAGTCCATGTGCAGGACTTCCATTAAAAGGAGTAGGAATTCTGCATGTGGAAGGAGGAGAGAATATGCCTTCTTACGTCTGGCCTTAACAGGGCTGCAGTCAGGATTTACAGGGCTTGGGCTAAATTGTAGAAGCAAAGCTACCTCAGTGACCCTATCTGCTAAGGATAGTAGACTCAAGTAATATGCTGGGGTCCTACCAATTTTTTTTTCTGTTCTTGGTCTCTCAAAAAATGAGGGTGTGTTTTGTGTTCCCCTCTTCCCCCCTTCCTCCAAAGACCCAGATCAATCTCTAATGACTCCCAAAGGACCAGAACTTTGCAAAACTCCGTTAAGTGAAACTTTACTTGAGAGGTGGAGGTTGGGGGCTACAGAAGAGGCCCTATTGGTCTGTCCAGTGCTGGCTCTCTTAGAGATAGCACCTCTCCCTTCTAAACATACAGGAGGAAATCCTCACATGAAGGATCTCCTCTGCATGCATATAAGGAAGGGATGCTCTGAGCCTTTCTCTGCCATGCTTAATGTGGTTCTTCTGTATTCCCCAAACCACTCAGCAACTTGACCTTAACTTCCTTTCCTCTTGCTGAATGACTTCTTCAGGATCAAGCTAATTTTGAATACCTAGTCACTTTACCAGATAGTCCAAAATTACATTTCCATGTTTGCTGATTAAGATACTTGAACTAACAAGTTTCCTCCCTCCTCTCCATCTTTTCCTCAATCTTACACAATTTCTGTTGTAAAATTTATATTAATTCATGATCATAATTTCAACATCAAGTGGAAATGGAAAGCTACCATCACAATTACTACTAATTGACAAATCCACCCGAAGTCATCACTACAATTATTACTAAATTACACCAGGATTGACCAGACATGGAGAACAAACTACCTTCCTGGCTTTGGTGAGGAATGTCAGAACTTCTGCAGATTGGAGGACACTCTGAGGAAAATATGTTGCTGCTGTTCTATGTGCTATATTTATTCTATAGAAAAATGGGACTTTGGTCTCCAGGGCAAGCATGGCACCCTTCTCATGCACAAAAATCACATTTACAACTAAAACTTTTTGTTTTTTTAAATGGATACTGAGTGAGGGAGAAGGCTATTGAAACAAAGCAGCAAAGGAAAGGAAAAAATGAATACAGAAATTTCCTAACAAAGCATATAGTGAAGTCACAGCCTTGCCATTTTTATATAGTCATATTTTCATAGAGCTGTAATGTTAGTGAAAATCCAGCTTTTTTTGTCTACTGCAACTTTTATAAGTTTGAATTGTTCTCTTTCCTTCATGAGTCTTTTGAGTTGCAAAAGTCAAGCTTTCTGTCCTTTGCTCCTTTTTGTGCCATTAGCATCATTTCGGCTATGGCTGCAGGAATGTACACTGCTTTGGAGGCAAAGTCATGTGCAAGTCAAACATGATGCTCTTTTGTGGAAAAAGCCATGGTTAGCAAAATGCTGCCTTTAAAGCAGCAGAAGGAGCTCATATTTGACATACGATCTAAAGTTTCCAAAAACACACTGGCTATTCCCAGGTTGTTTCTAATGCAATTATAGCAGGATTGTTCTTTAAAAATCACCTGCAAAAGAAGTTGAAGGGATTTTTTTTTTCTTCTTCACTGAGCCATAAAGAGAGCCTGAAAGCTGGTGCGAGTTTTTGTTTTTTTGTTTTTTGTTTTTAATAAATTCAGATTTTATATGATATGGAACTCTGGCCTCCTGATGTCAAAATTCTAACAGTCAGACATAGCTAAGCAACTAAGAAAAGGGAAAATTAATGTAAGCGTATAAAACTTTAACTCTAAAGTCCAATAAGCACTCGTGAGAGAGGCCACCTTTACTAAAGATTCAATCCTCCAGCTTCTTCAGTTAGGCAGTGACAGAGCTTGCCTAATCAACATCTGAGATCACTACGAAGTCCTACAGCAAAAATAGGGAAAGCTAGATGTGACTTTCTGGATACTTCTAAGCTGAATAAATCTCTTCAGTTCTTTTTGCATTATAAAGAGCAAATGGGCGCACAACCAATTTTAAAAATAATTTTCATGTTGCCTTTGAGGGGGAAAATTTGAGGTCTTATTGTCAATGTGTTTAGTGCTTATAACATGTTTTGAAATTTTCTGAGTTGTAAGAAGTGCAAAGTTTTTACAAATATTGTATCTAAACGTATTGAAAGAGTCTGTTATGTATTCCTTAACCTCTTAACTCAAAAAACCCACAAGCTGTAACTCTTCTAAAGCTCTGTTTCCTATTGAAAGGGTTCAAACGAGCAAAGGACAAAAGGAAACAAAAAAAAACAAATCCTGAAAGACACATGCTTATTTGTTGCTCACTGAGCAAAAAGCCCAAGTGATACAGACCAACCATCTGAAACTTTGCTCTCATTTTGAGCCAGATGGTGGAGACTTAAATTGCTCTGATTAGCAATTACTCTCACAAGTGGTCCATTCTGACGTCTGTGAAATTGCTTGTGCAAATAGCTACTCACCAGAGTAAGTAAAATTTTCTCAGGCTGGCCTTTTTACAAATTAAAAATCTTCTCTGGACCAGCAGCCCCTCAGTAGGGGAGTCAACCTTATCCCATGTCTGCCTTTCAAATCCAATATGTACACTGGTGGCACACAAGGATAAATTTCCTGCCTAGTGGCTTCCTCAAGGATTGGAGCAGCACTAACATTTCTTGTTTCTGATCTTTGCTCATAAGCAGGATTCCCTAGAGCAGGGGTCGGCAACCTTTCAGAAGTGGTGTGCCGAGTCTTCATTTATTCACTCTAATTTAAGGTTTCACATGCCAATAATACATTTTAATGTTTATAGAAGGTCTCTTTCTATAAATCTATAATATATAACTAAACTATTGTTGTATGTAAAGTAAATAAGGTTTTTAAAATGTTTAAGAAGCTTAATTTAAAATTAAATTAAAATGCAGAGCCCCCCGGACCGGTGGCCAGGACCCAGGCAGTGTGAGTGCCACTGAAAATCAGCTCACGTGCCGCCTTCTGCACATGTGCCATAGGTTGCCTACCCCTGCCCTAGAGTGAAAGAAACAAGTTATGAAAATTGCTTGTTTTTGTCTCATTCAAAAAATGCTACCATTTCTGGTCTAGGTCATGTACTAATCAGTCTGAAGCAGTTCATTGCAAAATCTTTCTTGAAGCCTCGCCCCATCAGTCTCGTGATATTTTTTTTTTGTAAATGATTATATATATATCACACCTCTACCCCGATATAACGCTGTCCTTGGGAGCCAAAAAATCTTACCGCGTTATAGGTGAAACGGCATTGTGTTGAACTTGCTTTGATTTCCTGGAGTGCACAGCCCCGCCCCCCCCCAGAGCACTGCTTTACCACGTTATATCCAAATTCGTGTTATATCGGGGTAGGGGGCGTGTCTCTGTGTGTGTGTGTGTGTGTGTGTGTGTGTGTATGTGTATATATATATATATATATATATATATATATATAAACAGACTTTTTAATAGTGCTCTCTAGCATTTTCTTAAAGGCTTGCCTGCTGTGCACCTTCAGCCACTTATTTTGAGCGAGGTTTCTGGATGATGAACTTTCTATTAGGCTGAAAATATGAGGGTGTTACATAAGCTAAACTTGCCTGTCTCTCTGTCCTACATCCCTCTCTGGCTCTTGAGAGGAAAACTAATCAAGGCAGATGGATATAAGTTAAATGTTCAGCCTCTTTTCATCTTATGCCACCCTCCTGCTGCTTTTGAGTGATAGTGTTTGTACAGACTGTAGCACTTTCCAAGTCCTTCCAGTCTAGTGCCTGTGTCCTCTCTACAATTTGATGGTCAATTCAAAAACTCTGTGACCTATATTATTACCACTGCTGAACATGATTTTCAAAACTCTTCTTACTTCTTGCTTTCCTTTTATGCTAAGCCATTCATTTGTAGTTGTTAATTGTACCTTCTGATCACACTCTCCTTTGGCTAAATTACTTGCAGGTGTCAGCAACCTCCTAGCTTGTGGGAGTTGTCATTTCAGGATGGTTTTTATGGGCACTTTGTCAAGCTGTTTTTGGCACTTGTTCAATTTTAAACTCATTCTAATGTGTCTTGTTCTAGTATCCAGAACACAGCCATTGTAGTCTGAATGAGTCTCTGTATCTCTTTTATAGCAAGTGCTTTAGGCTCCTTTTTAAAATTTGTACTGTTGAGACAATAATATCTAAAGCCTACAGTTCCATTCTGCTGTTTGCAAATGGCTACTATTACTATCATTCTTGTGAAAAATGTTTTTATTAGTGAAAATACCTGATGAGTCTTTGTTAGCCATGTACACTTGACATTCTTCAATTGATGGTCTGCCTGAGAAGGAGTTGCACTTCAATTCCTAGAAGAAATTCCAGGCTTGACAAATATTGAGTTAAAGGACCATTTTATCCCTTTTGCTCAACCCAACAGTCTGAAAATCTGATAGGAAAGGAACACTTCTTCTATGAATGATCTGTTACCTGAATTTGGAAATTAATTTTTAATTGCCATTGGCATCAACCTTGCTTAAAAAGGGATATAACTTTGGATACTGGCAGAATGGAAGCCTAAAGTAAGAAACTGTAAACCAGTTTGAATCATGCTTTAGAACTAGTTTAATTTTAATAATCTTAATGTGGAGTTTAATTTTTTCTTGACAATTACAAAGGTGTGTTCTTGTTGCTTTAATACTGGTTTAAAAATCTCTTAAATATGGTGTCCTTAATGGCAGTCAATCATAGAACTGGAAGGGACCTCGAGAGGTCATCTACTCCAGTCTACTGCACTCATGGCAGGACTAATTATCTAGACCATTCACGACAGGTGTTGTCTAACCTGGTCTTAAAAATCTCCATTGATGGAGATTCCACAACCTCCCTAGGCAATTTATTCTAGTGCTTAACCACCCTGACAGTTAAGAAGTTTTTCCTAATGCCCAACCTAAACCTCCCTTGCTGCAATTTAAAAGCCCGTTGCTTCTTGTCCTATCCTCAGAGGTTAATAAATTCCCCCCCCCCTTGTAATAACCTTTTACGTACTTGAAAACTGTTATGTCCCCTCTGTCTTCTCTTTTCCAGACTAAACAAACCCAATTTTTCCCTCATAGGTCATGTTTTCTAGACCAACTGGACACAATACTCCAGTTGAGGCCTAATCAGAGCGGAGTAGAGTGAAAGAATTACTTCTCGTGTCTTGCTTACAACACACCTGCTAATTCATCCCAGAATTATGTTAGCTTTTTCTGCAACAGCGTTACACTGTTGACTCCTATTTAGGTTGTGGTCCACTGTGACCCCCAGATCCCTTTCCGCAGTACTCCTTCCTAGGCAGTCATTTCCCATTTTGTATGTGTGCAACTAATTGTTCCTTCCTAAGTGGAGTACTTTGAATTTGTCCGTATTGTATTTCATCCTACATACTTCAGACCATTTCTCCAGTTTGTCCAAATCATTTTGAATTTTAATCCTATCCTCTAAAGCACTTGCAACCCTTCTCAGCTTGGTATCATCTGCAAACTTTATAAGTGTACTCTCTCTGCCATTATCTAAATCATTGATGAAGATATTGAACAGAACCGGACCCAGAACCGATCCCTGCAGGACCCCACTCGTTATGCCCTTCCAGCAGCTCTTTATGATTTTATATTAAATTAAATCAGGCCTTAAATATAATGTTCAGTCATTTTTGAAAATTAATATAGTTATTGTGATATGATTTAATTTATTGTGAATGATGTTTTTAACTTTTCCTGATATGAGGTGATGCCTTGTCTAATAGAAAAAATCCTTTTATTAGGTTGTTGGTTGAGAGTATAATTGATCACAATACAATAAATCACACAGAAGAGTGAGGGGAAATTTTAAGTAGAGTGCACAGAGATTTCCCCCCTACCCCACTGCGTGACAAGAACATTGTCAAATAATTTAGGCCCAAAGTTCACTTTTGGGGGGGGACTGAAGGATGGGGGTAAGACACTTTTCCGTACATTACAAAGTTTAATAAGAAATGAAATATTTTGAATGACATGTCCGCTGATTTAAACAAAAATTTCTTGTTGTGTTTCTCTTTTTAATCCAAACCCACCTGTATTTTTTCTAGTCCAGGAGATCTACACGGTCAAATGGACAATTTTTTTAAATAACGTTGGTGGGAGGAAAATGGAGCCTGACTACACTGTCCCAAATGAGTGAAATGGAAAAAGTCAGTCAATATAAATTGTGGAAAGGAAGTTTTAGATATTTAGCCTTCTATCGGTTTCAGTAAATCAGGGTGGTATTAAGAGAAGAAATCAAAGCTTCAGGCCTGCAATATGATCCATGCGAGTGGTCCCCACATCTATTGACTTAAATGGGACGCCTTACAGGTATAGGGGTCTGCCTGTATGGATTAGACTGCACAATCAAGGCGCAAATTAGTTTTGTGAGTGCCATTTTAAATTTAACCAAGATAATGAATATAATCCGCTCCCAGTGAAGTCAATGGGAATCATTACACTGACTTGAAGGGAAATTGGATCTGTCCCTCTCCGATTTAAAAAAAAAAAAAAAAAAGGGCAGTACTTGAGGGGATGAAGAAGAGATTGCGCGTATTAGAACAAGAGCTCTCCCTTCACCCAATTTCCCTTTTGCCAATTATGGAGTGATTTAAAGCTTTGGCCAACCATGACTATATAAATACAAATAATGGCAAAAAAAATAAAAGAATTCACTGTCACAATTAAGTTTAAGCACATTGTCAGGATTTAACAACTGACATATATAACAATTAAATGGCCAGTGGCCAAAGTTAAAGCATACTCCATAGACTTCCACAGTTACAGAAACCCACTAAAAATCCTCATAAGTTTATAAAATGCCCTCACTTCCTATTTTTTTTTAAATGGCTTATTTTATAATGGACTTTTGGTGACTGTTTATATAAGGTAGTCATTAAAACCGTTCTCAATTGTTAGAAAATTATATAGAACTGTAAACAACCATTACTAATCAGCCTATTACAAACTTCCATGCATTATTTTTATCATTTTATCATCTTTATGAAGAAATTTTACATATATTTTTTTCTTCTTCCTCAGAGCTCTACACAGTGTCCAGCTGGGATATGCTGATGTCTTGCATTATCTTATTATAAACCAGAAGCTGGACCTTGGTGCAGTAGATGAAAAAGATCGAAATCTCATATTTTTAGCCACTATATATGACCAACCAAAGATACTGGACTATTTTCTTGACATGGTCAGTTGACTGAAAAGGTTACATTAAATACAAAAAAATAAAATGTATTAATTAGGAACTCTCAAGGGGTTTATAACAAATTAGTATGGCTAAAAGGCGTGGGTATAAACAATTAATCCAGAGCTCCTTATTTTGATTTTTTGAGTGCAAAAGACTCAGATTCTGCCCTGCTCTTGAGTCACTCTACTAGTGATTGTTATTTTGCAATCATATTTTCCTATTCTTAAAAATGTTCACTCCCCTCTTGTATGGAAGAACCACATAATTAGGGAAAACTAATTATACTTAAAGGGCTGTCAAATGCATAAATAAGCTAAAACAGAGAAAAATTACTTTTTGCTTTCTAGTATCAGGGGGTAGCCGTGTTAGTCTGGATCTGTAAAAAGCAACAGAGGGTCCTGTGGCACCTTTAAGACTAACAGATGTATTGGAGCATAAGCTTTCGTGGGTGAATGCCCACTTCGTGCGTCTGACACTGTAAAAGAACCTAGAGAGAACAAGAGTTCCACTTAGAGCTGACAATTGAATTAGGCTTTATGCCTCTACTAAGAAGGGGACTAAAAATCACTGAGTAATTTCACACAGGTAGCAGCCATCAGATGGGTGTAATGACTTTTGATCACTACAGGTTTGGAACACATCTGAGATAAAAGGCTTTATGTTTTATTAATACAGAATATGGAGGAGTTGTTCTATGGTCTGAAATATAGCTGCTTTTCTCATTGTAAATCTGTTTTGGTGGTTCAGCTAAAAAATGTTTTCCTGCTTATTTTTTGTTCTAGGGACTTCCCATACCTGATGTAAACCACGCAGCAGAAAATGGAAACACACCACTCCATGCTGCAGTGAATACTGGAAAAATGCACCTTGTATCTTTGCTGCTGCATTATCCTGGAATTAATGTGAATTTCCCAAATCCCCAGTGTGATGGAGCTACTGCACTACATCTTGCTATTGTCTATGGTAAACTTTCTCACACATCATATTTTTTTATGGTCACTGTCAGAAGTCTAAACTTCTAAGAGGACTCTATTTTTAAACCCCAATATATGTGGCTTTATAATGTAAAAACAGCAAAGAAGGTTATTGAATATTTTTTTTAACCTTTTCAGTTGACCTTTCAGTACTTGTAGTTAAGGAATCAAATGATTGATTAAGTAATTAGGAGCTCTTTGTCTATTTTAAAATATATGTATCTCAGCTCTGCTAAATCTGAGTGAAATACAACCATGATTTGAAAAGGGACGGGGGAGCAGTTTGTACAAAATATGGCATAATATTCCATCGGGATATTAGTGGCTAGGAAAAAAAGCCATATCAGGAAACTGTTCTCTGCAAATCTTGGCTTGCAAAAGTTTGCAGGATAGACCAAGACATTGTGAACATAAGGATGCACAAAGAAATGTCTAAAGAATATTTTATGGAAGGATTAGTCTGTGAAGAAGAAAAAAGTTATGTATCAGGCAGGTTGCAAAAGGTTTTTCCTGTGTGCGGAGGAGACTGTTTGATTTTCTGTTTATTGAAGAATTGTTAGTGAGCTGCAGATTTTTATAACTGGTCTTACTACAATTTTGCTTTTATAATGTACACATTCAGAAAATGTGTCAGTCCCTTATTCATCACAGCATGTTTGAAATGTCTTTCCATTTTGATTGTGCTGCTAGCATATGATGTTAAACCTGTTAATCTTTATATGTTTTTAACAAAAGCAGGTTGACCAATTCTGTTAATGTTCTAAGTTTTTATTATTTAAAAAACAAAAACAAACAAACAAAAAAAACACATTCCCAGAATCTCCTAAAATTCTGGTATTGTTTTTCATTTATACTCCAGTAAATGGAGATATGGTATTCTGTGCAAATTTATTGTTAAAACAATATTCTTGGAAATCACATATGTTGTCTTAGATTGTTGTGGGAATTAAAATAGTGCATTTAAATTTAAATAGATATTTAAAATAGGTGAACTAATTTTGTTTTTCCACAAAATAAAAGAAATATAGGTGTGATATTAACAGAAGTCTTTGGACTCCAAAATCCTCTTCACCATCTTTGTTTCATCTAGGGTACTTGGGTATTTGCTATTTATTGCTGAATGCTGCAGCTGATGTGGAAAGTCCCCTGGGAGATCTAACACCTGTGCAACTTAGTGAGAATTTTGGTAATGAAACTATAACTAAGTTCATAAAGATGCATGTTAAAAAAATTAAACTTGAAAATAAAATGTTTGCCTGACTATGTAAAGCATAATAGCATTTTCCAATGTATCTATTTTAATTTTGTACATTACACCTATTTTAAACTTTTGACATTACAAAAAGTCAAAAGTTTTATCTGAGAGATGGCAGCTTGCCAACATTAGTTTTTAGTGGTAAATTCTGCTATGCAGACCTGAAAGTTTTATATTTTAGGCCACTTCCTTCTGTTGTTTTATCCTCTTCCTGGTTTTGGCTGTTCTCAACCAAACATATAAATGAAAGGGTACATATAACCTCCTGCATATTAAAACTGACACTGTTTAGTTTTTAGGTATAAAAATACAGAGAATATTGATTTCAGTTGTATTAACACAGTGAATCATATTTTTACACTATTCTAAATTGAGATGTTCATCAATTTGACTCCTAAGTATTTTCTGGATTATTTGTGTGTGACATTCTTTAAGACAAGATTTTAAGAAGTGACTAATGATTTTTGGTGTCACCAAGTATTTGAGTGCCCAACCTGAGACCCCTTAAAGGAGCTGCATAATCAAAGTGCTGAGCTTTCACCCTCTGAAAATGAGGCCCCTTTAAATGTTTAAATTAAGAGAATCTATTTCTTGTATATTGTATGCTTGAAATCCCATTCTAACTCACATTCTTATTTACAATGTCACCAGAAAGTGAAAACAGGCGTTCGCATGGGATTTTTGTAGCTGGCATTGCAAGGATTTATGTGCCAGCTATGCTAAACACTCGTATCCCCCTTCATGCTTCGGCCACCATTCCAGAGGACATGCTTCCATGCTGATGACGCTCATTAAAAAAATGTGTTAATTACATTGGTGACTGAACTCCTTGGGGGATAATTGTATGTCTCCAACTCTGTTTTACATGCATTCTGCCAGAAGCTCAGAATGAGTGACAAGGGATGGATCACTTGATGATTGCCTGTTCTTTTCATTCCCTCTGGGGCACCTGCACTGGTCACTGTCGGACAACAGGCTACTGGGCTAGAAGGACCTTTGATCTGACCCAGTAGGGCCATTCTTATGTTCATATTTTCCTGTTATAGTAGTCTCGGATGATGACTCAACACATGTTCATTTTAAGAATACTTTCGCTGCAGATTTGACAAAACGCAAAGAAGGTACCAATGTGAGATTTCTAAAAATAGCTACAGCACTCGAACCAAGGTTTAAGACTCTGAAGTGCCTTCTAAAATCTGAGAGGGATAAGGTGTGGAGTTTGCTTTCAGAAGTCTTAAAATAGCAACATTCCAATGCGGAAACTACAGAACCCTAACCACCAAAAAAGAAAATCAACCTTCTGATGGCATCTGACTCATGATGATGAAAATGAACATGCGGCGGTCCACACTGCTTTGGATTGTTTTTGAGCAGAACCCGTCATCAGCATGGTCACATATCCCCTGGGATGGTGATTGAAGCATGAAGGGACATATGAACCTTTAGCACATCTGGCATGTAAATATCTTGTGATACCGGCTACAATAGTGCCATGCGAACATCTGTTCTCACTTTCAAGTGACATTGTGAACAAGAAGTGAGCAGCATTGTTTTCTGCAAATGTAAACAAACTTGTTTGAGCAATTGGCTGAACAGGAAATAGGACTGAATTAACTTGTAGGCGCTAAAGTTTTATATTTTATTTTTAATGCAGTTTTTTTTTACATAATTCTACATTTGTAAGTTCAACTTTCATGATAAAGAGATTGAACTACAGTACTTGTATTAGGTGAATTGAAAAATTCTATTTCTTTTGTTTTTTACAGTGCAAATATTTGTAATAAAAAATAAAGTGAGCACTGTGCACTTTGTATTCTGTGTGGTAATTGAAATCAATATATTTCAAAATGTAGAAAACATCCAAAATATTTAAATAAATTATATTCGATTATTGCTTAATTTTTTTAATCGTGCAATTTTTTAAAATCAAAATCACGCTTTTTTTAATTGCTTGACAGAATTTTTATCTTCTCAAAGGTCAAGAGATATGTTTTACTATTTTAAATGAAACAGCTTCTTATGCATACACTACATGACAAGCAAAAACAGCACTTAAAAGATGTTTGATTTCTTAAACCTGAGCTATTGTGTTTACTTCAGATTTTCCATACAGTTCTTTTACTTCGCTATGTTGACTAAATGAAAGATGCAAGCACATCTGAAATTACCAAGACAACCAGCAAACATGAAATTCTGTAAATATGTTTTTACAATTTAGATTAAGTATGATGCATATTTACATCATAAGAATGCCAGTAAATAAGCCAGACGGAGGAAGTGACTGTAGGAGTGATAATAAAAATTAAGTTCCTTGTTTATATAGACCTTATATAGAGGGGTCCTTTAACACAACTGGTGAGTTGAAATAAAACTATTTTTCTTATTTTTAGCAATAACAAGAATAACATATGAGACCATGAAGTGTTTGCATGACTGTTATTAAATCATGTGAGTAACTGAAATACAAAAATAATTTAAAATCAAATAATTCCAGTTTACTGAAGATGTGGAACATATATATTCAGTGGGATGTATTGGTCCCCTTCAAGTTAATGATAAAACTCACATTGGGTTCAGTGGAGTTAATACATAGGACCTGATCCTGCAAATGAGTGACTGACATGTCATGTGACTAGAGATGCAATGGATTTACTTGTGTAAGAGAGGACTACCCCCTTGAATAAGGTTTTGCTCTCACAGTGATTAAAGATAAGAAATAGTAGTCCAAGTCCCTTCTTCTGATACTGAAGTCTGATGGTATAGTGAGAAGTATTTTGTTCATTTCTGCCTAGAAAAATACAATTCTGAGTATTCTCAATGCTTTTAGAATAAAGATCATATCATTTCCCATTACTGTCCATTTTAATGCACATTTCTATAGCTAACACTTTTGACTCAAATTGTACTATTTACAAAAATCTAACAGCATAAAATGGAAACTTATCAAAGTAAGATTAATCTTGCTTGGTTTTGTTATGCTTGTAGAAAGAATTACCAAGATGCTAGACAGAACTTGTTAAACAGTGAGAAAGGAAGCAACACTTGATTTAAAAAAACAAAACAAAAACAAAAAAAAACCCCGTTCTTTTCATTCCATCTCTTACTGTTTTCTTGATATTCTGTGTTGTCCTCTCATTTTCTCTAGTAGGTAGGTAATCTTTTTAATGTTCCACAATAAAAAAAGGATGAAGGGTAAACTTCCAAAATAGCAGAGGGTTTTTTGGGGGGTTAAAATGCAGCCTAAACAGAAGGCTAACTAAAGGCTTAAGCCATAGCCCCATCTTGACTGTGGGACTTAAGTGGTGCATATGTCTTGTCCTGACCCTCTGAACAGGGGTGGGCATCAAACCAAAGGAGCTCCTGGCCCATTACGCTGGAAAATCTGAGGTAAATTACTGCTTAATGGAAATTCTTAACCAAAAGAGAGGGAAGAATGAAACAAAACAAAAATGCCTAAAAATTACAATAAATGAGAAACTGGACTGCCTCAAAACTCAGCAAATACCATCACTGTCACAATTAATGGGACTATCTCTGCTAACCTCAAAGTTCTTGGAGGATGTCCTATTCTCTCCCAAAGATAAAGAACAGAAAAAAAGACCTATTAGAAAATTATTTATGTGGAATGACAGGTTCTAAAGAGCATCAAATATGAAACTTCTGAATCTAAAAACATAGCTGTGTGATAGAAACTGAGACATGACTTGATGGGAGAAGGATCACAAGGAAGAATTTTTTTTTTTATTTTTTTTTAAGGCAGCCTCTAGAAAGGTGTGGATTGAAAACTGCATCACTATGTAAAGGAAAATAGAGTGCCTTGAAAATTACGGACCCAAACATGGCAGCTCTTGGAAGTTATGGAGTTTCAGTTTGAAGAAGTTGAAGGATCTGCTCTTCTGCCTGTAGAAGATGCAGATTATTAAACAATTGATGATAATTTAACATTATTATTATTATTAACAAAAATAAAATACTCTGAACTTAATCCTTTACATTTTCAAAGCTGTATAGATACTGTAATTAACTAATTCTCACTCCTGAATGAGGCAGCACCACAGCAAGGCATTATTATTAACCCCATTTTACAGATAAAGAAACTGAAGGACAGAGGTAAAAGGGTTTGATCTTAAAAACTACTGACATAATTGATTGTTAGTGTATAAAGATTAAAGGGCCTGATCCTGTCAGCGCTTGACATGCAGAACTTTCATTGAAGTCAAAGGGAGTTCTGTGCATAGGGTATCTGCAGAACTAGGTCCTTGGATAAACATATTTACAGTAAGATAGATGTATATGAAAAGTTTAAAAGTTTCTAGAAACAGCTACCATTGTTTCAATACCATACTCAGTGAAACAACAACCTGAAAGCAGAGATTATAACTTTTAAGGGTCCTTCCTAGCAGGAGCCCTTATTGATGATGCACTGTATGATCGGTCTAAAAGGAACAGCTTTCCCATGAGAAAGTATTGAAAGGCAGATAGTTTCCAACTGTTGGGTCAGTTCTATTGCTGTAGTTAATTTAACAGCTGGTGTAAATTAATAACATTACAATAAAATATGATTTTTTAAAAAATTATTTCATTTACCATACAACTCTGAAACTGTCTGATTTTTCAGCACCATCTATAGAAGTTTTTATAAAATATCCTATTACTGTGGTATCTGAATGCTTCCTAAGGGGAATACCAATTCTTTCAATTGTACTTTGTATCATAAAATTGTTGCTTTTTTTTGTTATTAATATAAGACACCTTGTTTTCTTTTTGGGCACAATCCTGTTCCCTTTGAAGGCAATGGGAGTTTTGCCATTGAATTAATGGGAGGAGGACTGTACTGTGTCTTACTTTTCTTGGTAATTAGAGGCAGTGATTAGAATATCTTATTATTGTGCACTGGAGTTTCCCTTGCAGCAAAAAAAGTATACAGTATTAACTTTAAGGTTAACTGAAACAGCATAAAGGGGGAAAATAGTTTGCCAAACACAAGCAGTAAGGAAATAAATGTTATCTAAAGCAATACTACATTAGAGATAAAAATAAAAGCCTAAAACCAGTGTACTTGAATACATTGAAATACAAGTTGAACAATCTGAGCATTAGAATCCAAAGGCCAGTTCCTCATTGTGATGTTCTGAACATCATGGGAACACCCTGCACCCCATATTCATCCTTATAAAATGATTGTGGTATCTATCCCATGCAAAGTTTGTCATGTTGGGTGTCTTCGGAAGGCTCATGATGCACTGTCATAGGTTGTAATTTCATGTATATAGTTATGAGGCTGAAAATGTGTCCTCATGACTAAACAAGCCCAGACAAAAACTCTCCCAGAGCAGAGGGGCAGTTACACCTCATCAGGGCATGTATGGGACAAACCCAGCCCAGCCTTACAGGAACAAAGTACACTGGCCTAGGCAACAACACAGGATCTGTTGGACTCTCAAGTGAGTCACCCCCCTTCCTTTGGTCAGTTTGGGACTGCGATGAGGTAATGCTCACCTGACTTTGAAGGGAGGGGGCAAAGCCAAGAGGGAAGAAAGGACACAATAAAAGGGAGAGATGTTTGCCATGCTCTTCTTCTCTCTTCCACCTCCATCTACAGCCATCACCACCAAGCGACTGAAGCGCTGATCAGAGGGGAGAGCCTGGCTGGAGGGCAACCAGCCAGCTGTGGTGAGAAGCATCTCAGTTTGTAAGGGCACTGGAAATGTTAAGATCAGTCTAGAATGTGTTTTGCTTTTGTTTCATTTGACCAAATCCGACTTGTTGTGCTTTGATTTATAACCACTTAAAATCTATCTTTGTAGTTAATAAATAAATAAATTCTACCTGAAGCAGTGCATTTGGTTTGAAGTGTGTCAGAGACTCCCCTTGGGATAATAAGCCTGGTACATATCAATTTCTTTGTTAAATTGAAAAACTCATATAAGCTTGCAGCGTCCAGCGGGCATAACTGGACACTGCAAGATGGAGGTTCCTAGGATTATGTCTGGGACCAGAGATATGGGCTGGTGTCATTCGGTTGCACAATCCAAGGAGCAGCTTACATGCCAGAGGCTGTGTGAGAACAGCTCAGGAGTAGGGGTTCTCACAGCAGAGCAGGGTAAGGCTGGCTCTCAGAGTCAAGGATTGGAGTAATCTAGCAGATCCCCAGTCCAGATCACACCAGGGGAACGTCACACTCATCTGGTGTAAATGGTCATAGCTTTCCCACCTTGTAAAATGTCCAAAGCTCCAGTCACTTTATTTCTTCATTCAAACTTTTTTGCTTTCTAGTTTTAAAGATCTTCTTAAAATTCCACTATGTAATGCAAACCCTTTAAAGATGTATCTCCTTCCAATTAAATGCTATAATGTTGTACTGTGTAATCATCCCCCTATTTTTGTGCCAAGTTATTAAAAATGTAATAACGTGTAATTACAAAAAATAGAATAGGAGGACTATTTTAAAGGATTAGTGAGATTTATATGATTTTGAAGTGAGCAAAACTGCTCCTGTGAAGAGAGGTTGCCTGAACCAAACCTCAGCTCCAAGCAAAATTGACTATAATGACCACCTATAAACAAGGGTATTATGAGGTAAGTACCACTGACACAGTTTCATAGGCTGCAAGCCGGCACATACCAGCTTATAATGGGAAACTAAAGAGCCTTTCCTCTTAGCTGACCCCTTTCCCTAGTTTCTTCCTTGTATACAAAAATTTACATGAATTATTTTTTTTTAAAAAGAGGAATATATTCTATCCTCTACTGCCAGAACTGTTCTATTCACATTTGTGGGGGTGAGGCTGCAGTCCTACCACCTGTGACACCTATGAAAGGCCTAAGATTCTGGAGACAGTGCCTGAAAAATCCCACAAAAGCTTGAGTCTCTGGTCAAAAGCCTGTAGGCAGGTATAGGCTATCTCAGAGGTGGGCAAACTACGGCCCATGGGACCGTCCTGCCTGGCCCCTGGCCGGGGAGGCTAGCTCCCGCCCCCTCCCCTGCTGTTCCCTCTACCCTGCAGCCTCAGCTCACCGTGCCGCCAGCACTCTGGGTGGTGGGGCTGCAAGCTCCTGCTGCTCTGGGCGGCATGGTAAGGGGGAAGGGAACCGGGGGAGGGGGGGGTTGGATAAAGGGCAGAGAGTCCCGGGAGGCAGACAGGGAGCCAGCAGTTGGATGGGGTGGAAGTTCTGGGTGGAGGGATCAGGGGATGGGAAACAGGGGGGGTTGATAGGTATGGGAGTCCCGGGGGGTGGGGAGGGTGTGGATAGGGGTGGGGCGGGCGGGGAGCAGGGGGGTTGGATAGAGGGTGGTGTCCCGGGGGGGGCAGTTAGGGGTCAGGGGGTTGCAGGAGGGAGCAGTCAGGGGACAAGGAGCGGGGGGGGGCGGTTGGATGGGTCAGGAGTTCTGAGGAGGGCAATCAGAGGGCAGGAAGTGGGAGGGGACAGAGGCCAGGCTGCTTGGGGAGGCATAGCCTTCCTTACCCGGCCCTCCATACAGTTTTGCAACCCCGATGTGGCCCTCGGGCCAAAAAGTTTGCCCACCCCTGGGTTATCTGGTGGTGCTGTGACCCATGCAAATGTAGAAAGGTGAGCCTCCAGCACATATCAAAATGTGTGATTCACCCCCATAGAGCAGCAGTTCTCAAACTGTGGGTTGTGACCCCAAAGTGAGTTGTGACCCCATTTTAATGGGGTTACCAGGGCCAGCATTAGACTTGCTGGGAACCAGAGCTGAAGCCCGAACTCCACCCCCACCCAAGGTGGTGGGGCTCAGGCTCCAGCCCCCTCTCCCTCCACCCAAGGCAGTGGGACTCGGTCTCCCCCTGCCTCCTGGGGTCATATAGTAACTTTGTTGTCAGAACAAGGTCACGGTGCAATGAAGTTTGAGAACCCCTGCCATAGAGGATCTTCCTCTCTACCAAAATAGAGGCCCCCTGAAACACATAAGGGACTCCGCTGTAGACGCCAAAACCCATATGGCCCCTCCTTTAATGTTGAAACTGTGGACCTCTCTGACTTGTACAGGGCATCCTGCAAATGTTAAAATGGGGTGATCCTCATGGAGTCCTGCAGCCCAGATTGGATGTCATACATTCAACTGAGCTGCAGGAATAGCCTCCACCTGTCCTTCACAGCTACCATAATGCTTGCTGGGGAAGCAGCCTCCTTTCACCAGGAGAGAGCTGCCAAGAAGAGCAGGCAAGCACCTGCAAAAAGTGCCAGTATTTGCCCTACGCTCCCCACCAGACTCTTCTATCCACCTAGCTCCACCTCCCATAAATCCTGGCTTCTCTCAGCTGCCATCTTCCTAAGCTATTCACATCCACCCCCAACTCTCTCCCCCACCTTCCTTAATTTACCCAGGTACCCCCCTGGACACTTCCACAAACCTAGCTACCACCAACTTCTCAAACACCCCCCAACAGCTCCCAGTTATCTCAACCTGCTGCCCCCCCCAGCCCTCCCAACAAACGTAGCTAACCTCTAGCTTCCCTCCCCCAGTTATCACCAAGCTATGCCCAGCCACACATACAACAGTCCTCAGCTTCCCCTTAGATTAGGCTCCAGTTTATCTCCCCTCCCCATTGGACACCTCTACAAATCCAGCTGCTGTTAAGGTTGCCAATTTTGGTTGGACATATTCCTGGACAATAGTGGAGGGTTGGCAACTCTAGCTGTTGTTAACTGCCCTCCCCCCCAATTGCCTCAACTCATCCCTCCAGACATTCCCTACCTACTCCCCAGATGCTCTTCAGCACCCACCACATTTTGTGCAACCCCATATCTTCCTCCCCCCCCTGCTTCGGGGGGCAAGGTGTATTGAGCTTAAACTGAAGTTTAGGCTACAAATCTACATCTACCAATGCTCTGCAAAACATGTAACGACATATAAACTCTCACATGGAGCTGTACAAAATTTGGCAGCTAGGAGAGGAGCAGGAGCTTTATCCCTTCCACGGGGGGAGTGTGTGTGAGAGAGAGAGAGAGGGAAAAACACCCCCGGCAAGAGCCCTGTTGACACTGGAAGGGACCCCAGGCCAGCCGGGTGCCCCTTCCCCGGCCCCAGAGAGGGGTGGGCGGTCGCTGTGCCGCTCCGGAGTGAGGGCTGGGGATGAGGCAGCCCAGGGCTGGGCCCGGCCCGCCTTCCCCCTCCCACTCTTTGTGGGTCACATGAGAGGGGGCGGGCGGCTTGGGGAGAGGCAGCAGCTGAGCTCGGGGCGGCTGCTGTGTGTGTGTGAGTCTGACGGGGGCGACGGGACCGGAGCTGGGGAAACCCCCGGGCCTCGCTCAGCCTCTGCCGCTCCCGAGGGTCCTGCTCACGGCGCCCGACATGGACGAGGAGGGCGGCGGCGGCGGTAAGTGGCGGAGTTGGTGTGGGAAGCCGCCGGGGCTGGGGGAGGCGGTAGAGGGGGTCTGGGCCGCCGGGTGTTGGCGGGGACACGGTCTCCTGTACCTGGTCTCTCGTGCGTGAGGCTTTGAGCTGGGGGGACACGTCCTCCCGCCCCCGGCTTTCCCCGTTTGGGCGCTGCGTGTTGTGTCTCCCTCCCTGTCTGGAGCGTCCTGCTCTCAGGGAGACGCCGATCCTGTCTCCCACGCACGAACAGCCCACCTCCGCTGCGCCCTCCTTGCCATCGCCTCCCACCCGTGCTGTCCCTTCTCGTAACACTGGCCACACCTTCCTGCCTGCCCCCCACCCCATCTCTTTGCTCCCCTGCAACCACATACCACTCCTGCTGAGCGCCCTGGGATACCCCATGACTCCCACCCTGCTCCCCGCATCCACATCCCCGACAGTGCCTCCCCCCCATCATCTTTAATGCAGAGCACTTACCCGGTCCCCTCCACCCTGCCGTATTGTCCTTCTCACCCTTCGCCCACTTGTGTTCCCCACCATACATCCACTTTGCCCTTCCTTCCCTCCTCCACATAACAATCCCATTCATACACATCTCTCTCAGCCCCCACACTATCCCCCACGGACCTTCTTTTTACATATTTATTAATGTCTCTTGGGGGAAAACCAAGGGAAGTGACTATAATAACAAGTAGTGAATAGTTTTCAGGCTTCTACATCCTGAATAAAGAGGAATGTTGTTGGAGGAGAAATGGGCCTTATCCTTCTGGCAGGGATGTCCAAGTACTGCCAGTCTTTGCTGATCCTAGTCTAGGGACATTGCTCCTATTAGGATTGACTTGCTCAAGTTCCATGTGCTAATGACAACAATAGAGAGCTCTGTGCACCCTAGTTTATGAATCTCTCCTACCCCCCAAAAGGTCAAACATTTCTGAGGGAGGAAAAATGAATGCACACTTGCTTAGGGTCTGTGAGAATGCTGGAAAAGAGAAGTCGATTTAAACACCCTGACAGTAGAACTCACTGTGTGCATCTATGTTTGGCCAGCTCTCACAGTTGACTTGCCCCCATGGTGTTATATTGACAGCCAGTTGTTTGTTCTTGTGTCTCAACACAGTGAAATCATTGCACACTGTATGCAGCTGCTGCTTCTATCAAAAATTGTGTGTGTTTTGCAGTAAATAATGTACAGTGAAAAGGCTAATTATATTCTGCAACAGCCCTGCATTTGTGTGTAATTTTAATGTAGGTGCAATGATAATCACTGAGTTGTTCATCCAGTTTACACAAGGTAAACAATTTCCATAGGTAGTAATGTAAATGTTTCCAAATCCACATCTTAGAAAATCAGGACGTGCTTCTTTCACCATCTTTTAGTACAATTGTGATCTTTCAGGGTTTAATTTGTACAACTACATGAGCTAATAGACCCCAAACAGATTTGCATGAGGGCTTTCTCTGTTTTATCTGAAATGCATTGTCTGTGTGAAGCTTTTTGTCTGACCAGCCAATTCTCAATGCTATCACTAATAAGGATGCTGACTAACTGTTGTCCCATATCAAAGGTAGTTTTTCAGGACGAGGTTGTTAATCAAGATGTCTTCCAAATAAAATAAACAGTAATTGTGTATGGATGAATATATTTGTTTCATTATAAATATGTCAAGTAATGAGTGGTAAGATTAGTAGTTGTAATGTGTATGCTAGCTCTTAAAATAGTAAGGGAAGAACACTGAAATAAAGTGGGTGTGGTATTTGTTTTGACAAGTGGAAAAAATGCCATGATGCATCAGTAACATCACAGAAAAATATCCTACAAACAGTCCATCTGCAAACATCAATATTTCTCAGCAATTATTTCCCTCAGCTGTTTTGTCAATAAGATACGACTTTTCTTTAAAAAGAAGAAAAGGGGAAAAAAGTGGTTTTACTACTACTAATAGTAATGGGAAAACACTGTAGTAAACAGCAGAAAAATAGTAAATTAAAGATTTAATGTTTTAAAACAACTTGATATTACATCAAGGGTATATCAACAGTATATCACTGAATTTTCATGTATATGAAGGATACTTTAATATGCTTGTTTATTGACATTCAATCCATCTAATATAGATATTTTTCACTTGTATGAGCTTGAATCATCAAAAAAATTTAACTTTCACACTGCAGAATATGTGGAAAAATTGGTTTCTTCAGGCTTAAGGTCCAGTTCTGCAAGGTGCAGAGAGCCTACTTTGAGGTTCTGAGCACCTTCAGTTCTCATTGAGGTACATTGGATTTGAAGTACTTGGCACCTTGCAAAGATTGGACCCTCAAAATGGATCTACTTATTACTGAAAAAGTCACTTCTATTATTCTTCTCGGATTATTTGTCATATCTCATTTAATAAAAAATGTACTATTCAGGGTGGTCAAATTATTGTATAGTTTACAAGTGTCCTTAGTCAGTGTTATAATATTACAGATCCAAATAACTGAAACTGCCCCGTCTCTACATTAAGCGTATTTGAACTTTTACATTAGCCTTTTGTGATTATTACACTTATTTTCATAAGAAAAAGCCTAATCCTGGTTTCCTTTCTTGTTCAAAACTTCCATTGGTAGAGTAGGATTAGTTTAACGTTATTTTAAACTAACTAGATTTTGGAATGACAAGTGGTAAGAAAATTGACCATATCATGACAAGAGATTATATATACAGAGTTAAGTGTCAACTTGAAATCTAGTCAGTTTTAAAATGAATTAACAGCAGTTTCAGCTACACCTGCCCTGAGACTCTATGCTGATTTCTGAGCTTTTAAAATGCCATTTTTAGTATGTTAAAAATAGTTTTCTCTTGCCTGTCGCTGAAAGACCCACATAAAGAGGTGTTCAATTCATAAAAATAAATGAATTTGACAGTGTGAATCAGTGGCTAGGGCATTGGACTGGGATTAAGGAGACCTGAGTTCTGTTATCAGCTCTGTCATTAACCTGATGTGTGAGCTTGAGTTCACCTCTTTGTGCCTCCAGTTCCTCATCTGTAAATGGGAAAAATTATATACACCTCTTTTAGTAAAATCTTTTGAGGTGTGGATGAAAACCGCTATACATTATCATTAAAAAAGAAAAATAAAATTTGATAGCGAAGCTGTCAAATGTAGGACATGCTCCCTACTAGTTTAAACTCTTCCCCCCCACCCCTTCCCGGTAGTATAAATGTGGGCATAAAGGCCCATGTCATACCATCTATTATCACACAAAACTCCCGTTGATTTCAAAGTGGCTCTGTGCATGGAATAGGAGTAAGATATGATCCAAATTAATTAGTGTTTTATTTCAGCTGTCTGTTGTGTTCTAATTACAGGGCTCTTTGTACTTAATTCAGGAAAACATGTTGATTCCCCTTCCTTCCCCAGCTTGAAATAATGTCTTTTATGACTTTATTAGACTGAAACATCTCTTGCTGCAGTTAGTATGTGATAGTATTTCATTTGGGTATCTGAGGTCCTTGCATTTGGTAGCAGGTGTTATGCTTGTATAGTGATAAATAATGAAGTTTCTTTTGAGATAATTTCCAGGCCTTAAAATTCTTAGATCAGATCATTCTGCATAAAAATTTATGGCAGAATATGGCTCCTGTTGTTTTGTATTAGGATCAGTTCTAATTCTGTTACATTCGTTTTCTTGAATTTGATTAGTTGTTGCATATTCTCTCCCATTCAGGTCATGAGGAATTCTGCTTATGAAAGGACTGCAAGATCAGTCACTTACTCTTTTTTTAATTAGTAGCTTTTTTTGGGGGGGGGTGGGGGTCATTGGTTTTTAAACCAAGTAAAAGTTAACTTTCTATAAGGTGCTGAATTCACAGAGATACAAATCCCTCCATCCTTCCCAAACAGCTACAGCACAAGCAGTGCAATGTAAACTTCTCCATACTGTTCCCTAAACTGTGTACTTCAGTCCTGAACTCTGAGGCATTTCTTTGCATGGAAGAGTAATTCAGTATTCAGGTTCTTTCAATCCTTGACCTCTCTGCTGGAACTGCCAATGAGAATGCCAAGTGTGGTGGTGGTTGCTGTGGTGTAGGCACCTGCCCAGGAGGAGCTAGACTGAAACCACCAGCACGTTTCACATAGGCCACAGAAGAACAGCTTACTGATGAAGCAAATGTAGTAAGTCTGCTTTCACGCTGTCTAAATGGAAAAGCACAGTTATCATCCTTTAACCTACAAATGGATAAATTTAATAATAAAGGCAAAAGTGCCCTGAGAAAAACGTAAAAGAATTAAAACTGGTTTTCAAAAAAAGTAATTTAAGTATGGTAGGAGTTAAAAATAAGTATTCTTAGGCTCAAGTCAACCTTTCTGTGTCCCATATTTTCCATTTCTCTGTAAAAGCCTGTGGAAGGGAGAATATGCACTGAAAAATCCATGTGAACTGGAAATTCACTACATCATATATTATACACAAATATTTATTTTCTGTGTTTGGAACCATAACTATATGCTGTATTCATATAATATGATATGCTTAAATTCCAACAGTAACCAAAAAGTATGTTAACCAGCATCTATTTGCATATGTCTAATTTCAGAGCACCAGGTCTGGATAACTTGCACCTGTAGTTTTAAAGAGTTGGTCAAGAAACTCTCTGAGGATTGATGTTAATTAAAAAACAAAAACCTGGGGAAATTCCAAATAGAGAGAGCCTGGGTTCTGTCAATAATTAAAAAGGGTACATGGGATGACCTTGGTTTAGACTGGTTAGCTGGACATTGATCGCAGGCAGAATAATGGAGCAGCTGATATGAATCCGAATCAGTAAAGTACTAATGGACAGAAATATAATTAATATCAGTCAGGATGGTTTCATGATAAATAGGCCTTGCTCTTTGATGTAATTACAAGTTTGGTTGCAAAAGATAACTGGTCATGTCAAATACCTTATAGAATTCTAATATATTATATGATATTTGGATTAAAAAATAGTTCTATGGGAAATCAGCGTGACACATTAAATGGATTAAAAACTACCTAAGTGATAAATGATTCCCATTAATCATTTATATTTTTAAATCTAATGGGGAAATCTTAAGGATTTGTTCTTGGCCCAGTGCTATTGAATGTTTCCTTTCAATCATCAGAAGAAAACATGAAATAATTGCTGATAAAATTTGCAGAGATTGCAAAACTTCATGAGGTGGTAAATAATGAATAGTCCCTTACACGTAGTTCTTTGGATGTCATGATGCAATGAAACAATATGTATTAATATAGACAAGTATAAGGTTATACATAGAGAACAGGGGATTATATAGTGCAAAGCAGTGACCGGGGATAATGGTAGATAACCAACTGAATGTGGGCTTCCATTGCAATGCTATGGCTAATGTGATCCTTGGATGTACAAACTGAAGAATATAAAATTGGAATAGGAAGATATTGCCTCTGCATATGGCATTGGTAAGATCACTACTGGAATACTGTGTCCAGGCCAGGTGTCAACACTTTTTAAAAGGATGTTGAAAATTTTTTAACAGGTTCAGAAAAGACCAATAAGAGTGATTTGATGTCTGGCAAGCAGATCTTACAACAAGAGACTTAAGGAATACAGATTATTTACGTTGTCAAAGAGAAAGTTAAGAGACAATTTGAACATGGTTTATAGGTACCTACACAGGGAGAAGATAATACTAAAAAGGTCTTTAATCTCTCAGACAAATATATAACAATATCCAGTGGCTAGAAGAATTCAAACTAGAAGTAAGGGGCAATTTTTAAGAGGCTAGGGCAATTAACTGGAACAACTTACCAAGGAGTGTGGTAAATTCTCCATCACTTAGTCAATGGAGCTATGACTACACTAACTGAGGATCTACCCTTTTTAAAGCAAGATTGGATGTCTTTGTAGAATATATGCTCTAGTTCACCCACAAGATGAACTACTCAAACCCTCCCTCTTTGTGCCTCTGCTTCCATCTCTGCATAGAATCTTGCCGTTTTTTACACTGGAGAATATTGACAAAATGTGACTTTCCTCTTCCCTCAGCTTATCTTTTCTTCCCCCTCCCACAACTCTTTCCTTCTTCCCTCTCACATGCAGAAGTTTGCTGTCCTCTAAACCAGTGTTTTTCAAAGTTCAAGTCAGTCTCGGCATGTAATGCACTGGGTCGCTCTGGTCAGCACCACCGACTAGGACATTAAAAGTCCTGTCGGTGGTGCTGCCCAGCTAAGGTAGGCTAGTGCCTATCTGCGCCGACACCGCACTGCACTCTACCCCAAGCATTGGTTCCACACTCAGCCAATAGGAGCTGGGGGTGGGGATGGTGCCTGTGGGCAAGAGCCAGGCAGAACCGCTTGCGTGCCTCTGCCTAGGAGCTGGACCTGCTGCTTCAGGTGCAGCGCGGTCCATGGTGCCAGGACAGGCGGGAAGCCTGCCTCTGCACCCCAGCTGCACTGCTGACCAGAAGACACCGGAGGTAAGTCTGCGCCCCAACCCCACGCCCCAATCTCCTGCCCCAGCCCTGAGTCCCCGCAAACCTGGAAACCCTTCCTGCACCCCAAACCCCTCATCCCCGTGCCCCAGCTCTGAGCCCCTCCCAAACCCCTCATCCCCAGCTCCATTGGGTTGCAGGCATCAATAATTTTCTTCAGCTTGGTCCCCAGAAAAAAACTTTGAAAACCACTGCTCTAAACTCTCCACTTGCCTCAATAACCCCATCCCATCTCCCGATCTTTCTCATGTCTATTCTCATCCCTTCCATTTCTCTTAACCTGTCACTCTCCTCTTGCTCTTTCCCCATACAACATAAGCATTCTTTAGCCTGTCCCATCTTAAAAAAAAGTCCCATCCTTGCCCCCCCCAACTTACCTCTCCATCTGTTGCCCCATCTCCCTTTCATCACCAACGCCCCCCGCCCCACCTTCGCACAAGCCTTCCTAACTGGCTCCTTTCGCATTCATTGTGGACAACGGCACCATCCTGCCTGTTGCTGAGGCCTGTATCTTGGGTGTCATTTTCGACTCAGACCTCTCTGTGGGTCCTCACATCTAGGCTATGTCTAAATCTTGCTGGTGCTTTCTGCATATCATCTCTAAGGTACTTTTCGGTCTGTCTGCGCAGCTAAAACTCATGTTAAGGCTCTCATCTTCTTGTCTCAGTTACTGCAACCTCTTCTCTCTGGCCTTGACAAATGCAAACTTGCCTCAGTGACATCCATTCAGAAATCCTTCTCCTAACCTGTTGCTTTGACTGTGTCATCCGTCTCTTTGCATCCCTCCATGGCCTCCCTCTTTTCTATCTCATCAAACATAAGCCCCTTGTCTTCACTTCCAGGGCCCTTCATAGCCTACCTATCATCTCTCATACTTTGTTGAGATTTCAACTCCTGCTCTGATTTGCCCTTAGTGCCACGTTCCATTGCTCACTTGGTTAAATTTTCATACACACACCCCATGAACATCCTCGCACTAACACTTTATTCTCCTTTAAAACTCTCCTTAAATCTCTCCTTTTCTTTGGTGCTCGCCCCCCCCCCCCCCCCCCCCCCCCCAAAAAAAAACCCAAACACACCCAAAACAACAGCTAGGCTGTTAGTGTGCTGCCTGTCATGCTGACCCCTGTTGTCTAGTTTCCTTGTACTCTCCTGTCTGTCTCTTTTAGGGTTGCCAACCATCCAGGGTTGTCCTGGAGTCTCTAGGAATTAAAGATTAATCTTTAATTAAAGATTATGTCATGTGAGGAAACCTCCATGAATATGTCCTACCAAAACTGGCAACCCTAATCTCTTTGTTCTCTCTTGTTTTATACTTAATCCTTGCTCTGAAGAGTTTATATTGTATCTTTTTCTGCAGCGCCTCCTTGAGTGCATTCTTTCAAGGTATAGTCGTTGATTATGTGATCACATAGTATTTCTTCTCATGCAGCATGTGCATCAGGATGGACAATGAATGAGACAGTGGACTGTGGTGATTGAATGAGGCAAGATTTCCCTGGGTTAATTAATTTCAAAAAGTGGATGGTGTACAGCAAATGAAACATCCCCTGTATGATCCTTTTCTCCTTTTAGTTCTAGAATTCGGCAAGATATTTAAGTATACATCTTGGTGAAACATTGGCGTTAGTAAAGGGTGTGAGTGCATGTGTAGTTAATAAGGTACATAGGCACATGCTGAACCTTTCGGATAAAAATAACTATTTAAGAACTGACTCATTCCCTGAGCACATCTGTACTGTGCCCTGATTGAGGCAGGAATATATCGTATGTGATCATGTAATTAAAGGTGCCTGGGAGCAGAGAATAAGGTAGTCCACACAACTTTACTTGGGCATTCCTGGGTTTGAGTGCTTCACTTTGTAGTCTCTTCATACGAAGTAGTTATTTGACTTGTGTGCATCTTCATTAAAAATCATGCAGTATTAAAGTAACTTTATTTTTAACATGTATGTATAGTTTTCAAGCAAATATCTGGCAAAGTGATTTTAATTTTAAAAAGAATCCAACAATTTCATGGGAAAGCAAATTTTTTGGACACCACTGTTTCCTCTTAGCAGGGATAGACATATAAAATCCACTAGAAAACCATTTGTTTTGTGGTCCTTTGAGATTTGTCTGAAAAAGGAAGTGGTTTGACCTATTTGGTTGCTATGAAGTAAAAACATTCTTGTTTTTGGTGAACATCTGTGTAACATTTATTTCATTACATTTTGGAGATCTTTTAAACCCATAATTTGATGATAATATAAGGTTTAATTAAAAGAAAACTAAGTGCTACATAGTTATTTCCCCAGTTGCATTAAGTACTAGTATCTACTTGTAGGTAGATTTTTTTTTTTTTAAACAATTTTAACATACAACTTTTCTCATTAAAAGTATCATTATAAAGATGATCCTTTAGTACATAGACACAGTAATATTTCATCATTTTTCAGAAAAAAGCATCTGTTAGATTCCCTACTCTCGTGTTGTGATGCCAGATTATGTTGATCAGTTTCTTGTTTGGTCATTCAGTTTCCCTTTATATAAAAAGCTCAATAGGAACTCACTGAATGAGAATTTGGTATGTGGAAAAATTGCAGGACTGGGTCTGTAATCTCCTCTAGGATGGAAAGGGAGTCCTGAAGGAGACTGCCAAGTTAGTCTGTCTTGACCAGACAAGAGTGTCAGAGCCTTCCCAAAAGTGAGGGGAGCCAGCCCCCCTTCCCCGCCCCCCAAGGCTCCGCTCTCAGACCTACCCCCTACCCCAGCCCAGAGCCTTCTCTTGCACCCCAAACCCCTCATCTCCAGTCCCACCCTAGAGCCCACACCCCCAGCCAGAGCCCTCACCCCCTGCCCCAGCCCGGAGCTTTCTCCTGGAGAGTGTGGGCAGGTGCCAGGCGGCACCTCTCCTGCCCACCCATCTGCATTTTACGTGCTTTCCCTCTCGCTGTCCTCTCCCCGCTTTGCTCCTTCATCTCCCTCGCTCCTGCTGCTCCTCCATATCACCCTTCCCCCCGGCGGGGTGCGTTCTGCTCCCAGCACTGTGCGGAGAACCAGCTCCTGGTTGGAGTGCTCAGCTCACCAACAGTCTGGTCAGCAGGCTCCTTCCTTCCACCACTGCCTCTGGCTGAGACGGCAACACAGAAAAGCCCAAAACCCTCCGGCCTGGAGTGCTGGCCAGGAGGAGCTCTGCACAGCACTGGCACAGGGAAGCCTCTCTGCCCCTCAGCTAAGCTCTGAAGTGGCGGGGGCCAGAGAGAAGCAATTTCCAACCTGTTCGCGCCCCGACTTTGCATCCCCCTGGGCAAGGGCTCAGCATCCTCTTCACCCACCCCTGCAGTCAGATTCCCTGGGCCCTGGTGCACAATGCATCCTTAGAGCTCGTGGTATAGAGTCAGGGTACAGGTGGTGGCTTGGTTATGTCGGTGGCCAGCAGCAGCCTGGAGGTGTTAGTTGGCTTTTGACACTGTGCAGGCAGGAAGGGACAGGTTGCTTCCAGTCACAGGGAGTGGGTGGTGGTGGGAAGAGATGAGTTTTGCAAAGACACGAGTCAGGTCATCCCTTCCTCTCCCCACACCCTGCGGCTAGAAGCAGCTCCCATTCCTTCCCTGCCACACAGTGCCGAAAGGCTGCTGCTGGCCATGTTCTGATATGAACCGGGGCAGAAATCTGGGGAGGGAGGCATGTGACCCTGCGTGCCCCCCCATGTGTTGCCTTGGGAAGATGCAGCGCCAGGTACCAGGAGAGGCCGGTCCATCCCAGGGGCTCAGCCAGGCATGGAGGGAGAGCAGAGAGCTCCAGGCAGGGAGAGGAGGGTTGGTCAGTCGTCACCCCTCCCCCCCCCCATGTAAGAGATGTATGGAAGTGTGTGAGTGACCTCACCCTGTGTGAACCTAAAGCCTTAAAGATAGGAAAGTAAATAAAAAGACTCCAACTATGCAGTATTTCTTTTTAACAGGGGCTCAGTCAACTTGATTTTAATATGAACATTTGGACTGCACAGTTCTGAGTGATTGCCGTTGAAGTCGTTTGAGTATGAGTAATTTTACCAGGTGTCCCGTATTCAGCATAGGGAAATATGGTCACCTTAGTTGTGACCCGCTTTGGGGTCTCGAGCCACAGTTTGAGAACCGCTGCTCTAAATCTTTCATGAAAATATTGAATAGTACTGGACTCAAGACTAACCCCTGTGGGACTTGTTATTACAGTGGAGCCTACACATTTACCCACATTGTGAGCTCATCTGTAAAATGTATGTAGAAATTCACAAAATGTTACAATATTCTGTGATAACAAGTGTTGATGGGGGGAAAATACAAAAGGGAGACAAAATAACTGAATTAGTCTAAATAAAAAAACCAAGTTAGTCTGATTCAAAAACTGTTAAAATTATGCTAGTTAAAAAGAAGAGATGTTGAGCCAGAAGTTAATAAGCCAAAATGAGTATGTCGGATATTAAGCTTAATTACTAGACAAAATAATAAGGGAAATGGGCTGTTTCAACCATCACTCCCTTTTTGTGTCCTTAAAAGAAAAAAAATTTTTGGGAAAGTAAGAAAAAACAAAACAGAAGCTACTAGAGCAAGCTTCACTACCATAGCTGCCACCCCAGCTGTTTCTTGGGACCCTGGGCCTTCATCATCCTGATCCTGAGAGATGTCCTGGCCAGAGAGGGGGGGGACCCAGGTAGTTTTACTGCTCCTACCAAGTCCAGCTGAATCCCAAACACCACCTGGGATGACAGTTATCACCATCTTTAATATCATCTAAGAGACTCAAACAAAACTATCTACAGCTAGATAGAAAAGAAACAAGGGATGTTGTTAAAATGAAAACCTTAATACTTTACATTTCAAATGCGTTAGCTGTCTTTCATTTTCTGTATCTTTGATAAAAAGTTAAAGATTTTTAAGCAGGCTGAGTGAGGTCTCAGTATACCAAGTCCCAGACCTTGTTTAACACCATTGATTGATGGACAGTGATTGAATTATGTTAACACCTTAACCCGTTTATTTAATCTACATTAATACAACAGACCCTACTACATATGCCCTCTCAGTTTCGCAGTGAACCATTGATAACTAGTTTTTGCGATTGGCCTTTCAACCAGTTATGCATCCACCTTATAGTAATTTCTGTAGTATGCTTGTGAGAATGTCATGTGGGACTGTCAAAAGCTTTAGTAAAATCAAAATAAATCATATATAGTGCTTCCTCCTCATTTACTAGACCAGTAACCTTATCAAAGAAAGAAGTTAGGTTGCTTGAGCATGATTTGTTCTTGACAAATCCATATTGCCTATTACTTATTACCCTGTTATCCTCTAGGTGCTTACAAATTGATTGTTTAATAACTTGTTCCAATATCTTTTCAGGTATCAACGTTAAGCTGACAGGTCTGTAATTCCCCGGGTCCTTTCGTTCCCTTTTTAAAAGATAGATACTACGATTGCCTTTCTCCAGTCTTCTGGGACCCCACCCAGCATCCATGAGTTCTCAGAGAGAATTGCTGATGGTCCTGAGACTTCTTGAGCTAATTCCTTAAGTACTGTAGGATGAATTTCATCAGGCTCTGCTGCCTTGAATACATACATCTAACTTACCCAATAATCTTCAACCTGTTCTTTCCCTATTGTGATTTGTGTTCTTTTCCCTCTTGTTGTTAAGCATCTGGTCACAATTTTTTTCTTTTTTTAAGGGAAGTCTGAAACAAAATAGGTGTTAAAAAACCTCAGCCCTCTTGTCATATCTGTTGTTAGTTCTCCTTTCCTGTCAAGTAGTAGGCCTACACTTTCCTTTCTCTCTCTCTCTCTCTTGCTCCTAAAGTATTTATAGATTCCCATCTTCTTAATTTTTATGGCCCTTGTTTGATGATGAAATATTTAAAGTAAAAATTGGAGATAAGATTCAGCTGTGAAGTCTGAATCTGGTTCAAAATCTATCCTTTTCCCCAAAGTTGGATTGGGCTTGTTTATAATGTTATTAGTCACATGGGCCTTGACTAGAAAAAGACAAATTAGTCCTTGTTGATATTTTTAGAGTAAAACCTTCAAGTTTCCATCAGAAACATTTGGGCATGTGTAAATAAGGAGACTAATATTTCCTGAAAGTCTTGCGTGGGAGCACCTCTGAGTTGTAGACTTGATTCCTTATATGACCACATAATTAACAGCCAACATAATTTACAGCGTGAAATTGCATATTGCCTACTTGTTCAGGTTACAGTATACCCTGCAGGTACCTTTCTTTCTTATGATAGTCTTCATTTCCACTTCTTTCCTCCCGTCCCTTGCTTAAAAAACTGGAATAGCCACTTTTGTTTTTGTAAACCCCTAATATTACACCTTTATAAAGAACTTCACATCATTAGCAAGAAGTCTAGCATAATGTGCCCAATTGTGACTCACACAACTCCTGTAAATGGGAATTCTACACATGAAATGTTAGCATCCCAAAGTGGCACTTCTAAGATTTATTTATAATTGCACCACATATCTGGAAATTGCAAAATAAGGAATTGTATTTTCTCTTGTTCGTAATGAAGGTTTGAACACTATTCTTTCTTGCTCATTTGAGACACCAGTGTGGATAAATGAACTTCCTGCCCACTCATTCTAATAGACCAAAGAGAAATGTTCCCACCGGAATGTGTGCTGTTTCCAAGTACTATGTGATTATGCGGCTATTTGCACATGTCATTCTTCCATTTGTAAAGCTGCAGCACATTCCCCTTTTAATGATTCATAAATGACCAGTCAGGGACTTGGGAGAGAGGGCAGCTGAGAAAATTGACGATAAAGCAAGAGGCTTTTGGAGGAGGCCCTGTGGAGCAGAGATGCTATTCCAGTAGAGGAGTCCTACAGGATGGGTGCTTTCTCCAACTGTGAACCTCCTAATGTGTTCAGGAAAGGGGCTTCGTTTTGCGTGTTTTAAGAGTTCTGGTAGAGAGGATTCAGAGGAGTTTGGCCCATTTCTTGCACATGTTAAGTGCTGTGCAAGTTAGATGTGCCTGTCCTGAAAAGCTGCCTGCAAACTATGCAGGCTGATAACCCGTTGTAAGGGGAACAGGAGTACTTGTGGCACCTTAGAGATTAACAAATTTATTAGAGCATAAGCTTTCGTGGGCTAAAGCCCACTTCTTCGGATGCATATAGAATGGAACATATATTGAGGAGATATATATACACACATACAGAGAGCATGAACAGGTGGGAGTTGTCTTACCAACTCTGAGAGGCCAATTAAGTAAGAGGGAAAAAAACCAACAAACAAACAAAAAACTTTTGAAGTGATAATCAAGATAGCCCAGTACAGACCCTTTGATAAGGAGTGTGAGAATACTTACAAGGGGAGATAGATCCAATGTTTGTAATGGCTCAGCCATTCCCAGTCCTTATTCAATCCGAAGTTGATTGTATCTAGTTTGCATATCAATTCCAGCTCAGCAGTCTCTCATTGGAGTCTGTTTTTGAAGTTTTTCTGTTGTAAAATAGCCACCCGCAGGTCTGTCATTGAATGACCAGACAGGTTAAAGTGTTCTCCACTGGTTTTTGAGTATTATGATTCCTGATGTCAGATTTGTGTCCATTAATTCTTTTGCGTAGAGACTGTCCAGTTTGGCCAATGTACATGGCAAAGGGGCCATTTAAAGGGATCTGCCAACTTGATTACTTGGAAAAAAAATGAAAATTTTATTTTTGTTCAATTGGGGTCCCACTTTTTTTGGGACCCAGCCAAATTAGAGAGTTTGCATTTGGAGAGTGTACCTCCTTCAGAAGCTATCAAGCTAAATCAAACCTAAATTTAGGCTGTCTGCATATTTTAAACACAAGTGTACATGCCAGAGGGAAAAATCTGTAACCCACTTAGTCCAGAGTGGGCCTGTCAGTCACATTTATGATTGGAAAGTTGTTCGTAATGTTGAAGTTGAAATAGGTAGATCTGCAATATGGAAGTAAAGCCCTGGAATTAATTTTTTAAATGGAAAGCCTTATAATTTAACTAATCGACCCTTATTAAATTGACTTTAAAAATTGGTTGTAATCTATTATACTGCTCCCTTCAGTTATTGTTTGACACTGAAAAATGCCTTGTTATGTGATATTAGCATTAAAAAAAGTATAATTCACCCCGTGTCTGTGGGTAAGGAGGACATTTGCTGTAATTTCTTCCCAGTCTTCTGTCCTCCACAATTGGAAGCCCTGGATCAGAACTTGTATAGGAACTGACTCTTAAGTGAAATAAAGAAGAGAGGATTTTCATCTATGATTATAGATCACTTTCTTTCTCCTAAACACAGCAGTCTTTCTCTTCTTTTTGCTAGCTAATGGTGGTAAATAAGTGCTGTTAGGGCATGCTATTAGTTTGCTGAAATGCCTCATTCACAACACTCATCAGTTCTATGAACCAGTTACTCTCCTGGCCTGAAGAGTCCCCCAAGTTGGTTCTCAAACCTGTCTCCTGTTTATTCCACGAGGTCAGCCTTTTTAGGCACTTTTGTGACATTTCAGCTTGTAGATCTATTAGTAAGGATAGATAAAACGAACATATGGAACTGATTATTTTTCTGGCTGTATGAAGTGGATTTTTGTGCATTAAACATAATATTTTTTGAATACTTGAAATGAAACTTTTTTCAAGTAATTTTAAGATCAAAATACTTCTAACTCTAGTCTCACTTTGTGCAGTGTAAGTTGGAGGTGCTGTAAGGTTTAGTGTTGGTTTTATACCAGTATATGACATAAGCACAAATGAGTGTTCTAAAAAATTAGCTGATATTTTTTTAAAATGCAGACATAGGAAGAATAGTCCAAAGGTCCAGTCCTGCAATCCTTACTTGTGACTTCACTGGTATCCTAAGTGTACCTTTATGTAACTATGTTTATATAGTTTTTAGAGTTTGGAAACTTCTTTTCTCTTTGCATCATCTACCTTTGTTGGAGAGCTGACAAATTTAAACTAACCTTTATTATTAAATGGGAAGCCTAGGTGAAATTGGTAATCAAAATGAAATATAAATAATTCTCAAAAGTCTGTGGAGCCTGTGGGTGGATGGACTTGGCACAAACATTCATACTGGTATGTTAGATTTAAAAGTCCATATGGAGCTGATTATTTTTCTGGCTTTCTGTAGTAAAGTTTTTTTGTTTTTTTTAAATACTTTTCCCTCTTTATTTATTTATTTTATTTGGCAAAAGCTTTTTTTTTAATGTTTGAATTGAAAAGGAAAATTGAGTTTAGAAAGAGCTAAAGAAATGTTTGTTTAGTTATGATATGATACAAATTTACTGAAAAAAGTTCCTCCACTGTGTCTATTTGGGTCTCTCTTATTTTGTAAATGCAGCTCAAGATCCCTTGCAGCTGGGACTAATATAGGCTCCAGCTGTAACTTTTGTTGTTGCTGCTGCTCACATGTCCGGTGATGGTCAAATCTAAGTCATTGTGTGGAAATTCAGTAAAGGAAAAGGGTAGGGTGGGAAAAAAGTGACTCTACAAAAATATTCAACTAAAAGCAACAGGAACTAGGAGTCTCCATTTCAGGACTTTGCCATAAATCCCATCCTGAAATATTTAAATCCCTTCAAATTTTGTTTGAGACTTTAAATAGCTTAAATGTGGCATTTCATTTTATTGTTTAAACAAAAACATAGCCAATTAACACAAATAGAAAAGTACATAGTTATTAGAAGACACATGGGAGGTATAATACAATAATTTGTAGGAGCAATGTTTTAGTACATGTGAAATCCTAGTACTACTGCTGAGAGGTCCTACAAAATGACTATTCAAGGTGGGATGCATCTAGGGAACAGTCAGGAGATAAAGTTTAATTTTTGTTGTATTGTATTTGTTTCAACAGTGTTTCTGTTTTGTACAGAGTAAGTGGGTAAGGGAAGAAACGGGGTATATATAAAGGATTCAAATTAGCATGCAGTAAGCATCATCTTCCCAACTGTGTAGAGGATGCCTTTTGGTCAAGATGCAGTTCCATACTGTAGCTATATTGAAAGTGAATAGAATTATTTTAATAATCATCATTAAAACATGGTATCATACATTTTTGTCTTTCAAAACTGTTTTAAAAAGGTCAAATTTCTCAAGGTTTCCTTATAATTGAAGACAGACATCCTGTTTCTTTGGGTACTTGAGACCAGTACTGTGCATGATGGAAATACACAGTTGTTTAGGAATCTGCCTCTTCTATTTCTTTCTCAGACATACTTTTGCAGACAGACTCCTTGAAATGACCATGCTAAATTTCAGGATGCTCTCTTCCTTTGTAATTTCAGTTGTTAATGCATTAATTAAGCAGTTTATGACAGCGCCAGTCAAACTGTATGAGACTTGTAGTAACATACTATCTGAGGCCACATTTACCAGAACAACTAGCTATTCCTATGTAATCAGAAGTGATTTGTGTTTATAAGCTAAAATAAAGGAAGGTTTTTAAACAATACTGTTGACTTTTCAAAGGATGGTGTTGAAAAGTATTATGTTCACACGTGCCTTGGCTCTTACTGTGAATTATTTTTTGCGGGGGGAGGGGGAATCTAAAAGAATGTGTGGCCAGTATGTTGGCTAAAGCCAAAAGACAGCCTGCCATCCTGCCCTATAGAACTAGAATTTGGGAGGGACTACAGGATTATTTCTTCTTCCTGCATCAGTAGAGTGCTGCAGGGACTGTGATCTGTGACTTCAAGGGGGGAGTTGAAGGGTGAGGAAAGCAGCACAGTTTGCAAAATACCTTTAACAGTTGACCAAAGAAATTATAGTAATATCAGTTTTGTTAGTACAACAGTATTGAAAGTAATGACTTGAAATAAAGGGATATCAAAATACTTAAGAATGATAACTTGTTGGATCTGTCTTATTATCCTGAGTTGCTGCTTAGGCTAGGTGAGAGCTCTTGAACTCAGGTTTCAGGAATTCAATCACCATTTAGAACTGTAGGAACAAGGGAGTTCTGTTTTTGTAATAAGACCCCTATAGCATTTTTCTTTAGGCTGAACTTTTGTGCAGGGTGAATATATCTTCCTGGAAACTAAATTAATTTTACAGAGTTGCTGTCAGTATGAGGTTTGTAAATATACCTCCAAATTTGGCTCTTTTAATTGGCATTTTCCCTTAGAACTGACACTTCTTTTGTTTTTAGACTTAAATTTTATGGCACAAATGATGACACTGTTGTTTCACTATACTTGCATTGAATAGTGCATATTGTATTATAAGGTTCCAGCTTTAAGCATTTATCTAGGAGGCATTTGTTCCTTGTCTCTCCATTTTTTTTAACTGACATAAATTGTGTTGTGTAAAATGTTAGAAAGTAAATCAGTTTGCCTCATCTTTTTGATATTGTGGCAGTAAAGTAAGCAATGTTTCATCATTCTTGAGTATCAGTCCTTTCTTGTTTTAGAAGAGGAAACACTTAAGTCTCTTCTTCCAATATTTAAGGACCATATGCTTCTCTTTAGCTGCTCAGGAGCCTAAAAGTAATTTTCAAGTTAACTGTTTCCTTGAAATGTAAGTCAACAGTCCTGATGCAGTAGGCAAGTACACCTCTACCCTGATATAACGCGACCCGATATAACATGAATTCTGATATAAGGCGGTAAAGCAGTGCTCTGGGGGGCGAGGCTGCGCACTCCAGCGGATCAAAGCAAATTCAATATAACGCAGTTTCACCTATAATGCGGTAAGATTTTTTTGCTCCCGAGGACAGCGTTATATCGAGGTAGAGGTGTACCTGTTGTCATAATTCAAGTATTAACTGTACATTTACCCATGTTGCAAATCATTACAATGTAGCAACTACAATAAGAGATTTAGTTTTAAAATCTACTTTATATAAATATTTAATCCATGTGGTTAAAATGTTGAATTAAAATCTAAAATAATTGCTCTCTAGGAAAAATCTACAAATTGAATAAGTATAAACTTACTTAATATGGAGGAAACTTCTTGAGAATGTGTAGTAGTTTCACTGAGGTGAGAGATGTACTGCTATCAAAATGCAGTTTAAGCATTATAAACTCTGGGAAAATACTGAACTTGACATGGTACATCAGATTTTTCACAAATATAGATAAATTAGAATCGCTAATATAGCTAATAAGAACATAAGAATGGCCATACTGGGTCAAACCAAAGGTCCAGCTAGCTCAGTATCCTGTCTTCCGACAGTGGCCAATGCCACGTGCCCCAGAGGGAATGAACAGAACAGGTAATCGTCAAGTGATCTATCCCCAACAGGTGCACATGAAGTGGTGCTTAACTTGAGCTGACTGAACGTTTAGATGGAATCAATAAAATGTTCAACATAATTTCAAATATCCTGCTATCTTCGCAAAACAAGAAGCTACACTGAATATGACTATTCAGAATGCTGCTTCCAGTACACCAGCAACAGAGTGGGAAGCAGGAACACAAAGCTAGTTTTTCCAGGTAATTTTGTTTTGTTTATACAGAACCTTTAAACCAAAGTATCTACATTTTGGGTTGCTGGAAGTGGTTGTAAATGAATTAGGGGGCTGAGGGGCCCTAAAACAGCTAGAATTTCAGTTTGGACAAATTCTCCAAGCCTTCTGAATTTTGAAAGTTTACACCTCACCATCCTTCCCCTAACAACCCCCACCAATCCCCTTCATAGCCATCTGAGACATTGCTGGGCTCACTCCCATGCTAACACATGTTCTACTTGCCTAACCGGAGAGAAAAAGTTAACATAACCCTGCTGTTGGCATCCAGTACCTCAGGCCTACATACATGAAAATAACCCAAGACTGCTTCCCACACATACATCCATGTAGATAACATGGATCACAACAGCATCTAGATATCTGCCTCCAGTTTCCCCACCCAACACCCACTGGCTGCAGCTCCTCCAGCCACACAGACATCCCTCCTTTGCACAACTCATTTCCTTTGCCATCCCATTTCCTTTGCCACTTCCTGGCTCCAGCCGCCTTCTCCTTACTTTCCTGACTCTCCTGTTTACCCCCTGGTCCCATGGCTCTGGCCGCCCCCCTGTAATCATCTTCTGGCTCCCAGCCCTCACCTCAACCCCTGTCTCCAGCCTCCTTGGTTCCCCAAGGTCATCTCCTCTCCAGGGCTCCTGGCTCCACCTCTGTCATCTCCTGGCTCCCCAGCCCTCTTTCCACTGACTCTCTTAAGCCATGGCCCATCTTTCAGCCCCCCTCCCCCGAGCCACCTCTTATGCTTCTACTACTCAACCAGCTCCACCCTTATGTCCTTTACTCCAGCATCCCATTCCCAGTTCCACTCCTTGGTTCCTGCCTCCCCCATCAGCCCCTGGCTCACCAGAGTCTCCCATGCCCCCTCCCCCCCCCCCTTCCCCCCCCCCCCCGGCTCCCCAACCCCCTGCCTCCAGAGACCATGTGTCCCGCCCCAGCTCGCCCCTGGATCCCCTGAACCCTCCCCTACGTCTCCCGCCCGACCTCCCCCATCACCCCTGGGCTCCCCAACTCCCGGCCTCCAGAGAACACACACACACCATATTCCCCTTTCTGCCTCCAGCCCCTGGGGCCTGCAGCCCTCACCTCTCCCCGGGGGGTGGGGGGGGAGGGGACAGTTTCTTAGGAGCCGCCGATTGAGCACTGATTGAGACCGGGACGAGAGCACATAGGTGGATACTGTGCATGCGCTAACAATGCCTGGTGGGGGCACTCTTAAAGGGCTAGCGGCCCGTCAGTCTGTTTGGGCCAGTGCGCATGCGCTGGGAGAGCTGAGAGACCCTTGTTGAAGGTGTCGGACCAGCGGGCTGAGGCTTCTCTTAAAGGGGTAGGGGGAGGCCCCGAGCGGGGAGGTGACTTGCCCAAGGTCACATGGAGAGACAGTGGCAGAGGTGGGTATGGAACCCAGGAGTCTGCCCCCGCTTCCCCCACTTGAAGAAACTCTGCTGGAGTCATGGGGGCTACTTGGGCACAAGTCTCTGAGCGGTGTGTAGCTGGGTGCCATGTGCCCCTATGCTAGTGGTGGGACCATATGGGGGATAACTGCCTACTACTGCCGCCCCTTCATCTCAAATGGGAAAGGCCTGTGCTGGAGGTGGAGAGAGTTCAGACCTTGGTGAGGACCTCGCCGGGGCGATTACACATGCGCAGAATCACAGGAGAGAAACACCACGAGACCAATGCTAATCGTACACAGTTACCACGGTGGTGGGTGTGCAGGAATAACAGAGTGTGCTGGTCTGCAGCCACTCGCTTGCTCCTTGTAGAGACAGCTGCCTGGCATAAGCAAACATCTCCTACTCTGTCTTGCTGTTGGGGTCGGCCAGCCCAGATGGCTACTACTGTATTCTTCAATAAGGTGTCACAGGAATCTACTGTTTCAGACAAAAGAGTCAAGATTCCTAAATTCAGTTTTTGATTTGGCCACTGGCTCACTTGACACAAGGGGTTTAGTATATTCACTTACCTCCCAGAGGTTTTATGAAGCTGAGTTCATTGCAATGTGCTTTGAGGTCCTCAGATGGAGAGTACCGGGCATTATCATTAGTGTTAGATTCTGTCAAATGCACAGTTTAAACTATGGAATCTTCATTTTCCCTGCAGGGGCAGAGATTACAGGGACGGCAAAGGAGTCAAACACATAGAATTGATTAGCAATTTCCCTCCTCTTTATTTCCAGTCAATTGATATGCTCCTCCTCCCACGTGGAGGTGGGGATGGTGCTGTACGGGTCCACAATCAGCTTGGTTTTAATTAGAACACGTATGAGATAAAAACTTTGGCTCTAATAAACAATTTTCCACATAGGAATTTTCTAGTGCTGTAAATGAGAAGCATTTAGTACTCGGTTAAAACCCCCACATCTTATCTAGAAAGTGAATACACCTATTTGTTGGGGTAAAATCCTGGCCCCATTGAAGTCATCCTGGCCGGAAAAGTTCCTTTGATTTCCAATAAGGCCAGAATGTAACCTTAGATGGGTAATAGTGGAATAATTCTAGCAGAATGTTTGTTTCCTCACGCCCTTTAAAATATTTGAGGAAAAGGGTTGATTTTAAACAAATACTCATATTAACATAATGTTTTTATGTGTGAGTCATAAATCAATTAATTTTTGCTGAATCATTTGACTCATGTTGTAGCAAATATGCAGTTATAACACCACAGAATATACATGTAGGATGAATGTATTCTGTTAGCCAAGCCCCATTCTTTCCTCACAACTGGCAGTTCATCAGCTTCTGCTACTATATCTAGCTGCCTCTTGAGACTTTCTGGAATAGAGTAAACACAGTGGTGACCTGCATTAATGAGCAATGAAGCGATGGTGTTCTGTGGTATATGTAAGTTGTCACTTTCAATTGTCATTAATTCCTATGGAAACAATGTCATCTGTTTTTATGTGAGCTAGCTCAATGTGGCATGCAAAATTGTGTGCTTTGTCAAAGCATCTAGTAAGAATGTTTACATCAAAATTACATAATTGGAAAATATCTGCCCATTATTAACAAAGTATTTGGTATTTAAAATTGAAAACTTAAAATTAGAGTTTAACTCTCTTTTTACTAAGATATTTACTGTTTGCATTTCTTTTAGCTAGGACACTACAAATAGACTAGTGTGTTTTTTGTTTTTTTTAAATTTATGGTCAGTTTCCAGTCAGTGAGATTCTCTTGTCCTAGCACAATGGGACAGTAGTGGAAATACAGACCCTACAGATGGTTTCTCCTTGCACTAGAACTTAAAAAAAAAAAAAAAAAAAAAAAATTTCTCAAGCATTTATAGATCTAAATATGGGGCCAAATAGAACCTGACAGTGTCTTGGTAAATTGCATCTTTCTTTACTAGTAACCATAGCAATTGGCCTAGAACAACTAAATCTAGTATACTAGTACAAATTTATCTAGAATATCCATTTTTTTTGTTTTAGTCTGTCATTCAAGGATCAGAAACAATCTCCAGAAATAAACATAATTTCACAGAAAACTAATTTGTGTGAATTTGAGTTGCAAGAGTAGTGTTCTAAACACCAATAGCTTAAACTGGACATTTGGCTCATTGATAAGTATCCAAATCCTTTGACAAAATTAAGGACCTAGTCCTTTAAATTGGTGAGAGTTCCAAGAATGGAGGAGTGACAGATTGGACTCTGTAAGTGAAAAATCTCATAGAACTATTTTCTATAGGATTTTGAAACAGGCCTTAGCCAGCATTTTGATTTTTTTTTTTTGGTCTGTTAGCATTTTTCTTAGTGTTTCCCACTGCCTCTTGTTCCAGTGGTGATAGCAACAATGGGAGAATGCTATTGTAGACTACCTCTGGCATTTTAATCACTGTTTTTCTAATGTTCGTTACCAGGTTTAGACAACATGGCAGTTAAAATTCCAACACATGATCAGCATCATTGTTGTTACTGGTGAAGCTGCTTTAGTGCTAAGAAATAGTGGAAAGTATTAAGAAAAATTCCACAAGATGAACTCTAATACTGACTGCCATTATGGAAACTTCACCACTAACCTGAATTGGCAATAAATATTCCCATTTGCTGCATTAATTGTTGTAGCAAAGCTACTTACAAATAAATAGTTGGTAAAGAAATAGTGTTTTACAGAGATTAAAATCTGATCCATATCTGTTTTGCTTTAAGGCATTCATTGTTCATTTGTAACATTAAAGATGTTGCAAATATGTAAATATGAATCTTCCTATAATGCTGGCAAATTAACAACTTTGTCTTCCTGATTATGCTATGAGAGAGCTCATACCAGGTACAGCATTAGTTCTAACCATGCAGATAAACTCTTTGGAAAGTTGCTTAGCAGAGAATAAATATAACCACATTGTCAGTGAAGCTGATACTTCTAGTATAAATCATTTACTGTCACTTCCTCTCCTTTAGAAAAAGCAAAATGCTATCAATATTTCAGGAGTGTTCAGGTTTAATAGATCTGGAACATTTGGTCTCTTTCTGATGTTTCCAGATCTGTAACAATGTTTGCTATTTGAGCATGAATGGATGAAGTAGAAACTTTAGTAGGAATGTTTTTAAATGGACTTGGAAGGATGACAGTTTTATCAGTAAATGTCAATTTCACCATACACACAGACCAGTGAAAAAATATTTCCATTGGTGATGATTGAAATTTGCAGGTAAAGTAAGGGAAATGCTATTTGAGAATTTTTTAACATTTGATTTAAGGGTATTTATTTTGTATATTTTGACATGTGATATTGACAGTTTTTGTTTTTATGGCTATAAAGCTTTAATTTTTTGAATTACAATGTCAACTGTCATTAATTATCTGACCCCTATATTTTCCTGCAACTGTGAAAATTTCAACCCCAAAAAGCTTAAAAATAAACATTGATATTATCTGTCAAAAGTGTAAGAAACTAAAAATCAAATCCTCCCAATGCATCTATAAATAGAGCTTACAGAAACTGGTGATTATTAGAGAGAATTTGCTAGGTGAGGGTTCAAGGTTGGTTATCTTCTTAAGGAAAGATTTTAAATACTGTTCCTCAGCTTCCTCTGTTGCAGGAGGGAGTATGTTTATATACCCTAACTCAGAGTTATTGAGATGACTTAGAGCTCTTCAGATGAAAGGTGCAATAGAAATGCACATTATTGCTTGTTTAGCACCTAAACATCTGTTTGAGAGAGAGTGATTGTGACTGGGGTCCTAGTGGGGAACTGCAAAGGGTGGGGCAGACAGTCCCCACAAAGCTGGTGGATATTCCAATACTTAGATTCACCAAACCAGCATAAAACAGCTTCTTTATTACCTTACTGGCTACTCAGAAATCCAAACAACACAGTTCCCTTAAAGTGATCCAGCCTCAGGCCTCCATCCAGGTACCCACATCAAATATGAAGAAAATTTCTGAAAATCTTACTTCATCATATAAAAGAAAAGGTTCTACCAATCCCAAAGGATCGGACACATTACCTCCCAGGTTATTGAATATTCCAGATCTTACCCAAATTCACGCTACAGCCAATTCTTATTAACTAAACTTTATTCAAAAACGAGAGAGAGAGAGTATGGTTAGAAGATTGACATGAGTTCAATCCATTGAGGTTCAGATTCATAGCAGAGATGGTGAACTTCGTAGTTGCAAAGAGTTCCTTTAGAATTCAGTTTGTAGGTCATAGTCCAATGCCCAAATCACATGTTCAGGGCATACCAGTGTAACTGGGTCCTCAGTCTTGCGACTCAAACGTCTCCGATGAAATCTAAACAGATCTGAGATGACAGAATCAGGACTGAAAGATCTTTTATACAATTTCATGTCCTCTTTGGAAAGTTGGGATTTCCTCGGGAACAAAAGGTAATTAGGATGACTTTGAAGGAGGTTCATCACCGGTACTTAACTATACGAATTAACATAGGGCCATTTGCTTGTTCCTTCACCATTCGCAGTACATTTCAAAGAGAGATGAATACCAAGATATCCCATGTTTACAATTCATTTAAATGCTAGGATCTTCTTTTGACCTCTGAATTATCAGAATACAGCATAGATCGGGACTGTTGATTACATTACCCTACTCATACATATGTAAATACACAAAAACACAAATATTATCTCACCACGTGTCTTTTGAGGGTTATTTATTTTGAAGTGAAGAGATTGCCACAACACATAGTAGAAGTAGTGGAGGAAAGCTTACTTTGGAAAGAATCTGGTTATTCAAATTAGAAAATGATCAGGACACCAAAGCAGTCAGCACTGTTCTTGTGAAAAATCCTTTATTTAACATAAAGATACTTCAGAAAAATAAACTAAGTTGGTTGGTCCTTGTTTGATAAGTGTGCCTTTCTTTAAACATAATGACCTGATCCAGCAGAAATTATCGACTTTGGTCACAGATGAACCATGAAAGGCCAGGGATGCTGGCCTTGGAATATAATATGATGTATCCAGGGGAACTATCCACTTCCATCATCCCACCACAATGAAAGTCTTCCAAATTGGGATTAGGGAATTGCCAGACTGGCTGGGGGATGGAAAAATGATGACAAACATTTTACACACACTATAGAACCTTTTACTTAGGGATCTCAAAACGCTTTACAAACAATGAATTAAGCTTCATGACTCCCATGAGAAGTATGTAAATGAACTTCTGGCCCCTTTCAACTGCCTGTGCTTGGCCCTTCCTGTCACCACCTTGTGGGGCAATCCAGCTTTTAGGCATTACTTTAGTTTTATGGCTGAAGGAACCCACTCTGAACGTCCACCTATCGCATGAGGAAACAGGCCGGTTTTGTGTCCAGTCTCTCCTCAAGCTAAAACTAACCTGGAGGAGGAAAATAAATCCTATTCCCCTCGATTGGATGAGTAGTCCCACCATGGGGCCCCTTTTATGTGCCCCCTTTATTCCCCTCCCACCCAATTGCCATCTTTTGGTGCTCGGTTGGGTGGTGGTGGTGGAAGTAAACTTCAGTATTTAGAGTCTATCGTTTCTTTGTGGCTGAGCTCTGGAACTAAGCAGATAGCCAGAAAGCATATGCTTGTACTAGTGCCTCTGAAATTTTGCCCCACGGACAAATGTCAACAGGAGCAAAACTTACCCCCATGTTTTGATGAGATCCAAATCCTGCTCTTAGGAAAGGGGCAACTACAAGTAACTGCATAATATTTCGTTACATGGCTACCAGTGAGGGGGGACCCTTGAAAGTAGCCTCCATAGCTGTGTTGCCAGAAAGACTCATGTGGCTTCTGTGTGGTAGCAACTGTGTAGTCTACTTTTCAGCTAGATAGGGCTCTGTGGTGCAGGATCAGAACCTACATATGCAGTCATGGTATACAGCACAAGAAGAAGCCTGTTAAGCAACAAAGGCCAAATCCTGGTCCTGTTGAAGTGTGACGAACTGGGCCTGTTCTTACTGTGGTCTGTGAATGCTGACAGGGGAGTGTGGCTAGGATAGTCTGCATTGGGGGATGGGAGTCTGCCCGAAGGCGAATACCTGAGCGTGTAACATGAGAACCCAGGAAGGGGTTGGAGGCCAGGTGACACCTTGGCCCGGGAAACTGAACAAAGGCGGTGGGAGGGGTCGCTGAAGGCAGAGTGCTGGAAGCGGGCTGGAGAGATGGCTGGGAGGCAGAGATGGCTCTGACCCCCCAAAGGGGGGTGGGCTGGGATGCCCTGGGACCCCAAGCTGGACCTAACTGAGGGGGGCCCTGTTGTCTGTGCCTGCAAGACCTGTCTTGGACTGTATTCCTGTCATCCAAATAAACCTTCTGCTTTACTGGCTGGCTGAGAGTCATGGTGAATCGCAGGAAGCCGGGGGTGCAGGGCCCTGAGTCCCCCAATACTCTGTGACATGAAGTTAATAGGGCATTTTGCTATGGACTTTGGGTCTAAGACTTAGTTTTGAAAACCAGTAAGTAGCATAGCTGAAATCAATTAATGATGCATGTGTTCAGGACTAAAACTTGCCCATTGGTTTTGACAGTAAGAAGACAATATGAAGAAATGTAAACAGATGTTTTAAAATGGTGAATCCATGCTGACCCTTGCAGGGTGGCAGAAAAACCAAGTGGCTTATGGGGAAACTTGTGTCTTCAAAAGCCACATCAGATAGTAGATTATAGGATAGCCTGGGCCTATCCCATGGAACGCTAAGGGCAAAGTGCACAACAGAAATGAGTGGAGATGTGTGTGGGAAGGGGAATTAATGAGCTAGGCAGGGAGTTAGTGACAGATTTTGGGGTGAAAAATATGGGAGGAGAACTGGAAGGAAACCTTTGTAGCTGAAGCTTTGTCTTGCAGCAGCGTAGGAGGGAGCTTGCGAGAAAATTAAAACAAAAATCCTTTAACTCTGTGGCATAATGTTTTATAAACAAATACATGAAACTGAGCAATAGGTCACTTACAAACCAAAGCCACTTTTGTTTTGTCTTCACTTAAACTTGTTATATAGTACCTTTAATGCCTTTTTTAAAAAAATTTATTTTATTTTAATTAATTCTGGTACAAGCTGGTTTCCCCCCAACTCCCCCATTCATGGCTTATCTTCCCTTTTGTGCTACTAAAGGTTGAACCTTTGGTCAGAAAAAAAATTTTGAGCTCTGTTTCTCCCTAAATACTTTGGCTTTGGGTTTATGCAGTTTTGAGCAAACAGAAGCTAGAAAGTCCACCAGCCTTTGGCCTGGTCTACACTAGGAGGTTATGTCGAATTTAGCAGCGTTAACTCCAATTAACCCTGCAGCCGTCCACACAACGAAGCTATTTATTTCGACATAGAGGTCTCTTTAAATCGATTTCTGTACTCCTCCCCGACGAGGGGAGTAGCGCTAAATTCGACATGGCCATGTCGAATTAGGGTAAGTGTGGATGTAATTCGACGCTAATAGCTCCGGGAGCTATCCCACAGTGCACCACTCTGTTGATGCTCTGGACAGCAGTCCGAGCTCGGATGCTCTGACCAGCCACACAGGAAAAGCCCCGGAAAAATTTGAATTCCTTTTCCTGTCTGGCCAGTTTGAATCTCATTTCCTGTTTGGACATCGTGGCGAGCTCAGCAGCACTGGCAACGATGCAGAGCTCTCCAGCAGAGGTGACCATGCAATCGCAGAATAGAAAGAAGGCCCCAGCATGGACTGATCGGGAAGTCTTGGATCTGATCGCTCTGTGGGGTGATGAGTCTGTGCTTTCAGAGCTCCGATTGAAAAAACGGAATGCGAAGATCTACGAGAAGATTTCCAAAGCCATGACGGAGAGAGGATACAGCCGGGATGCAGTGCCACGTGAAAATTAAGGAGCTGAGACAAGGGTACCAGAAGACCAAAGAGTCAAACGGACGTTCAGGATCCCAGCCCCAGACATGCCGTTTCTACGAGGCACTGCATTCCATTCTAGGTGCAGCTGCCACCACTACCCCACCACTGTCTGTGGACTCTGACGATGGGGTATTGTCGACGGCCGCTTCCTCGGAGATGTTTGCGGACGGGGAAGATGAGGAAGGAGATGAGGAGGACGAGGCAGTCGACAGCGCTTTCAACGCTGATTTCCCCGACAGCCAGGATCTCTTCATCACCCTCACGGAGATCCCCTACCAACCCTCCCAAGGCAGTAACCCAGACCATGAATCAGGGGAAACATCAGTAGGTAAGTGTTTTAAACATTTATTTTGAACAGAATAGGAATGGTATCTTAACAATGGGTTTTTCATGATTAGTTTGCCCTAGGCGCTTTAGTTTCTAGTCCTTGCCAGTGCAGCTACTGGAAAATTCTGTCAATATGTCTGGGGATAGAGCAGAAATCCTCCTGGGACATCTCCACGAAGGTCTCCTGGAGGTATTGTGAAAGCCTTTGCATCAGTTTCCTGGGGAGAGCGGCCTTATTGCGTCCTCCGTGGTAGGAAACTTTTCCGCGCCAGGCTAGCAGCAAGTACTCCGGGATCATTGCCTCGCAAAGCATGGTGGCATACGGCCCTGGTGCTTGCTGGCATTCACGCAGCATGCGGTCTTTCTCTGTCTCCGAAATCCTCATCAGAGTGATATCACTCATGGTGACCTGCTTTGAATTAGGGGAATGTTAGTATTGGGACTGATTGCCTGTTCCTTTACATAACTGTAACTGGCTGTTTACAGCCACACGGTGGAGGCGTGACAGGGGCAGCATGCAGGGATCTTTCCCAGGGACAGCCGCGAGGGGGGTGGGACAGGGGCAGAGTTCATGCTGGCTGGACTGCCGGCAGCAGGAACTAGCCAACGCTAGGAGCATTGCTTGGAACGTGAAAGGAGGACACTGCTATAAATTAAGCTTTAAGCAGCCAAAAGTCTACGGCTTACCATGTCCGCCTGCTAGCCGAATTCCGTTGTCCGGCCCCGCTTGTGTGATCTCTACAGCAAGACCCCAGGCACTCAATGGGAAGACCGAAAATTCGACCTTGTACTTGAGCGTGCACGTGATAGGTGCTGTGCATGTTCTTGTTCACAGAGAAAGACTATATTCATTGTTCACAAAACTGTATCTTTCTGAGGAATTCACTCCCTTTTTCCCATCCCACAGCTGCGAGTGTCTCCCGAGCTACCCTGGCATCCCCCTCCCAGAGGCTGGCGCAGATCAGGCGACGAAAGAGAAGGACACGGGACGAGATGTTCTCAGAACTTATGGGCTGCTCCCGAGCCGAGGCGGCACAGCAGACCCAGTGGAGGGAGAACATGTCGCAATACCAGCGATCACACAGCGAACGGGAGGACAGGTGGCGGCAGGAAGAAGGAAGACCAGCAGGCGACTCGAATGCTGCTTGGACTAATGAGGGAGCAAACGGACATGCTCCGGCGCCTTGTAGATGTTCTGCAGGACCGGAGGCAGGAGGACAGAGCCCTGCTGCATTCTCTCTCTAACTGCCCTCCCCCGTGTCAAAGTCCCATCCCCCCCTCACCCAAAGTCCCAAGAAGGAGGGGTGGCAGGGGCCGTGAAAACAGTCACTCCATCCCTGCAGACTGCTCAAGTAACAGAAGGCTCTCATTCCCAAAGATTTGATAAGTCCTTTCCTTCACTCCAAAAGCACCTCACCCAAGCCCCCGTCCCAGTTTCATCCCCTAACTGTGTAGTTGTTAATAAAAAATACGTTTCTGTTAATTACTGTTTCCGTCATGTTCTTTTAAATGAGAGTGTGTTTGAAGGGGGGAAAAGGGGTTGGTAATTGGAGAGGACAGTCACCTTTACCAGGGTACAGCCATGGGGGCAGGTTCAGCAGAAGGTCACACACACATTGCAATCACTAGGCACCCTGGTCAGTCTGGGAGGTGGTTTTCATGTTCTGTGTGTGGGGGCTATGTGAGTTTGTGGCGGGGGAGGGCGGTTACAGATCTTATGCAGTGGTCCTTAGCCTGGATGACAGAGCCATGCAGCAGGGGATCTGTAACCGCCCTCCCCCGCCACAAAGTCACATAGCCACCACACACAGAGTCCCGAAAAGGAGGGGTGCCAGAGATTGTGGAGCACACAGCAAGCTGCAATAACAATAGGGATATTGGTTTCGCTGAGATCAGAGCGAGTCAGTAAGCTTCTCCATCTCCCCTTCAGACGTCCAAAAGCACACTCCACCACCATTCTGCACTTGCTCAGCCAGTAGTTGAAGAGTTCTTTTTCACTGTCCAGGGCGCCTGTATAGGGCTTCATGAGCCAGGGCATTAGCGGGTAGGCTGGGTCCCCGAGGATGACTATATGCATCTCCACATCCCCAACAGTTATTTTGTGGTCCGGGAAGTAAATACCTTCCTGCAGCCTTCTAAACAGACCAGAGTTCCTGAAAACGCGAGCATCATGAACCTTGCCCGGCCATCCGAAGTTGATGTTGGTAAAATGTCCCCTATGGTCCACCAGTGCTTGCAGCACCATTGAAAAGTAGCCCTTTCGGTTAATGTACTGGGTGGCCTGGTGGGCCGGTCCCTGGGTAGGGATGTGAGTTCCATCTATAGCCCCACCGCAGTTTGGGATTCCCATCGCAGCGAAGCCATCTATGATCACCTGCATGTTTCCCAGGTCTTTGAGAGCAGTAGCTCAACGATTGCATTGGCTACGTTCATCACAGCAACCCCCATGGTAGATTTGCCCACTCCAAAGTGATTCGCGACTGACCGGTAGCTGTCTGGCGTTGCAAGCTTCCAGAGCTATGGCCACTCGCTTCTGGACAGGGGACAGCAACTCACAAAGTTCCAGGAAAGTTCCCTTACGCACCCGAAAGTTTCGCAGCCACTATGATTCATCCCAGACCTGCAGCACTATGCGGTCCCACCAGTCCGTGCTTGTTTCCCGGGCCCAGAATCGCCGTTCCACAGCATCAACGTGACCCATTGCCACCATGATGTCCACGGCGCGTGGTCCCGTGCTTTGTGAGAGGTCTGTGCCCCTCTCAGACTTAAATGTCCTCACCGCGCTGCCGTAGCCTCCTTGCCCGATTTCTCAGCACCTGCCTCTGAAAAAGGTGGATGATAAGTGCGAGGTGTTGACAACGGCCATAACTGCAGCGATGATCGCAGCAGGCTCCATGCTCGCAGTGCTGTGGCGTCCGCGCTGTCAATCACCAGAAAAGTGATTTCACGGAGGGAGGGCGGGAGTGACGGTTGAATGATGACAGTTACCCAAAACCACCCTCGACACATTTTTTGCCCCAGCAGGCATTGGGGGCTCGACCCAGAATTCCAATGGGCAGCGGGGACTGAGGGAACTGTGGGATAGCTGCCCACGGTGCACGGCTTCCAATGTCGACGCTTGCCCCGTTAGTGTGGACTCACAAAGTCGAATTACTGTCCTTAGTGTGGATACACACATTCGACTTTGTAATATCGGTTCCACAAATTCGCTTTAAGTAAAATCGAACTACTTGTTGTGTAGACATACCCTTACTTACCTTGTCTGTGGGAGAGTGAAAAAAACAAGATAAGGGAAGTGTTACTGTAAATGTGAGGCAGTTCTGCAGAAAAGGAATATCCATTGACACCAGTGATAGGAGTGATTGTGTTTCTTCCTTTGCAAAAATGAGATGTTTCAGTTTCCATTTAATTTATCATGTAAGTTTGAACAGCAAAATAATTCTGGGAGTACACAGAAAAAAAAAAGTGTCATGAAGACAACCTCAAAAGATGGAGTCCTGTGGGGTCAAATTATGTCAATAGCAGTCCACAGTTTAATTATTCTGAAATAGGTTTCAGAGTGGTAGCCATGTTAGTCTGTATCAGCAAAAAGAACAAGGAATACTTGTGGCACCTTAGAGACTAACAAATTTATTTGGGCCACATGTACTCCTTGTTCTTTTTATTCTGAAATAGCTACACTATTCTACGCTTCTGCCTTTGTGAGAAATTCTGTAAACCACTGTCTGTCTTACAAAATGTATAGCTGAGGTCAGTAGTACTGTGTAACATTCAAGACTGTTTTTTGTTTTGTTTAATAGATCTTTCCTATAATTTTAAATCTATTATGGGATGGCAGGCTTCTTTTTATTTTGTGGTAGTAATATCTGTCATTGGCTTTATGAGCATACACTCTTTTCCTAGTTCATATTTGAAATGTCTTATCTAAAATAATTCCCCCCATACACATTTGCTTGTATCTCACTTTTTGAATATCTCTGTTGAAGCACCTCTTGTACAATTCCAAATGTATGTTGGGGCAGAATGGGGGCGGGAGTGTGGGGAGAGACAGAGGGTATGTTCTTGGAAGGGGTCAACAAACGTGGACGAGGGGGAACCAGTGGACATAATATACTTAGATTTCCAGAAAGCCTTTGACAAGGTTCCTCACCAAAGGCTTTTACGTAAATTAAGTTGTCATGGGATAAGAGGGAAGATCCTTTCATGGATTGAGAACTGGTTAAAAGACAGGGAACAAAGGATAGGAATAAACGGTACATTTTCAGACTGGAGAAGGGTAACTAGTGGTGTTCCCCAAGGCTCAGTCCTAGGACCAGTCCTATTCAACTTATTCATAAATGATCTGGAGAAAGGGGTAAGCAGTGAGGTGGCAAAGTTTGCAGATGTTACTAAACTGCTCAAGATAGTTAAGACCAAAGCAGACTGTGAAGAACTTCAAAAAGATCTCACAAAATTAAGTGATTGGGCAACAAAATGTGGATAAATGTAAAGTCATGGACATTGGAAAAAATAACCCCAGCTATACATACAATATGATGGGGGCTAATTTAGCCACAACTAATCAGGAAAGAGATCTTGGAGTCATCATGGATAGTTCTCTGAAGACGTCCACGAAGTGTGCAGGGCAGTCAAAAAAGCAAACAGGATGTTAGGAATCCATTAAAAAAGGGATAGAGAATAAGATGGAGAATATCTTATTGCCCTTATATAAATCCATGCCCACATCTTGAATACTGTGTACAGATGTGGTGGTCACATCTCAAAAAAGATATACTGGCATTAGAAAAGCTTCAGAGAAGGGCAACTAAAATGATTAGGGGTTTGGAACGGGTCCCATCTGAGGAGAGATTAAAGAGATTAGGACTTTTCAGCTTGGAAAAGAGGAGACTAAGGGGGGATATGATAGAGGTATATAAAATCATGAGTGGTGTGGAGAAAGTGAATAAGGAAAAGTTATTTACTTGTTCCCATAATATAAGAACTATGGGCCACCAAATGAAATTAATGGGCAGCAGGTTTAAAACAAATAAAAGGAAGTTCTTCTTCACACAGCGCACAGTCAACCTGTGGAACTCCTTGCCTGAGGAGGTTGTGAAGGCTAGGACTATAACAGGGTTTAAAAGAGAACTAGATACATTCTTGGAGGTTAAGTCCATTAATGGCTACTACCCAGGATGGGTAAGGAATGGTGTCCCTAGCCTCTGTTTGTCAGAGAGTGGAGATAGATGGCAGGAGAGAGATCACTTGATCGTTACCTGTTAGGTTCACTCCCTCTGGGGCACCTGGCATTGGTCACTGTTGGTGGACAGGATACTGGACTGGATGGACCTTTGGTCTGACCCAGTATGGCCATTCTTATGTTCTTATGTATGTTGCCTGTCCTTCAATATCCTCTTCTGAAAGTAGAAACAGGTTCCATGTTGAACAGGATCTGCACAGTTGTTTTCATTTTTCTTTTTCTTCTCCTGATTTATTTCCATTTTGTGATGATTCCTACTGGGATCTTTGCATGACTGATATCATAGGAACACACTTAGCATTGGATTTTGGTGGCTGCAAGGTGCTTTGTAATCTGCTTCCAGTCAAAGACAAATGTCAGTAATTGTATTACTTTGTACTAATATTCCTTAGAGTTAGGCAGCTTGATATATCGTTGTTAGCAAAGGATATAGCTTCTAGTGAACTGTGCAGAAATGTTTGTCACAACTGATGACATTCATTTCATTTATCTTGAATGTATTCTATCCAGAGAAGTTGCTCCAGTCATTTCTGTTTAAATGTATAGTTTGAGGAGAGCTATATAGTGCCTAAAATTAGGGTGACCAGATCACCCAAGACAAATATCGGGACGCGGGGGGAGGGGTGGGGTGACGCGGGGGGGCGGGGCGGGGGGTGGGGCCAAAAAAAAAAACACCTTCCTCCGCAAGCGCTGGAGGGAGGCCCGGGAGACTCAGGGGAAGCGCGGGGCCGCGGTGAGTAACAGTCCGGCCTGGTCCCGAGCAGGCAGGACTCAGTTGGGCGGTAGGGAGAGGAGGGGGGCGGCCCGCGGGGCCAGGCGGCGGCTGTTCTCACCCCCGGCCAGCGGGACTCGGGAGCAGCCGCTGCTGCAGCTCCCACTGCTGTGGGGGCAGGAAGCGGCCATGGCGCTCCGCGGCTGCAGCTCTGGCGCCCCTGAACCCGGGCCTGCTGCGGGGACCCAGCAGTGCGCACGCTGCGCTCAGCCCCTGGCCAGTCGCGTCTGGGCTGTTGCCCAGCTGGTGCTATCCCGCGGCGGCCCCGGAGTGGGGGTAGCAGGCCCCAGCCCCCCCGTCCCGCAGGGGAACGAACAGGGCTGGGCTGCCGATGCCTCCGCCCCGGGGCCGCCGCGGGATAGCACCAGCTGGGCAGCAGCCCAGACGCGACTGGCCAGGGGCTGGGCCCAGCGTGTGCGCTGCTGGGTCCCCGCAGCAGGCCCCGGCTCGGGGGGTTCGGAGGCGCCGCAGCCGCGGAGCGCCATGGCCGCTTCCTGCCCCCGCGGCAGTGGGAGCTGCAGCAGCGGCTGCTCCCGAGTCCCGCTGCCCGGGGGGAGAACAGCCGCCGCCTGGCCCCGCGGGCTGCCCCCCTCCTCTCCCAACCACCCAACTGAGTCCTGCCTGCAAGGGACCAGGCCGGACTGTTACTCACCCCGGTCCCGCGCTTCCCCTGAGTCTCCCGGGCCTCCCTCCAGCGCTTGTGGAGGGAGGGGGAATGGTGAGCCCGGGGAAGAGGCGGGGATTCGGGGAGGGAGCCAATCGGGGGAGGAGGGGGCGGAGTCGGGCGGGGAGGGGGTGCGAGCATTTCCGGGCTCTAGGCTCCGGGGCATTTCCTTGTTTGTCCAGTGTCCCGACCGCACGTCGGTCGGGACGTGGGACAAACAAGGAAATATCGGGACAGTCCCGATAAAATCGGGACGTCTGGTCACCCTACCTAAAATGCACTCGTACTCTGAGTGATCATCTTTTGAATGATCTTTTTTATAAATTTAAACAGGGTAAGGCATTCAGCATTCTCAGGCAGTGAGGGACAGAAGATGATAATCTTTGTCTGATAAAATACTGATGTTTTGCAGTATTAGACACAAGACTGCATTTATGTGGAGATGGGCATAAAGAGTGAGAAGGATTAAAATCTAGCTCTGAATGTTATGTCTAGAACCCATTTCCTGTTAGAAGTTGTACAATTAGGTATTCTGGTAACAGAGTTCACACTAAGTGGAAAACTGTAAAAGCTCTCAAAAGAAGTTACACTTTCCTAGTTTACTAATCTGGATTTAAACTATAATTTTTTTAGCATGCTAAGTGGTATAGTATAAATGTTTGAAAGACTTGCAAAAATATGTTTAAAACTTGCCTAACTGAAATTCTGTCTTCCTGCAAGCTTTTAAAACTAAGCAGTTTTTGTTTGTTTGTTTGTTTGTTTTTTAAAGCTATTGTCAGCATTTTCTATGTGCTTGGCCTCAGGTAAAAGCAAATTGCACAGTCATAGAAATTCGAGGTGGAAAAAGGCCTAGTAAGGTTGTCTAATCCAAACCATACCAATCTGGGTTTTTTTGTACAGTAATACACTTTCTAATGCTTTAGCAGGCAAAGTCTTAAATAACCAAAGTGTAGGATGTTCATCACTTCTCTTTGGAAGACTATCCCACAGGTTAAAAGAGCTCACTTTTGCATATCTACTTTGTTCTTGTCTGCTATCACTCATGGTCTCTTGGCATTACTACTAGAACATTCTCTCACTCTGCGCTGCTAAAATGTGATTGAAGTGATGATAAGGTAAATCATGTCCTTGACCTTGACATGGAAGTCATTAAAGAAAATTCAGAATTGTCCTATCATTGTACTCGTGAACAAATAAATGTAGTGGTAACATCATTTATTTTTTATGTAATGTACTATGAACAAAAAAGGCTTTAAAATGTCTGACTTTCAATGCAAAATTAGGTAACCTTATTATTCTCCCCTTCCCTTCCATAGATGCATTCCTCCTCCCCTGAATTGAGTTCTCCTAAAATTCTGTGATTTCTGCAAGCTTCTGCCATGTAGCTTGCATTGTGTATATATAAATGTATATAAATAAAAATGCAATATTGGATTCTGTTTGACAATATTTTGCTGGTCTGATGCCATCTAAATGGAAGGCTTAAGGACTGATTTATTTTTGGAATGAGAATGTCTCTGACACTTGCATTGATACTGTAACCACACTGAGCCAATTGTAATGCCAGTAGTAGGTTTTTCCATTTCTCTTTAAAGTGGAAAACCAAAATAAATGGTGCAGTAACCAGTTTCCATATTTAAATGGCTGAAAGTCAAAGGAAAAAAAAGGAGGTAACGTGAATTCATCCATTGTATTTAATATGGCAGAAGTATGTATTTTCTTGCATATAGTACTTGCATGGTGAGGTGCTTTGCTTATTTACATTAACCTGAAGTTACTGTTTTCTCCTCTCCAACAATAGTATATTGCGGTAATCATAGAAGTAATGCTGATCATCACTGTATGTCTATGCAGTAGACACAATGGAGTGGTGATTCAGAAACAGGCTGAAGTTTTATAGACTTATCCTCATATACTTGAATCCGGTAGACAGGATGGATTTGATTTAAATCAAATCGATTTAAATCACTAGTCAGGAAGACTCAATTTAATCAGTGATTTCTACATAAAAGTGCATTATTGTTGGTTGTTATAATCTTAATACATATTCTTCACAACTCCGAGATGGATGAGATAGATGAGATCCAAACTGGATCTCTTTTACGGCCTGCTGTCATTATAGATTTTCCCTTCTAGTGAGAGAATGATATGGTAGATTCAGAGATTAAAGTAAGCCGGTCCGGTCCGGCGTAGCAGCAAGAGCCGGTATGCCATGCTGGACTGGCTTCCCCAGGCTGGCGATTTAAAGGGCCCTGGGCTCCAGCAGCCCTTTAAATCGCCTCCGGAGCCCTGGGGTAGCGGCGGCCCTTTAAATCACTGCCGGAGCCCTGCCGCCATTACCCCGGGACTCCGGCAGCGGGGCTCAGGCGGCGCTTTAAAGGGCCCGGGGCTCCCCACAGCAGCCAGCGCCCTTGGCCCTTTAAATCAGTGCCGGAGCCCCTGGGTAGTGGCGACAGGGCTCCGGCGATTTAAAGGGCCCAGAGCTCCACTGCGGTAGCAGCGGCCAGAGCCCCGGGCTCTTTAAATCGCCCCTGAGCTCAGGGGCTCCCAGCAGCTTCAAGGGTGATTTAAAGGCCCCGCCTCTTCCGGTTGAGGCCACGCACCTGCTCAGGACTCCAGCGTACCAGTAAATCCATTAACTTACTTTCATCCCTGGGTAGATCTCAAATCAATGAAGGCTACACTCAAAAAGAGCTCAGGACTTCTGGAATATGCTGCTCAAACAGTTTCACTTTTCTTTCTAATGCCTGTCCCTTCCTTCTCACATTTATCTCTAGACTACTTCTCCTTGTTCAGATCTATTCCCCAGCAATCTTCTATTCATTGAACTTCCTGAAACTTTGCACTTTTAGAGAGAGGTAAGGGATTGACTCTGTGTACACAAATTTGCAGAGGGACAATAGGGTTGAGGGCTATTATTTCTCACCTCTGTATATGTATTTATTTAAAAACATTTTTGCTGTTAGCAAGCATGTTCTCTCTGGAGACACAAATCCACAGTTTGAGACCTGCAAAACTAAGCATCTCTGATAGCATCTTCTAAACTTAGCACTGAGTCCCAGGGGTCTCAAACTCCCGGCCCACTGTTCCATCTGCAGCCTGAGAACCTCCCCAATGTTAGGGTTACCATACGTCCGGTTTTTCCCGGACATGTCCGGCGTTTTGGTAATCAAACCCCCATCCGGGGGGAATTGCCAAAAAAACAAACATGTCCGGGAAAATACCGGCCGGGCACTTCCCCTCCTGCGGCTGCTCTGCTCCTCCCCTGACTCTTCGGCTCTGTTTAAGAGCCGAGCTGCCCGAGCACTACCGGCTTCGGGCAGCCCCCTTGCCTCCGGACCCCAGCCGCCGGCCGGGCACTTCCCCTCCCGGGCTCCAGCTGCTCTGCTCCAGCGGTGCAGGGTCTGGAGGCATGGGGGCTGCCTGAAGCCCGAGCGCTACCGGCTTCACGGTTTGCCGGGCAGCCTCCAGACCCTGCGCCCCCAGCTGGGCGCTTCCCCTCTCAGGCTCCAGCTGCGCTGGGGAAGTGCCAGCCAGGGGCGCAGGGTCTGGGGGCTGCCCGGCAAACCGTGAAGCCGGTAGCGCTTGGGCAGCCCTTTTCGCGTGGCTGGGAGGGAGGAGGGGGAGTTAGGGCGGGGACTTTGGAGAAGGGGTGGGGAAGGGGCGGAGTTGGAGTGGGGGCAGGAGTAGGGAAGGGGCGGGGCCAGGGCCCCGTGGAGTGTCCTCTTTTTTTATTTTTTAAATATGGTAACCCTACCCAATGTGGTCTGCGGGGCTCCAGCAATTTTGGGCCGGGTCTTTCCCTTGGCCCTGCCTGCTGCCCCAGGTGCTTCCGCCCCAGCCCCCTCCCGGGCGATTTAAAACGTCCCAGGGCCCCGCCCACCACTGGCAGCCCAGTGGAGCTGAGTGGCTTGTGCCAGCTCACTTCACATGTCTGTCGGCCCCTCCCTCTGGTCCCTGCGGCCAATGGGAAGCTGCGGGGCAGTGACTGCGGGCAGTGACTGCGGGCAGCAGTGCACGGAGTCCCCCCAGCCCACCCTGCCTAGGAGCCCCTGGTAAGCGCTGTATCCCCCACCCCCTCCCAGAGTCTGCACCTCCTCCCCCTTCCCACATGCCCCCTCCTGCCCTCAAACTCACTCCCAGAGCCTGCACCCCTCCCCCCTCCTCGAGGCTGCAACCCCACACCCTCCTCCTGCAACCCCACCCCCTGCCTCAGCCCAGAGCCTGCATCCCTCCCAGAGCCTGCAACCCCACCCCTCCTCCTGCACCCCCACCCCCGGCCCCAGCCCGGAGCCTGTGCCCAGCACCCAAACTCCATCTCAGAACCTGCACCCCAGACCCCCTCCCTCCCCCACCCAAACTACCTCCCAGAGCCTGCACCTGAGTCTCCTAACTCAGACCTCCTCCCCCACCCAAACTCCCTCCTAGAGCCTTAGGCAGGTGCGGTGCAGAGTTTTGGGGGGCAGGTTCTGGGTGGCATGAGTGACATTATTGGCCCGCTGGGAGGATTTGAGGACTGGCACTGGTTCTAAGGTAAATTGAGTTTGAGACCCCTGATCTATACAGAAGTCCCTGGAACTGCATAAGATTGGGTCCCTAATCCATGAACTATTGGAACTCATTTACAAAACTTTTCTTAAACATTACATTAATATATTGTCTCATACTATAGAATTAGAATTTGTAATCCGTATTCCATGATGAGATATCTTTGAGCTATAATGTTTCTTAATTAAAACTATCTTTAGATAGGTTTTTTTCCTCAAAAAGCATTTTATCAAAAAAATGTGATTTTTTTTTTTATATATACACCTCTACCACGCTATAACGTTGTCCTCGGGAGCCAAAAAATCTTACCGTATTATAGGTGAAACTGCGTTATATCGAACTTCCTTTGATCCGCTGGAGCGCGCAGCCCCATCCCCCAGAGCGCTGCTTTACCACATTATATCCGATTTCGCCTTCTATCGGGATAGAGGTGTAATTGATTTTTATCCACCCTGCCGGTAGATGAAGTCATGCTTTTATTTCTGCAGTACTTTTTGGATCTGATCAGATGTTTTAAGATCTAAACGTGACCTTTTTTTTTTTTTTCTGTCCATCCCTCATCTGCTTCTCTTTACAGTGTAAAAAGTCTGCTGCTCTTGGTAAACGTGCACATGGATGACCCATTTTTTGAATTCACAGTCACATTAATTCTGGTATTAATTTATTGCTAGAAAATTGGGTATGATTAAACTCAGCTTTCTTATTATATTCAGTGATATTAGGCATTTTGAAAAGCAAGTCAGTCTTGTGGTGTTTTGTGTTTTTGAAATATAAGAGTAGCAAGACTTAAAAAAAAGTTCCAGAATGGAAATCAGCATATCTTTGGTATATCAAGTTGAACTGAAGACTGCAAAGGTGTTTAGTATTTTTCAAAATAGTGTGATAGCCTCAGCAATGAATTGTCTTCCTTTTCTTGCCTGAAGATTGACCCTTTGCTTCATTTTTGCAAATGTTTTGGTTTTTCTAATGGAAATGTGATTAATCATTAACAAAAGGATAAATTGCTGAAATATAAAACACAAAACCAGGAAAAATGCAACTTAATCATAGTCATCAATACTGTCTGTTTGTGGTAATTGCTAGAAGCATGGTCAGGAATAGAAAATATACATGTTTTTTTCAGTATTAAAGACTTTTTGTGTTAATAGTGTAATTAGAAGTGGCAAAAAGAAAGGATAGATGTTTCCTTAGCTGTCTCTAAGAAGTTCAAGAACTGAACCAATGATGACCAGGTAACATTAAAATCCACAGCTATCTCATGTCTTAATAAGAACTTACCAAGGATAAAATACCTTGGGCCTCGCCCAAACCATCTCTGTGCAGGCAAGGTGTACATCCGTTGAATGCCAAAAAGATGGTGTTAAAATGTGGGCTGCAAGGAATAAGGAATTTCTTAGTAGTTTTGTGATTTTTTTCCCCCTGTGCCAGATAAGCAGGAAAAGGCATGTTTATGGGCTTGTCTACACTACCCACCAGATCGGCGGGCAGCGATCGATCCAGCGGGGGTCAATTTATTGCATCTAGTAGAGCGATGGTGAGCGCTCTCCTGTTGACTCCGTACTTCACCAGAATAAGCAGCACAAGCGGAGTCGACGGGAGAGCGTCAGCTCTCGACTTCCCGCTGTGAAGACACTGCGGTTTGTAGATCTAAGTACGTTGACTTCAGCTACGCTATTCAAGTAGCTGAAGTTGCATATTTTAGATCAACCCCGTGCGGTAGTGTAGACAAGCCCTATGGGTAATTTACTACTTTTTGTTAAAATGTTTTTGTGTCCTTGGGCCCAAAAGCTTCATTTTGGGGCAGCCCCACCATTTATCTACGTTCTCTAAATGGTCATTTTAAAACCCGCACTGATATTGAAACTGCTAGGTCCTTACTGACCTCATCTGCCATTTCTGTGGAGTGCAAAATACTAATCCTCTCTCTCCAGTAGTAACATTGTCTCATGCCTAGTAAATTCTCAAGAAAGATCTTGGTTTTTCTTTAAAATACATCCTGCCTTCAAGTTAGACTAAACCTATAGTACATCTCTTACTGTGTTGATTCTTGGTTTAAAAAAAATCCTCAAAACCCACAGTATTACCAAAAGAGAGAGAGAGAGAAGCCATTATTATTATAATAAGCTAAAACCATCTTAAAAATTGGTTTGAACTGTGTGGCCATTGTGGGGTGTTGCTCTACTTTAGCTTCTCAGTTTCATTTTGTGAAGTTGTGTGGTTGTGGGTTCTTTTCTGAGTGGAGAAAGCTGTAGCGAGATTTGTTTTTTTTTTTTTTTTTTTTTCTTTTCCAAAGCAATCTTACTAGACTTTGACCTTCCAACCTCTTCTGAGCTACTAACTCTCTCCCTGCTGCTTGACTAGTAATGTTAATTTGATCACTATCTGACCATATGAAAAACCAAACCCTAATAAAATGACCAAAAAAGGTAAAGAAATAACCAGTTAATTGGTTTACAAGAGTTTATTTCCTTCCTAAAGTGCAGTTACCCTACAAATTCCTTTTATGATAAAGTACATATAAGAATAACCCAGATTATTTTACCCTATTTTTAATATACTAAATCTGATGATTCTTCCTTACAGGGTAAATCACTTTCCCAAATTCATACATCTAAAATGTTTACAAGTCATGGTAGAGGGGAACAATGTTTCCTCTGACTTCCTGAACATACACTTGAATGTGCCAATAGAAGCACTATCAACTTGTGAAGTTCTTTTCATATTACTGGAAGAAATCCAGATAGGCCAAATAATGATTGATTGTGATGCTTATAACAAGAATTAAAATATCTCCTTCCCCCAGAATGAAATAGGTGATCAACAACTTCTTGTAATGGAGCATTGTCAAGTATTCTGTAATTTTGAGGTACTGTTCTAGGTTCTGCAGTGCTCTTTGTACTTTCGCAAAGTATAGTGGACACATTCCTGAATTCCTTTTTCCCATTGATTGAATGGTAACTTGGCATGTGAAAGGCATACTGCATTGTTCCCTGTATTTAGGAATATCTTCATCCACAACTACAATGTGGCCACTGTTAGGATAAGGATGGAAGATAGCAGCTGTTAAATGGCACACAGTATTGCAACAGAATAGTCAAGGACAAAAACTGAAGACTACTATGAAATCCAGCTAAGTTTACAGGAGGAATTTTGGGAAATCATGTTCTGTCTGCATAATAGAATCTGTCCAGGATGTTATCCTCCTACGAAAATGTCTATGGAGTCTTTAATGACCACAAGTGTGGTCACAGCTTTTGTTTATACATCTTGTCTAAAAATTTGAAAATACTCTTTTGATTTAATAGAAAAGAAGAGGGATTGAGGGGGAGAGGGGTGGGAGTGGGAGAGACCACCCTGAGATTATCTGTTCAGAGGAATGGACTGGAATGGCCAGTTTTGTTCCAACAGCTGTATACATGTTAATTTTCCACGTGGCATACAGTTATCAGGCCAATAGATGCTGTACAAATGTAGTTTTTGGACAAGGAAGGGCTTATTGATCTTACATATTGTAAATATCAATATACCTATACTAAAACATCAGCTGCTATAGCTAGCTCAAAATCTGTTAGATCACTTTTTACTGGGGATGGGAATACAACTTCTAACATAGTACTGCAGCAGTTTGGGGTTTACTTTTCTCTTATGAGGGAGATGGGTTTTAGGAAGAGTATTAAGGAAAACCTTTATCCTTCAGAAACAATGATGCCAGTTAACTCCACGATTCCTATACTTTACTTTGCCTCTTAAATTGGATTGGGCAATAATTTCATGTTCTATCTGTTACTGGTTCATATGTTGTTGTAAGATCTCTGTTTTGCTGGCTGGGAGCTGCTTTACTCTCTCTTTCACAGACTTAACTCTGGAATCAGTTACGGGGGGAGCAGGGCACAATTGTCCTGGACAGGGAGAAAGAAAGACCAAATGTAAGGGACATAGTTTAATTAATCCGCAGCTTTATTACTTAACTTATCTGGGAACTAACCAGCAAAAGTTCATGCTGTACAGGTCATGATTTCTTCCTCCATCATTTCCTCCGTGGTGGAGGGCTGCTATCATCCCCACCTTTCTACACAGCTGGTCCCAGCCCACTGAGACCCCACCTTACCTCTCCTATTATGAAGGTTAAGGGGCAGGGGGAAAGGGGTTGTTTCCTCTATACCATACGTTAGGAGCCCTAACTTCTTTAGGGGCTGCCTTCCCACAAATTCCACTTCTAATTCCGGTTTATCAGAAAACTGGACCCTATGTGGAACAAGTACCAGCACTGGCCACCTGCTAAATTGTGACATCTTTAACTTTACCTCCTGACCTGTCCCACAGGAGCCCTGAGCTGCTATGGTCAAGGCAAAAAAAAAAAAAAAACCCAACAACAAACAAACAAAGAACCATCCTGCTCTGGCCATCTGTAAATGGGGGGGAAATTCCTTTCCAATCTCTAAAACCCAATCCTACGCTAATCCTAGGGGTGAGTGGAAGCTACTAACTGGGCATAAGAGGGGACTCAGGCCAAAGGGACAGGGGTGATATACCCTCCCCATGGTGCACATGGGATAGTGGCTTACCTGACCCCCACCAGCCTGCTCACCAGCTGAGGTGATGCTTCCCCTCCCAATTCCCAAAGGAGGGGGGATCCTTAAAGAAAGCTCTATACCGGGGTAGGCAATGTATGGCACGCTTGCCGAAGGCGGCCGCAAGCTGATTTTCAGTGGCACTCACGCTGCCCGGGTTCTGGCCACCAGTCCAGGGGGCTCTGCATTTTAATTTAATTTTAAATTAAGCTTTTTAAACATTTTAAAAAACTTATTTACTTTACATACAACAATAGTTTAGTTATATATTATAGACTTATAGAAAGAGACTTCTAAAAACGTTAAAATGTATTACTGGCACACAAAACCTTAAGTTAGAGTGAATAAACGAAGACTCGGCACACCACTTCTGAAAGGTTGCCGACCCTTGCTCTATACCCTTTTTTTTTCTACCAGTCCAGATAAAGCCTTGAGGTTGCATTCTCACATCTCAGCCAATGAATGAAGACTGAAAGACAGGCCAACAAGTAGGATTTGCTAAGCTAAAGAATCCACCCCAGGCTATTTGCATGGCATCGGCAATGTACCAGAAGTGATTTAATCTTTGCTGCTGAAGAGTATGGTGAGATCAAAGATCTGGGCTTGGAAAAGAAAGATTAGACTTCTTTTTCTATAGTGGGAAGTGTTCCTAGTCGTCTCTCGCCTCTGGGGCTTTCTTGCTCCTACTGGTATGTGTCACATTTTTCTGTAGACATAGCTGTATTGAATATATTGCATTTTCAAGGGTACTGAAATATAGATTGTTATTCTCAAATTATTTCTGAAGTGGTTTTCTTGCAGTTCTTTCCTTTATGTGCAAATAGGGATATATAGGATTTTTTGAAGCTTTTTTTCTCCAAAATGGATCAGTTGAACAGCTAATATATAAATAACTCCAGCAGTTTTTCAGGTGCTTACCAAATAAGTATGAAGACAAGATCTCACCACCTTTCCAAGAAGTTATGCTTTAGAGAGACCAAGTACAAAGGCTGGTTGAAGGAAATCATTGGCAAACAGAAATATAAAATGTTGTGGCTTGCACATGACTTATGAATTCCATTTATTTTGATGCTATTACATTTTAAGTTGTCAGCGTTCAAAAAATATTGGTGGTTTGGTTTTCACACTTTTTAGGCGGACTTGTGGAGAGAAATGCATATATGACGTAAGTCTCTAAAGACTAGAAGCTTCTGCTTATGTTTTCTCTCATGTGTGGTAATGATGCTATCACTCTCTTAAACTTTAATTTGGTATTTGTAATACAAGCTGCAGTGTAAAACACTACTGTCTCCAGTGGAGTTACTGTAGTGAACTACAAAGGTGTGGACTGATTACATGATTGCTCTTAAAAAATCTGTATGAAAACTGTACTGTCATTTGAAGTAACTTATGAAGGGTCCTGTTTGGTATTTTTTTCTGCCTATGATGTTGAAAGTTTACTTATGGAAAATTTACTTCAGGTGTTTAAAATCAGTTAAACTGATCTGAGGGAAGATGGGCCAAGTGGCATGATCGGATTAAAAAAAAAATCACTGTGCTATTTTTAAAAAGAGCAATATCTATTTAACTCTAACCTATAGGGTCTCAGCTCTTCTGTATTTTCTGTATATCTACCTCTTTCTCTTTAGTAACTGGATAAGCATATAACTTGGACTGTGAACAACCCTCTTAATCTTCAGTAAAAATTTAGTTAATATATTGACTTCACATTTACTAGTCTGCAAGATTGAGTCTTCATGATAATGAATTATTCAATCCGAGCTAACAATATCTTTTACATTAACATGGAAAATTGCCCTTGTGTAAAGATTTGAAGATAACCTCAAAATGTGATAGTTGCAGTTTACTCACTATACTGAAATATTTTTTCCATCAAAAAGTCCAGGAAGGTTTTTGTTTGGCTTTATTGTTTAAATGGACACGTTCATTCCTCCCACCCTGTATACGTTGTGTTCAGAAGTGTTGAACCTCAGACATTTTGGAAATGACTCAAAGATGATATCTAGAAAATGAGTAGTAATGAGTAATACAGAAGAAAGATGTAATTTTGTATTCTGAGAGACGCCTATGTATAGTTCCATATCTGTATCTAAGTTTAAAAAGGAAAAACACGTGTTAGTTAACAGAATTTCAACTACAGAATATTCCCAGAATGCTGCTTGCACTCAGACAAGACTGCCTCAAGCATCTTCATTTACATTGTTTGCAGTGTTGTTGTAGCTGTATTGGTCCCAGGATAATAGAGAGATAAGATGAGTGAAGAAGAGCTCTGTGTAAGCTTGAAAGTTTTTCTGTTTCATTTATAGAAGTTGGTCCAATAAACGATATTACCTCACCCAACTTGTCTCTTCGTTTACAGGTCAGGAAGGTATGTGGATTATTTAGACTTGCTGAAATGATTTGATAGTAGAATGTTTATTGGGAGTCATTGAGGTCTATTGACTGTAACTATTTTGGATATTAGGAAACACTATTTCACTAGGAGGGTGGTGAAGCACTGGAATGGGTTACCTAGGGAAGTGGTGGAATCTCCATCCTTAGAGGTTTTTAAGGCCAGGCTTGACAAAGCCCTGGCTGGGATGATTTAGTTGGTGTTGGTCCTGCTTTGAGCAGGGGATTGGACTAGATGACCTCCTGAGGTCTGTTCCAACCCTAATATTCTATGATTCAAACAGTGGATTTGGAGCCTACTTATAGAATCATTTTAGTCAGCTTGCTGTGAAGGCACAAGAAGTCTGCATGCCAAAAATCTCAATGACATTTTCAAACCTTTTAAGCACAACAGCAATTTTATTTATTTATAAATGGGAATTTATTAAAGGTGCTGATTCCACTTGCAGTTGATACCACAGTGGCCACTGCTATCTTTCCAGAATAAATGACTTTCTGCCTTGCACAACCTGTGGTGCCGATATAATGGTGGCAGGCACCTTCAAAAAAATTAAACTAGATTTGCCTGCTTTTTTGTTCAGAGAAGACTCTAACATCACTGTGGTGACTTTTGATCTAGCTAGTACTGTTGCAAATATTTTTTGTGTGTGTGACTTTAATTATTTTGAATTGAATGATATCAGAGGGAAATACTTCTTTGGTGTTTCTCACATTGAAAAATGACATTTTATCTATGATAAACCTTTTAATTAATTTAATCAAATTTTATGTATTCATATGGGCCTCCCATTTCAGTAGTATCTGAGTGCCTCACAGTCTCTAATACATTTATCACAACCATTCCCTGAGGTACAGAAATACTATTATTCCCATTTTACAGATGAGGAACTGAGACACAGAGGGACTCTGGGCTTGTCTAGATGGAGAATGTGTAGCAAGCTGGGGTGCAAGCATGTGCTAGCCTGCCATGCACTGTCTGTCTGTGTGAAGCCTGCTACCATGCACTGAAAAGTTCGGTAGTGCTCATTGATCTACTCTGATGGGGTACTCCTAGTGTGCTGTAGCAGGATCCACATGGACTGTTAGTGTGTGTCATACTAATGCACTGTAGATTTATGCCCAGGTTGCTACACACGCTCCGTCTAGACAAGTCCTAACTGACTTGCCCGAAGTCCCACAGGAAGTCTGCGGTGGAGCAAGAACTACTTTAGTGCAAACTTGGAACCTCTACATTTGTGCCTGCAGTGCCCACACAGCGGAGTTACAGTGCAGCACTTTGATGTGCACTGCTATTCACACCCCCTTAATCCGAACTGCAGGGCAGTGTAGACAAGCCTTAAAGCAGCGGTTCTCAACCAGTGGCTAGCAGGCCGCATGTGACCCAATTAGCACACTACTGCAGCCCAGCTCAGCTGTGTGCTAAAGGCCGGCCCGCATGGCAGGGTCTGGGTTCTCGGCTGCCCCGCTGCCCAGCATGGTGGGGTCCAGGCTGCTGGCCTGCCACACATGGTGGGAGTCTGGTAGGGTTACCATATTTTGTGCCTCCAAATGGAGGACACTCCACAGCCCCCCGGCCCCGCCCCAGCCCCGCCCACACCCCCGCCCCAACCCCGCCTCCTCCCCA